>NC_142025.1:72804192-73127883 GCF_049901735.1 Notechis scutatus | reverse complement strand
CAGTTTGTTAATGACTGACTCAGTTGTGGTTGTCTTCATTTTATGTATTTCTAGCCAGTTGGAATAGGCATCTACTGTTAGTAGAAAAGTGTGTCCTTGGTGGGTCCCGCAAAATCAATGTGGATGCGGGACCACGGACCCCGAGGTGTTTCCCACTCGGTTGGCGTCACTTTAGGTGGGGCGTTGCTGACGCCTTGGCATCTTCCGCCACGTGGTTACCCAGGCTTCGATTTGTTTGTCGATGCCCGGCCACCACGCGTAGCTCCGTGCGAGCGCCTTCATGCGCGCAATGCCGGATGTCCATCGTGCAGTACTTCTAAAACTGACTGTTGTAGCCTCCTCTGGGACGACGACTCTATCTCCCAGAGAATGCAGCCCTTCTGGGAGAAAAGTTCTGTCTGCCGGTTTTTGAACGGGCGTGAAGTTGTCGTGGAGCTGGTCGAGTGGCCATCCTCGCTCGACCCAGCTGAGAACTCGTGCTAAGACAGGATCCCGTTTAGTCTCGATGGCGATGTCTCTTGCCGTTAGCGGCGGCGAGCAGTGTAGCATTTCAATTTGGAGTGTCGTGATGGTTGGAGCTGGGTCGTCGACGGCTTCCGGAAGTGGGGAACGGCTTAAAGCGGCCAGCGGGGAATGGCTTTCCCGGCGATGTTGCAGTAGATAATTGTAGGCAGCTAGGAACTCTGACCAGCGAGTCATTCTTGGCGATAATATATAGGGGGTTGGTTTGTCTCCGCTATAATACCAAGCAATGGCTTGTGATCCGTAATTATAGTAAATGGTCGTCCATACTTTACAGATGATACAACAGCAAGAGCCTCTTTATCGAGTTGGCTATAGTTCCTTTCGGCCCTTGATAATGTACGTGAGAAAAACGCAATAGGTGCTTCATTTCAGTTTGGTAATACATGACTTAAAACTGCTCCTACTCCAAACGGTGAAGCGTCGCATGTAATAGTCAAAGGTAAAGTCTCGTTGTACTGCATTAATACAGCGTCGGAGGTTAGTAAGTCTTTCACTTGTTGGAAAGAGCGTTCCTCTCGACGTCCCCAGACCCAGGATGCTCCTTTGTCGAGAAGTCTGTGTAGGGGCTCAGCTACGGTCGCCTTCTGGGGCAAGAAGATATTGTAAAAGTTAATGAGCCCCAGAAAGGCTTGGAGGTCTGTTCTATTCTTAGGTGTTGGGGCGTTTTTTATTGCTTTTAGCTTGTTATCAGAGGGATGGATTCCTTGACTATCGAGAAGGTATCCAAGGAACTCCACCCTCTCAGTACACAGTTGACATTTATTTTTTTAACCTTGAGGCCGGCGTCTTTGAATTTTTGGAGAACCATTCTGAGACGCCTTTCTAAAACTTCTCTATTCGGGCGTAATTAACACATCATCAAAATATGGCACGACTTTTATGCCTTGTAAAAGTCTCTCCATCAGGCTTTGAAAATTCCCAGGGCTACGCTCACTCCGAATTGGAGTCTATTGCACTTAAAGGCGCCTCTGTGCGTAATCGATAGTTTAGCTTCCGCAGTTTCCGTATCTCACGGGTAACTGTTGGTATGCCTGCGCTAAATCCAATTTTGCGAATATTTTCCCGCCACCCAGGGAGTGGAGAAGATGTTGAACCACCGGCACGGGTAAGCACTCTGTTGAAGTGCGTGGTTCAGGGTGGCCCGATAATCCCCACAAATTCTCAATGACCCATCCGGTTTGATGGGTGTTACTATTGGGGTTTCCCAACGGGCGTGGTCGGTTGGTTCTAAAACACCCTGGGCTATTAATTTATCGAGCTGCTTGTCGATCTTTGGTTTGAGTGCAAACGGCACCTGATGAGGCTTAAGGCGGATGGGAGCTATTTCGGATTAAGGCTAAATGATATCGGGGTCCCCTTGTACTTGCCTAGCTTTTCTGAAAAAACATCCTGGAATTCTTGGACGAGAGACTCCTCCCAGTTGTCGCTCTTGGCTCGGTGAACGCCGGCTACCTCGATTCCGAGTGGGCGAACCATTGTAGGCCTAACAAACTAGGCCGGTCCACGATCGACGACGGTCAGCGGTAGTGATGCTGTACGATTTTTGAAGGAGACTTGGACTTGGCTGGAGCCGAACACTGGAATTCTGTTGCCCTGGTAATCTTTGAGTATGATTCTTTGGGGGCTGAGATCCTGACGACGGATGGAAGGGATTAGCTGTTTGAGGGTCTTCCAGGAAACCATCGAGAGAGACGACCCTGAGTCGACTTCCATCACGCAAGGTTGGTTCTCGATGGCAACCCTTATTCGGATCTTTCTTGCATCTAAGGATGAAGCATGGCCGATGGTAATGGTTTGGTGTGCCTCTTCTCGTCCTGGTTGAAGTGGCAGGTGCTTTATTTCTGTAGGAGTGGTTGTTCCATTGGTGGTTCAGGTGATCCCGACTCACAGGAAGATTTCCTGTGGTCTGGCGGTAGTTATTCTCCCTCTGGATTGGACTGGGTCCTCGCTTGCTTCTACAGACCTTTGCGATGTGGCCTCTTTGCGATGTGGCCTCTTTGCGATGTGACAGAGCGCGTCGAGGAATTTGTAATCTGATCACGGGTGGTTTGCCCCGCAACCAGCACATTGGCGCGGGAATCTTTGGTTTCGTTGTTCTCGTTGGTCGCGTTCGGACCGGAGCCGGTTGACCTCTCCTCTTCACTATCTGATGGGGATTCGAGGTCCTCATGGTGTGCCGTCATTGAGTGCCTCTCTGGATGAGGTGAGGTATCATTTGTGAGTTTACGGAGCGGTGCGTTGGTGCGGCGCATTTGAGCAGACGACTTCCTGGTTGCTTCTGCTGCAGTAGCGTCTGTGATGGCATCGGCAAGATCGATGTCCCCTTTGCCATGATCTTGCTCTGTACCGTGTCGCCATCTAATCCCAGAACTATGCGGTCTCAAGGCTTCCTCGAGGTTTGAAAACCCACAGAGGCCACCCAGGTTCCGGAGGTCAGCGATGAAATCTGCAACGCTTTCGCCTTTCCGTTGGTCCCTCTGGTAAAACTCGTGTCTTCGAACAAGTGTTGGCACGGCGGGTGCATAGTGGGCCTGTAGAATGGGCGCGAGGGTGTCCCAATCCATTGACTTCACCTCAGCCGGTTTGGCAAGTGCCATCTTAAAACGGCAGGCCCACAATGGGTTAGAAATACTGCTCGCTTCTTGCCAGTCGTAGCGCCCTTAAGTTGTTGGTCTCCAGAAACATCTGGAACCGATCCATATACGAGTCCCAGTCTTCGTTAGCCGGGTCAAATGGAGCGTGGTGGTATGGCACCGCTGGACATCTTGCCGTTGTAGGTGCTTCTTCAGCCACGTGCTCTGTTCGTTGCTCTGTAAGTGTTCAGTCAGCTCTGATGTCTCCGCATCCCATCCTCGTCGCCAGTGTTAAGTTCTGAGCATGGGCGCAAGGAATGGAGACGAGGCTGTGAACAGTGAACTTCAACTCTTTATTAACGATCAGGAACAGAGCAAAAACCCTGGGCAGCAGCAGCTCTTTTTATAGGGCTGGCTGCTGTCCCATTAACCAATGACTTACGTTAAAACGTTTAAATTGTACCCAATGAGAGACGTTCCGCTAATAGCCAATCCGGTTGCTCCGTAAGGACCAATCCCAGCTCGCTATCCACGGACCAATCAAAAGTGCAGGATTACGAGCCTGCTTTTCTATCAAGGTTGTTAAGCTTTATTAAAATACGTTTATGTTAGTTCATAACAAAAACATAATTTGTTTGTTAGATACATTGTCCAGTAATCATTCTAAAAGGTCACATAGTGGATAAACATGGAGTCTCTTCTGCTCTTCATTATCTCAGGTTAACTTGCAATATATATGTTATTGCCACATATAACAAATATATTTATTACTACAGACTCTAAGGAAGCAGGAATGGAAAAGCAGAAGGACCAAAATGGGCCATAGCGGATCAGTCCCTTTATGGACTGATCATCATTTACTGGAAGAGAAATCTGTTATGTATTGAATATATAATGTTGTGTTAAGCCTGCTAAAGTGAAACTAACATTTAGATGACCCTAACTGTTAACTCCAACTGTTTTGGAGGGAAATTTAGAACATTCATATTTGGGCGCATTTTTTAAGTATTATGATTGGTTAAGGCCCTATGGGCCCAGAGTATAAATTACAGGCAATTGCCTGCTGTTCCTCAGTTCCCGTTTTGAGCCAATAAATGCTGTTGTATCCATGCTGGTCTGCTTCTTGTCTACTGAAGCCCATTTCACAATAGTGCCAACAAAGGTGGGATCTGCAGAGAAGAGAGCTGCTGCTAACCAAGAGACTTAGAGGTGTCAGACCAGGTAAAGAGTCCTGGTGGGACCATGTTTCCTGCCCTGCCTGCCAGTAAGACACACTGAAGGCACAGAAGTATCTGAGGGATCTGTCCCCAGGACTCCTACATGTGGCCCAGCTCCAACAGCAGCAGTACAGGCAGGGGTGGGATATGACAAGATTAACTACCGCTTCGGGATTTACGAGCTTCCCTGCATGCTGTGAGCCGCACACCTGTAAATCGTCATCAGCATGCTGTGTGCAGAGACGTAACCTTTGAAACAGCCCTCTTTTCCTGCTTTTTTAACTGCAGCTGTGCCTCGTTCGGCAGCTGAAGTTGAAAAATCAGGAAATAAAGATCAGGTAAGAGCCCAGGTGGGTGGATGGGCAAAAACATCAGCAGACATAGAACCGGTTCTATGTCTGCTGCTCTTCAGAGCTAACGGTTCTACAGAGGTGGACAGAACCAGTAGAAACCCACCCCTGAATACAGGCATTAACCAGCACCACAGGTGCCTTCTCAAAATGAATAAACTGGGAAGACTCAATGAGTTCGATATTACTCACCTAGAACAGTGGAGCTCATATGTCTCCCAAGTTGACAACTATCTCTGGACTAACCAGGGCATGGACAATGGCCCTGAAGGCAGCAACCCTTTTATGTGTCTGCAGACCAGCCACATTTGATATCACTGAAAACTTCATAGCACCAGCAAGCATAGAGACAGTGGCCTACACAGACCTCTAGAAAAAATTAAAGGAACATTTTGAGCCTAAACTCTCAGTCACTGCCTGGCACCATGCATTCAAGCAACATGAACAGAGATCCAGGGAACCTGCGGCAGAGTTTGTGGCAGCCCTGTGCCAAGCTTCATGCCAATGTAAGTTCCCTGATTTGGAAGTCCATCTCAGAGACAGGTTCGTTTGTGGCCTGCAAAATAGTGAATTACAACAGTGCCTATTTGCTATGGAGAAAGTGACTTTCCAAGACGCATTGAAGGAAGTCATAGTGGATGAGACTGCTGAATGGGCAATGAAGATTCTCTGGCCACCAAAAACACACACCAGCCCCTCAGCAATCCACCAGGAGACTGCAGAAGGCTCGGGGGAGGTCAGTGAGAGTGACAAAATTGATTGCTTGTGGATGTCAGCATTCCAACTAACAAACTCCAACCCAATAAACTCTAAGACAAGCATTAGCTCAAAGTTCCATTAGCTCAGAGTTGTCATATTGGCACATCTGGAAAACCCGAATCTGAGACCTCCAGGTTTTCCTTGCATAATTAAAAAACAAAACCCATCTCCTGTGTCCATTACAGAGTCCAATCACCATTGTCCCAACTGGAGACATTTCTTCAACCACGCCCCTTCAGGTGCAGGGTATCTTCTCCTTGACTTTATGAGAAGAATGCTGTTATGTCTAAACATCTACCTCTCTTTGAAATCCCCCCACCCAAACTCCCTTACATACTGTGACAGCGTGTAAATGTCTAAAAAAATATGGATTCCAAAGCAGACAGTGGACAAAGCTACCCAGATGGCCATGCTCTACAGAAAACGCAACTCTCCCACACAGCTGCGCAAGCTGTGGGGGATAGCATGAAAGAGCAGAGTGCAGATTCTACACAGCAGTATGCTGTGCCTGTGGAAAGTAAGGGCAGATTGCCAGAGTTTGCAGAGGTCGTCAGTGGGAAATGAAACCTATGATGCAGCAGCACAAGAGGAAATGCATCCTAGAACAGAACAGAGTTGAACACTGTTCAGAGAGGCATAGCATCCAATGCACAGGGGCCTAATGCCCCATCAAAGAAAAAATAAGACTCCAATTAAAACTTCAAAGGGTCCATGCTCCATGGAGCTAGATAGTGGATTGGCCCTGTCCATTATCTCCTCCATGACTTTCAACCACATATGCAAACATAGCTGACGGCAGGTCCCATTCAAATCATCAAGCTTACTGCTAACAGACTTCCAGAGTCGTCTTGTTCCCATAAGGGGTGAGGCTACCATTGGAGTACAATTCAGAGACTTCAAGGTTCCCCCTCAGGGTAGTGGTCGTAAAAGGGCCACACACCATCCTAATAGGTCTGAACTGTTTTGAGGCCCTGAGCATCAGGGTGACGGGCATCCATCGAACCCAAATAGCTGATCTAGCAGTGGTATGCCAACAATACAGTGACATATTCAGCACTGAGCTGGGACAATACAAAGGGGCATCGATTCCCGGTGTTTGCATATACTTTGTTGATGCCCTAATTGCAGGTGAATCAGCTGTAGTCCTGGCAGAACGTGCAGTACTCCAATGTTTCTGTGAGGCAGGCAGGCCTAAAACTCAAGAGGGAAAAGTGCCAGGTTGGCGTGGAGTCCACAGAATTCCTGTGTTTCTGTATTGATGCTGCCAGAATACACCCATCTGAAGCAAAGCTAAAGGCAATTCTGCAAGCACCCACACCAAAATCCAAGGGGAGCTTCAAGCATCCTGGGTCTGGTCAAGCACTCAAGGCATAAAATCATTGTTATCCTCAGACTCCATCCTAGCTCATTTCAATGAAACCCTAACAGTAACACTAGCCTGTAATGCTTCACCATACGGCATTGGGACAGTACTAAGCCACAGGATGCCAGATGGTAGAGAGGCCCCCATTACATACTATTCTATTACATTATTATCGGTTGCATACTTGTACTGGCTAGTCCACAAGCCGGGCAAGGAAATGGGCCACGCCCACCACCCTCAGCCAACTGCCTCTACCACAGAATGAGCTGGATCCAGCCCCAGCTTGTCATATTCTGGCGATCCAGGTTCTGCCTGAAACACCCTTTCATGCAGGGGACATTGCAGCTGAAATCTCATAGACAGAACGCTTAGCCACGTTCTCAACTGGGTGTTAAGGGGATGGCCAGAGGCCCAGCCAGGCCCTGAATTCCAGCACTACACTTCTCCAAAAAATGAACTGTCGGCCCACAAGGGATGTGTGCTGTGGGGCAGCAGGGTCATAATTCCACCCAGTCTTTGCTCCAAGGTGCTGGATTCCTTACATAAGGGGCACCCTGGAATTGTTTGGATGAAGGCTGTAGCCAGGAGCTACTTGTGGTGGCCAGCCTGGATAAAGATATTGAGAATCAAGTAAGGGGGCACACATGGTATAAGAAAAATAAAGTACAGGGCTACTTTCAAAGACATTATGTAAAAGATGCTTTATTGTCAATATGGCAGAAAACAAGGGAACAACATTACTTGAAAATACCAGTTTGGTTATCAACAATGGAGGCATTTATATAACTAAATGTTTTTAAAATGGGACATATTGTTAGATACAATGATGTTTTAAATGAAAGGGGTGAACTCAAAACAAAGCAAGAACTACATGAACAAGAGATTGATATAGATTGGTATTCATATATGCAAATACATTCTAGATATGAGGAAGATGTTAAAATAAATGGGTTTTACAATGAATTGACTGAACTAGATAAAATTCTGACAGGAATTGACGAGAAGGTGATTAAAAAATTATATGGCTATTTAATAGGACTGAAGCTAGAAGAAGAACAAGTTAAGGAAACGATGATAGCCTGAGGGAAATGTTTTTTATATGGGATATATTTGGATAAATGGCAGAAATTATGGAATAGAAATTACTAATTAACAATGTCAACAGCTTATAAAGAAAACTTGTATAAGATATTTTACAGGTGGCACCTTCCCCTGGCAAGACTGGCAAAGATGTCCAAATATAAATCAGCAAAATGTTGGAAATGTCATCAGATACCTGGATCATATTCTCATATGTGGTGGACATGCACAGAAGCTAAAAGATATTGGACCAAAATACACACATGGTTGGAAAAGATAGATTTAAAGCCTGAGATATTCCTATTGGGGATTTTACCTGAGAACTATAGTAAAGAAATAACATATTTGATTATACATGTATTAATAGCAACTAGAATTGTATTTGCTCAAAATTGGAAAAATGAAAAAGCTCTGATAGCGGAGGAGGTGATTAAAAAAATATTTGAATGTGCAGAGATGAGTAGGTTAACACTGGCAATCAGAAGAAATAGATTATTATAAGATTTTGGGATATATTTTTTTTACAGATGGTTGGAAAATAAAATAAGAAATTAAATAATATGGTTGGAAAATAAAGTAAAAAATCAAATGGTATTATTATAATGATATACTATGATATATAATGTTGAATAGGCTATAATATGAATGTAAACTCAGTAAGAAATGTATGCAAATATTATTATGTGCACTAGATAGATGTACTCAGCTGACACACTGTATAACTGAAAGATGGTTTTATTTGTTGTTTTTGTTGCAAAATAAAAAAGTATTTACAAAAAAAGGAGAGAATCAAGTAAGGAGTTGCTAGGCCTGCCAAGAAACCTTATCAGAGATGCCACAAGCACCAGTGCACCACTCAAGCCTCATGGTCTCGCATACACATTGACTTCGTGGGCCCTTTCCAGGAGTAGGTGTTCCTGATAGTGGTGGACAGTTATTCCAGGTGGTTGGAAGTGGCACTGGTCTCATCAATGACAATGACCCAGGTCATCCAAGAGTTGCACTAGGTGTTCGCCACATGTGATGTGCCAGATGTAATTGTGTTTGATAATGGGGTACAGTTCACGGCAGAAGTTTCAGTCAATGCCAACATGATTCACCATGTAACATCCGATGCCACATTGCCAGTTACTGTACAATCAGACACCACATTGACCAGTTATGGCATCGGTGCACCAGTCCAGTCCCAGATGAGGATTCAGACTCACAAGAAAACTGTTTTCCTCTGAGTTTGTTTACACAACCATCACCCATGGCTGCTTCCGGAGAAACTGAGGTACCAAGGCTGTAGAGCCTCCTCCACTCCCAGGGGACCAAAACAACCATCAAGACTCTGTTCAATTGGAGATGAATAGCAATCCATTTAAACAGGACTATCCAGTAACCTCATGGTTTTTTTTCTATCTGGGGAGGGGGGTCTTCCTTCACTGTCATGAGAGGCCAGGTGAGGAGAAGCACCCCTTGACGTGAGTGATGTCGAGTTGGTCACACCTACCCAGTCACATGACCACCAAGCCACACCCACCAACTAAGCCATGCCCACAGAACGGGTTGTTAAAAAAATTGAATCCAACCCCTGGTTAACTCCAACTGTTTTGGAGAGAAATTTAGAACATTCATATTATTGGTCAAGGCCATGTGGGTTAGGGTTAGGGTTAGGGTATAAATTACAGGCAATTGCCTGCTGTTCCTCAGTTCCAGTTTTGAACCAATAAACGCTATTGTATCCATGCTGGTCTGCTTCTTGCCTACTGAAACCCACTACACAATAAAATCTGTAAGTAAAGCTGATTTTAAAAAAAGAAAATCCCTCCTATTCTACACTATCTATAGCACAAATAAATATGACCCTCTGAATTTTGTTGTCAAATCAGAACTCAGGAAACACCAATTACTGGGGTTTTTCTGTTCTGTGCATGAGGAGTCAAGGCACCAGAGTGATTCCCTCCCTTCTTCCAGCTTCTTATGTTGTTGGGATTAAAATAATTGCTCCCTCTTCAATAATTTTTCTCCTTTGAGGGATGAGAAAAATACAGAACCCAACATGAACATTATACAAACTTGTTGCCAGATAATGCTAATGCAGCTTTATCAGAATTATTAATAGAGCTAGTCTTTGTTTAGTGACCATAATTGGGATTGAGAATTCACTTGTTAAGAGAAGTGGTTGCTAAGTGAAACTCCAAGTGTGCTTAAAATCTTACTTCAGCTTTCCTTTGCTTTTAGACCCACAAAAGTTATCTTGATTTCTAGTTCCTTCAAATAATAACCAAGAACTTGATTTATTTTCATTTTTTCTTGTTTTTTTTTACTTTTCTCACTATTGAACTGTATCTTGTTGGAAATGGTGTAAACTGCATCCACCAATATCAAGTCTGTCAAGATATTTCTGAAACTTTAGCCTAGCTTCCAAAGTATTAACAATTTATCCCAGTTTTGTGTCAGCCATAAATTTAATGAGCATACTCCCCTCATCTAAATCATTGAAGGTATTGAAGAGGGTCCAAGACAAAATATTGAGGAACACCATTAGCACTATATTTGTCAGCTAGCTACAAATCCATTGGTGATGATGTTATTTATCCCATTTTTTTTAGCTTACCAAGTAGTAGTTTTTGTCAAATGCCCTACTATGAAGCAGTATGAGAAAGTACTTAGAAAAGTATTATTTCAATTTATGGGACTTACTTAAGCTTATGTAGCTATTAGCAGAAATTACCCAATTTATATGTTGCAAGCTTTACTAAAATATTCTGCTGAATCTGCTGAACATCAATATAATGACCTATGAACTAGATATTACTTATACCAAATGTACTGTAAAGGGTGGCAACTGATGGTAACAGATGGTGTAAGATAATACCATATATGGTGAATGTATTAAGGTAAACAGTTATGGAAACTTTTCTTTTCTTTATTATGAAACTTCTCCTTTTCTTATTATAATATAGCGTGCTCAGATAAATAAGAGAAACACCCTGAGCAAAGTTAGGGTCATAAGCTCAATAAAAGTCAAATCTCGGGAATAGCCCAGAGTTCAGAATTTGTCATATTAATGCTCTGAACCTTTGCGCAAATAAACCTGTATTCTCCAACCCTTCGTGGTCTTGTGTCCTGAATTGGAAGCAGGATTTCCTGCAACACTGAAGTTCAAGTATACAGTGTGTACACTGTGTTTTGCTGATTCACTAATTTTCTTTGTAAAATAAATAAACAACAACCACCTTACTCGGAGCTGCCTATATTCTCATATATTACCTTAACAGCTCTTAGGTTTTTCTGGTTAGGACTTGAACTGTTAAGTTTTATCAGTCCCAGAATCAAATTGAAGATTAAAGCTTAAATAATAATAACATTAACAACAATCTTATTAGACCTGAATATTCTAATTTTGCAAAAAAATTTACCTTACTCAGAAGTGCCTATATAAATCTTAAATAATAATAATCTCCGAGTGAGACACTACCTTGACGTGGTTGTGGAATTTGTGTGCTCTGAGGAAGATGAGAACTATGTCAGAGGTTAAACCATACTGGACAGGTCTCATCAGAGGACTCAGACAAAGAGTGTCTCTGCCATAAAAATATAGTGTCACTGTTACATATTTTATGAATATATATTTTATGAATATTTCATAAATATAAGTTATGATTACAGAGGCCCTGTAATACAACCATAGTTAGCCCTTTCATGAACTCACTGGGCAACTCACATTGCTGGAATGTGTATACCACCAATAAAGATTCTGAGTGCATGTATGAATGATTTATTGTTGGTGATACCAGATAGAACATTAGTGGGCATAAGGAATGTAGTGGATTTATGGAACAGGGAGTAAGAATATGAAGTTCCTGACAAGACCAGGGCAATATATACCATACATATGGGTTCAGAGTAAACAAGCTGGATATAAAGAGAAGACTGTTATGAACCTAGTCCCCCAAAGTTCAAAGTGCCTCTTGTTGGAGCCCTGAGTCTGCTTCCCAGCTCACTCTAAAGCAGCCTGATCACTTGTGTTGTGAGTGTCTGTGATTATTGTAACCTGAATAGCCTTGTTGGGCATTGCTTATTGTAGTAAGATAACTTTGAAATTAGACAAGTATATGTAGAAATATAGAGGAACTAATTAAACTTAGTTGCATGCTTGTTTTGCTTTTTGTCCAAATAACACAAGAATAAAAGGACTATTGGAAAACTCTACTTACATGTTTTATGACAAGACATACATTTCAGACAGCCAAACTGTCTCATACAGGTTAACAAGGTCTGTGTTAGATAAAATCCAACAAGAAAAGGACCAGTTCTGGAAAAAACCAAATTCAGAATCAGAAGTAACAGAACGGTAAAGCGCCTGTAGGCCAGACAAGGAATAACGGATGGAAACTGAACAAGAAGAGATTCAACCTGGAAATAAGGAGAAACTATCTGACAGTGAGAACAATCAACCAATGGAACAGCTTGCCCATGGAAGTTGTGGGAGCGCCATCACTTGAGACTTTTAAGAAGAGATTGGACTGCCATTTGTCAGAAATGGTGTAGGGTCTCCTGCTTGGGTGGGGAGTTGGACTAGATGGCCTATAAGGTCCCTTCCAACTCTGATTATCTGTTATCAATGTTGATTTATAATATGAAATAAAGTATTCACAGGAGCAGAATTGGGAGAACTGCAATGGTTTACCCAGGGCAAAGAAGTGAAAGCCTTGTCAGAAATAACTGAGAATGTAGAAGCAAACTATGGAGAGTTTGCAGTAGAGAAATCCAGCAGAGATATAAAATTCTTTTCATTTGGAAACCAGGCACCCTCTCCTCTGTGTCCGGAAGAACAAAACCCTCTAAGGAAAGCAGTAAAAGAACTGAATCAAAGAATAATTGAACATCTAGAACAGTACAAAAACATCAGAATAAGGCTGCCTGCATTGAAGCTTCTTCCAAAGAAACAGGTAGTACAAGCGTTAAAAGATGCAAATACTGTGATATTAAGTATAAGCACCAGCTCATTGCATGAAACAAACCAACTAATGTACAACAACACAGCTGCAGTTATAATTGATTATCTGAGATGCAAAATCAACAAAGAAGAAGAAAAATTGAAAAGTGCACCACAAAAATGGATAATAAGACTGGAAAATAAGATCAGCAAGTTGAGATCACACACAATCAAGCTAGAACAGATGAAAGAAAAGATGCTGAAGAACGAGAATACCAGAGAATACCTAATCAAGAAATCCCACTTAGAAACAAGGAAGATCAAGGGAGCACAGGAAATAATAAAGCAGCAAATAGTAGCTATAGCCAAGAACTTAGGCAGATATGAAGCTCAAATTGCAACTTATAGATAGAACCTCCAATTTCAATCCAATCAGAAACATTTCTACCAATTCATCAATGGAGTGAATCAGTCAGTACCTGACAAAGAAGAAGCAATGCAGTTCTGGTGCAGATATGGGATTACCCAAAGAAATACAACAAGGATACAACTTGATTAAAAGAGGTTGATAAGAATAAAAAATAAATTGAAATGAAATATAAATGAAAGTATTAACAGAGGAAAGAGCAAGGAAGATCAAGAACCGGTCAGCATCAGGTGAAGATGAACGGCATGGTTTTTGGTTGAAACATTTAACTGGTCTATATCCACTCATTGCCAAGCAGTTTAACAACATAGTACAAGGAGTTGAAACCGAACAGTGGCTAATATCTGGAACTGGCTACCTGATAATGAAAGATCTATCAAAAGGGGCAGCAGCAGGCAACTACAGGCCAATTACTTGCTTATCAACAACTTTCAAATTGCCAACTGGTGTGGTGGCTGATGCAGTTCAACAGTATCTAGTTGAAAACAATCTCTTTCCACCTGAGCAGAAAGGAAATTGCCCCAATACAGAGGAAAAAAAGATAAACTTCTAATTGACAAAATAATTTTGGAAAACTGCAAGAGAAGGAAGAGTACAAAAAGGCATTCAATTCTCTGCCACATGACTGGATAATCAAACGGCTAGAAATAACAGGGGTCAGTAGAAACTTCAGAAACTTTATGCAAAAACCGATGGCACAATGGAAGACACAGTTGCAGGTCAATAGTGAGAGAAATCAAAAGAGGAATATTTCAAGGAGATTCACTGTCACCACTACTATTTGTCACTGCAGTGTATCAACAATACTGAATAACTCAGGCCATGGCTATCAAACATTAAAAACATTTGCCAGACTATTCCACCTCCTTTACATAGACAAGCAGAGATTCTACTTCAGATGGTGTTTTTCATCATCCCTCCCAGGGAGCTTTACTTTGTCATGGTAGGGCTTTGCTTTGTAGAAAAAGCCAGACTAAACTGGCTCCAAACCTATTTAATTATGGTGAAAACACATATAGCTAATTCTATGTCAGATTGAGTATTGCCCAACTCAACAAGCTTTGCATTGAATACTAGGGATTCTGGTTGTTCAGTGAAAAATATGCCACAGGGCTCGGCTCCCTCTGCTAGACAACCAGGGCATGGAGGTGACAGGCAACTGGAAGATGAACCAAAAAAACCAGAAATCTGAACAAAGGGAGAAAATTACTCAATAATGGAAGCTTATTATAGATCTGAGCAAACAAAATGTGGATTTCAAAAGTGCTATCAACTGGCAGAAACTTTTTGATTCAGAAAAGAACTAGTTAAAATGGAGCAAAGAGTAAAAATTTCAGGGTTTTTTTCCTACCTATATTTCCTTTCTGCTCAAATCTTGTTCTGCCTTAATCACCTGTGTTGCACCTATAACAAGCAAGTATTTATTCAAAGCAAACCAGTTATAAAATTTATATTATACATAATATATTCTATATGCAGAGCTAGTCATATATCTATATGAATATATATATTCATGCAACACGAACCCAGCTTTGTATTGAGTACTTAACATTCCCACTGGGGGGCTATGAAAAGCCTTATTGGCTGATTCACAAGAACAAGGCATCTATTTATTCCACATACACCCATACAACATATTTACCATATGGCACACAGATTTATAGAGACACCTCACTTTAATGTGACTATAGTAGGGATATCCCACAGTGACTTGGAATCATTTATGTGTTCACAAGAACTAGAACAAATGTTATTCCACAGATATGACTGCTGGTCATATCTGCTGGATTTTGCTAGTCCAAAATCCTTTGGACTATTATCAGTATATCCAACAAAGATTTGTACTCTTTTTTTGGTACTGTTTTGAGGTTGGTTTTTTTTAAAAACCCACACACTCTCAGATATGGAAACACCTAGCTTGTCATGAGATGTGGCTGCAAAAGGTTATGGAAAAATATGAACATTCATGTTCCTGTTCAGTGTTTATTGTGCATTGGCTTCCAAAAATCATCATTAAGACATTATTGGAAGTAGGAAACAAGCAGTCAGTAAATGAACATAAGCATGCCAGAAAAGGGAGGAGGGGAGAGAAGTGAGAAGGAGAGTAGCAATGACTCAAATATTCTGTCTAGCCATAAACCCAGCTGGTCATGAACAGTACAGAAGATAAGCTTGAAAAAGATTTGGAGCAGCCACCTGAAAAACATAAATTTAGCCTGGGGAAACAGAAAACAGATGAAGAAGAAACTCAAGACAGCCATGTCTGGAGTCTCTTTAATATAAGAGAAAGAAAGAGAAAGAGACATGTTCTCAGGCTTTCATGAGTCCATTACTATAACTCACATAATAAAATGGAATACTAGTGTTTCTTGTGGTGTTTATGACCTGGCTATCTTGAAGGCTGAAATTAGAAATTAGTGGGTGGAGCAAGGAAATGATAATAGACAAGAGAATAAACCAGCAAAATAGAAAAAGAGTAACAGTCATGAGGGTTAGAAGATAGGCATCAAGAAGATCTCTTAGGGAATGTCAAGGGAAAACACATGCTTTCCCTGAAAAATATCTAGAACATTCCATAAGGAGGAAGTTTTCACTTCATCATCTGTCCATTATGGTGATAGTTTCAGTAGGATTTTACGATCTTTCAAAAGGATTCTTCCCATGATTGTGTATTCTGAGCTTTAATTCCTGCCATGCCTTGCTTCCACTTCTTTAGGGATAATTAATTTCTCCTTAGTGGACAGGTCTCAATTTACCACAAAGGGTAGGGCAAAAGAACTGTTAAATACATCTTTCATGGCTATTGTTATCTCTGCTTTTCTACTATAAATTTCAAAGGATTAATTCTGTTCTACATGGTCTACATATGATTAGAATATGTAATTAGTATAGTGTGTCTTCTGGCAGTCCAGTCTGGGAATCCAGGAACTTTGATAAGAAACTTTACTATAGAAAAATAAAAAAGCTATTGCTAAATAACTCTAAAGACTGCAATGTTTCATAAGGGAGTCTGGTAGATGGTGAATTAAGTTTTAAGTGTTTGCATATTTTTTGTAGGCACCAGGCTGGATGCACTGCTTTTGGGGCTGGCATTAGTTCAGCTGTCTCTTGTTTTGTTAATGGCAAGATCTGATAATAGGTTGTTTATTTTGGCTGTGTGCTAATTATTTTGTTGTTGCTGCTGTTGTTATTTTGCTTTTAAAATTGTAAGCCACCCAGAGACTTATGGAATCAGATGACTTCTACATTGTAAACAAGCAAATAAGCAAACTCTTACAAAAAGTTTATTTCTGTTAATTAGCTTCCTTTGGATATATTGAAGTTTTTCTTTGTTTTCTAATTTTTAAAAAATATTTGAGGATTTGCTTTGAAGTTTTTTCAGGTCATTATTATGAAATTTTATTTTTGTGTAGAAACCTATTTCTACCAAAATGAATCTACTGTTCAACATATTTTAAATGGAGATAATATTTCTTTCAGCTGCAAACTATTTCCCAACTGGCCACAAACATTTTATCTGATCGCAGTAAGAAGCAACTCTAGCAGCGTTCACAAAATAAACACTAAATATTCGCTATACAAATTAAAAGGTTCTAAACCATGGGTAGTGGTGGGCTCCGGCCAGTTCAAACCAGTTCTCCCAAACTGTATGTTAATTTTCTGAGCAGTTCGGAGAACCGGTTGTTGGAAGAAATCTTTTCCCACTTTACAGGGCTTATCCTGCAAGGATCCCAGGAAGGAAAGATTCTAATATGCCTTCTTTTCTAGCCTAATCCTTATCTTAATTGATGTCACTGCTGCTTTAAGTGTTTTCAGAAACGGCCTCTGGGTTAAACTTTGTTACATTGTAACAGCCTTAATGGTTCTTGGCAGTATGTCCAGAATTTCTGTCTATAGCTGAGCTTCTCTGGAGTCTCCCCCCAGTTTTTTTGTGATTCCTGGGGCTTGAACAGCTATTTACAGAAGGGTTGGCATAGCCATAGAAAAAATGGCTGAGAGGCAAGATGCAAGCTTGGCATCCTGTCTGATTTTTTTACTGCCTTTCTGAGGGCATGTGATTTCTCCTTAAATCTGGATGATTACCTTAGGATATCTTATGAGGTGAGTGAGATCCTTAATGATTGCTGAGTGGATCTAATGATTGCTCCTGGGTGCTTTGTCAGTTCACTGAGCACAGGAGTCTCTTGTAAGCCCTGTAAAGTGGGAAAAGATTTCTTCCAACAACCGATTCTCCCAACTGCTCAGAAAATTAACATTCTTCAGTCATCCAGATCATAGTTGCCTCAAAGGTGCTTTTTTAAAGAGGTAATGTTCTTAGTTTCCAGAAAGTCTATTTGCCTCTTGACAAAGCACCTTTGGGACAGGAGTCTCTTGCATTGCTTCAGAGTGGCCAAAGTACATGATTGCTCACTGATAATAAGTGGATCCTCTTCCAATTTGTTATAGTTTGCTTTCATGTTAATAGGGCATAGTAACATGGCACCAATTGTAGAAAGTTAGCACCCACCCCTCTCCTAGAAGAATTAAATATTTTGAGAAATATTATAAAGGAAGAATATATTTTCCTGGATAAGAAATGGAGAAACATGTTTTTTTAGAGGGAGAAAGCAGCCCCCACCTTCCTTAGTAGCCCGAAGCAGATGTCAGCACTTAAGAGATAAAGAGATAGATAGTTATATTCATAGGCAAAAATTTCCTGCAGCAAGGTCTGAACAAAGACAGAATGGGATTAGCCCTCACTCAAGATGTTAATTTGTTAATTTGTCTCTTTAGCTCATAATTTTGTAGCCCAGATATATGCCCACCCACTTTCTGGAGAGCTTAAATGACCTTTCTGCTAAAGGATTTCACTTTATGAGCAAGAGTTGGCTATATTTTAACTATTTTAATTCCTCAATATGCTCTGGTATCCTGCCTGATTTGTAACTCTGGGTTGCAGGTATTGTTAATGAAAAGGAAGGTATTCAGATAGAATGGTTTAGCTTTGCATGACATTTGTGACTCATTGATCTTCAGGATGTATTCCCCCATTTCTAATCTAATTACTGGTATTTAGGGCACCATTTTTTGTATTTTTATACAGGTAATCCTTGACTTACATCAGTTCATCTAGTGACCATTCAAAGTTAAAATTGCACTGAAAAAAGTGACTTATCACTGTTTTTCACACAACCGTTGCAGCATCCCCATGGTCATGAGAGGCCAGGCAAGGCTAAGCGCCCCTCGATGTGAATGACATCAAGTTGGCCCACCCACTCAGTCACATGACCACCCAGCCATGCCCACCTAGCCAGTCATTAGGGCAAAGAATTGTTGGTTAAAATTGTTGGTTAAAGTCCACCACTGACCATGGGTGTCAAACTCATGGCCCCCGGGCCAGATGTGTCACGTGCTGGCCATGCCACACTCTGTTTAGCAAAGGAGAGAAAAGTTGAGATACATCACATGATGATAATGTGTCATCTCAAGTTTGATACCCCTGATATAAACAAATTGTATAAAATAGATCACATATTAATCAATACATTAAACTGGTCAGATCTAAACGAGAATACTCTATGAAACAATTCAGATTTTAGCATCTGCCTACTACATCTGCCTACTACGTACTGCAATCATATATCGAAGTAAAATATTGAAGTAAAATATTCTGCGGGTAGCCAACTGTAGTGATATATGAGAATTACCTTGGGAAACAGGAGGAAAAGCTGCAAACTAAACAAGAGACATCTAGGTCAATAGAAGGAATGGAGGTATGGCAAATATCCATAGTTTCTTTGACTGTAAAGGCAAGAGGGGACAGATGTGTTTTGAGGTTTGCAATATTCTGTTCATGTAACTTTATGATAAAGCTAGAGAGAGTATTCTTGTATGTGTTTCTTCTCTGGGCTACCTTGGAAGGATACTAGTGCTAAGTCATAAAAGGATTTAAACATCAAAACCAGCTCTTTAAAGAAGACATTCATTTCTTCAGAATATTTTTCAGTTTAAATCAATAAGAATATCAGTCATCTAAAGTGATATCATCCTCATGTAAGCCCAGGTACTGATAACATCTTCTTGCTAACCATATTCTCTGCTGAAGTCTGTAAAGTCAACCTTGACTATTTTATAATAAAAGTATAAATAAATAAAATAATTGGGTATGGGTTGGGGTTTTGGATATGAAGCTTTAGATTTCTACTAGGCAGGGCTGGGATTCTTATTTGGACTGGTTCAGGTGAACCCCTTGCTCTGAAAATCAGCTGTCTCTGAACCAGTTTGCTGCGGCAAGCATTTGGGCCCAACCACCCAACCCTGCTCTTTCCTGTCCTTTACTTCCTTTGTTTAGAGCACAGCTGTTTCACACGGCAGAGTGGTTTGCCATGCCTCAGCTGTTTTCTTCACAGGGATTGTGGTTTGCTGCACCTTCACAGGGACTGCTGTAGAAGGTAAGTATTGTAGCTGTTTGAATTGTGGAGCGCACATGTGGAATTGCAAAATGCGTGATCACCAAACCAGTTGTTATACTGGTGGAATCCCACCTCTGCTACTTGGTATGAAATATAAGCTTTTATTGCTTGAATAGTGTTAAAACACCAAATTTATTCCCCCATGTTAACATGTATTCCCTGTTCACTTAAATTATAGTAATTATTTCCAAAATTGCAAATATAATGAAAACAGTTGTTTTAATATTCATATATCTCCTACGCATCTTTTCCCTCTTATTTCCATCAATTGATAAATATACAAATCAAGGATCTATATTTGAAATATCATTCTTGATCTGTAAAATCATCATCAAGTTAAAAAAAACTTGCTCAAACATTGCAGGATTTCACGTATGCTAACAGTTTTATATAAAATTTTATATCCAGTTCAACCTTTAAGTAATTGCTCTAGGTTTATAAGAGACAGGCTTCTCTATCTCCCATTAAGCAAGGTCTAGTCTACATATACAGAACACCAGAACACTCCTAGCACCAGCAAAATGATAACTACATGCTTTCACCTTAACAACAAGCTAGCATATGAAGCCCTGAAAATCTACTTACACAATTTATTTCCCTATAATCTTCATTCAAAGTACCTTGGAGTAACATTGGACCAGACTCTCTCCTATAAGATACACCTAGAAAGTACAGCAGCAAAAATCAATACTAGGAACAACATACTCCAGAATGTATGTGAAAATAAATGGGGAGCTTCAGATGCCACCCTTAGGTTATCAACACAAGGGCTGGTCGACTCCACAGCAGAATATTATGCCCTTGTATGGCTTAACACCTATTCATACTAGTAAGTTAGACACAGACTCAATGATACCATGAGGATTATAAGCAAATGTATTAAAACCACTCCAACTTGCTAGCTTCCTGTTCTGAGACTTGTAGGACTGTCACCTTTACAAAGGAAAGATGCACTAATGAGAAAATACACAAAAATTATAATCAACTCACTTTTACCACGGCCAACCTGGTATTTATCAGCTGGAATACTCAAATCCAGGAAACCTTCACTGGCATTTGCACAATATCTGCCCAACAACTTTTATATTGATTTGTAATGGAAAACTAAATGGTCGCTGAATGCCCACATAAGAAGACATATAAATTACCTCACAAAAAAGTGCCAGGCTTTAAACTACCACATCAGCAATAGACAATCCTGAATAGGATTCACACCTCACATGATATCTTCCGGGACTCTGTAAAAGGGGCATAGCATGCTCCCCTCAGTGTGACTGAGGGGTTCCACATCAAACTATAGAACACGCTATGACCAGAGGTGGGCTGCTGCTGGTTTGGACCGGTTCACCAGTACCAGTAGTTCTTTTTTTTAAAATTAATTTTATTGTTTTTTAAGACAAACATAGACAAACAAAACATAAAAACATCAAGCCATCTTCCATATATATCCATACAGTGTGTCGGTTGGTTTACAAATTGTTTTGTGCTTCCACTTCGTAGTCTTCAATTACAATCACATTATATATATTCTCTTATTGTCAATCAAATATTAAGTACATTAATATCATTGTTAATCAATCATTTGATTATACTATTATTCATTCATGTTTTACGAGATAATCCATATTTTACTTAGTTTGTTTTATGACAGTTCATATTATCATCTCAAATCTATCCTACAATCATTTTGTAGATATCATTAAAAAAATACATCTTTATATATTCATTATTTTCTAAAAATCTACATATTTCATTACTATGTTTTATTGTCTAACCATTGATAGAATAGATCCAAAATTTTATAAAATTGTTTATCATCTTGTTCTCTGATTTCAAATGTCAATCTACTTATTTCAGCACATTCCAATATTTTCTTAATAATTTCCTCCTGCGATGGTATTTTCTCATTTTTCCAGTTTTTGGCAAATACAATCCTAGCCGCTGTTAATACATTTACAATCAGATATTTCAATTCTTTACTATATATTTCAGGTAAAATTCCCAATAAAAATATCTCTGGTTTCAAGTCTATATGCTTTTTTGTCATTTTTTCCAACCACGTGTGGATTTTAGTCCAATATTTTTTGGCATCCACACAAGTCCACCACATATGGTAATATGAGCCAGGTACCTGATGACATTTCCAACATTTTTCAGATTTGTTCTGGAACATTCTTGCTATTCTTGTCGGGGGGAAATGCCACCTGTAAAACATCTTATACAAATTTTCTTTATATGCTGTTGACATTGTCATTTTATAATTTTGACACCACAATTTTTGCCATTTCTCTAGATCAATCCCATATCCAAAATTCTTCCCCCCAAGCAATCATTGTTTCTTTAACTTGTTCTTCTTCTAGTTTAATTTCTAATAAATATCCATACAATTTTTTAATCACCTTTTCATCAGCACCTGTCAAAATCTTATCTAAATCAATCAGTTTATCATAGAAACCTTCTGTTTTAGAATCTTTATCATACCTTGAATGTATTTGTGCATATGAAAACCAATTCATCTTTATACCTTGTTCCTCTAATTTTTGCATAGATTTAAGTTCACCCTTTTCATTCAATATTTCACGATATCTAACTGTTTGTTCCTTTTTATATATTATAGGATAGGAAAAGGCTTCAATAGTCGATAGCCAGACTGGAATTTTCAAATAACATTGCCTTTTAGTCTTCTCCCAGTTTAACCACAGAGACTCCTGTATATAATGTCTTCTAAAATACCCCTGTGTTTTAGTTCCTTTATACCATAAAAAAGCATGCCACCCCAACAACAGATCATGTCCTTCTAATGTCAACAATCTAGCATTTCTTAATGTTATCCATTCCTTAACCCACATCAAATTTGTAGCTTGGTAATACAACTCCCAATTAGGCAAACCAAATCCTCCTCTTATTGTAGTATCTTGCAAAAGTTTTAATTTTATTCTTGCTTTCTTACTTTGCCATATATATTTCAACAGAATTTTATTTAAATCTTCAAAATAATCTTTTCCAAGACTAACTGGAATTGTTTGGAACAAATATAAAATTCTGGGTAGTATATTCATCTTGATGATATTCTCCCTATTAATGACAGTTGTAAATTTTCCCATTTTGTCAAATCTAGCGCTATCTGCTGCTTAAGTTTAATATAGTTATTCTCTTTTAGTGACTTTCAGTAGTTCTGACCACTAGCTGAGCCTGCCCACCCACCCTGGTGCTATCCCATCCTATATATCTCACTCTCTAGTTCATTTGCCCTGCCCATGCAGCCCAGCTGATTTCCATGCCTCACCTGCAGTACTCATCATGGCTGCCTGAGAAGTTGTGCTGGAAGCCGTGTGCATGAAATCACCATGTGATTGAAGCTGCGTACAAGCGCGGAAGGCACACATGCGCACAAAGCCCACTTGTGCACACACACTCACATTTTTAGTTCTGCACTAGGTGAACTGTTTGTTAAATTATGTGATGTCCACTTCTGACTGTGACCTGCTAAATTGAGGCCATATACTAGTCCAATATCTGATTTTTAAAAAAATATAAATGATGCTATGCTTCAATGGTTAGATGGCCTAAACATTGGTGTTTGAACATAGATCTTTTTAACATTTATATTTTATTATGTTTTATTAAACTAAGTGATGTGTGTGTGTGCTAGCATGTATATGCCCTATGTCAAATAAATAAATAAATAAATAAATAACCGAAGAACATGGAGATAGTGTTAGTGCAGTAGAGTGGGCTTGCCATTTCAGACTATGTGCTCAAGTATATTTTGCCAATGTGTCAAAAAAATTTAAAAAATTAAATTAATACTTAAAAGGGATCAGTCTCACCAGATTTCTCTGTCATTATAGGCAAAATCCAGATTATGGATCAATCAATATTTCACAGTCCTAAGCAAGCAGGAAGCCGCTCACCAGTATCCTTCCAGCACCACCACCCCCGCTCCATTTTGGGGCCTTCTGGGCCTCCTAGGCGGATATTTTGCTCCCAGAAGACTCCCCTGGGGCTTAGGAAGAAGAAAAAAATGGAGCCTAGATGGGGTGTGCAGTAACCCCCTCACTCAGTTTTGGGGTCTTCTGGGCCTCAGGGGAGTCTGATGGGGGGCATGTTTGCTTCCAGAAGGCTTCCCTAGGGCTCAGGAAGAAGAAAAAAATGGAGCCTAGATGGGGTGTGCAGTAACCCCCTCACTCAGTTTTGGGGTTTTCTGGGCCTCAGGGGAGTCTGATGGTGGGCATGTTTGCTTCCAGAAGGCTTCCCTGGGGCTCAGGAAGAAAAAAAATGGAACCTGGAGGGGGATGCAGCACACACACCCCACACTTCATTTTGGGACCTTCTGAGCTTCAGGGAAGTCTCCTGGGGAGGTGTTTTTGCTCCCAGAAGGCAGCACCCCCCCCCCACTCCATCTTTGGATGTTCTGGGCCTCAGGGGAGTCTTCTGGGGGAGTGTTTTGCTCCCAGAAGGCTCCCCTGGGGCACAGAAAGAAAAAAAATGGAGCCTGGAGGAGGTATGCACTACCCCCTCACTCCGTTTTGGGGCCTTTTGGGGCTGTGCCTCTCCCTCCATTTTTTGCTTTCCTGGGCCTCAGGGAATCCTCCTGGGCGAAGCAGTAAGACAAGCTATGGGAATCATACAACTGATTGTATGAACAGCTGATTGTCAGGAGGGGGGGAAAAGACATATCTTAAGGGACCAGTATCAGGCAGGCAGGTTGAGCGAGCATTGGGCAGCCAGGGCAAGCGAGTCAACGGAACCAGGCAACTGGTTCGGGGCGTGTCCAACTTACTACTGGTTCGGCAACCCATGCTAAACCCATGCCTGAACCAGCTGAAACCAGCTGAATACCACTGCTGTATATAGCCCTGCAACACTAAAAAATAAGTGTGGTGCTTAAGTAGAAAAAAGTATGTCTATCATTTCTGTTTAGCTCAATTCTTTTAAGTAACAGCAGGCCTAGAATTATTTTCCAGGATTATGCTATATATCTAGGCCAGAGGTGGTATTCAGCAGGTTCTGACCAGTTCTGGAGAACAGGTAGCAAAAATTTTGAGTAGTTTGAAGAACTGGCAAATACCACCTCTGACTGGAGATTTTACAGTATCCTTTCCCTGCCACGCCCACCAAGCCATGCCCACCGAACCGGTAATAAAAAAAAATTGAGTCCCACTACTACTATTGAATCCCATCTAGTCCCACTACTATATGTTTATATCATCTCTCCTGTTCAAATTCAGTGCATGTACAGTTCATTTAAAAGGGAAATAGCAACAGCTGTGGCAAAAATATAAGGCTCTAAAACAAATTTGAAGAGTTTTAAATATATGATGTCAAATTTTTGCTTTACAGGGGAAATTTTATATAACCAAGCTGCTTTGATAGCCAGTTTGAAGTCTAATGTTTTATATTTGAGTAGCAGATTATCTGAATATTTGATCAGATTGCAGTTAGTAATATTTTCAGTGAAAGCTTTAGTGATGCAAAAGAAGCATATCTCTACTCCACAACCCATAAGAAGGAACTATATTTACTTGAATAGGAATATAAGAGGAATAATATAATAGTATATAGTAATATAGTATATAGTAATAATAGGAATATAGGAGGAATAATAGAATATTAACACAGGAAGAAGGTATTTGACATAATTCAGCAATATTTCAGCCTTTTCAAAGATCCATAATCAACAAGGCCACATTAAATAAAGCAATAAAAATAACTTTTCCTGAAAAAAATCATTATTCTTTCGGATTCTTAACTTACTTATTACAACTTTAAGAACATCTCATCAATTTAATTAGCAATAAAAAGAGTTCATTTTTGAATATATTTCAGTTAAGTAGGACTATATTTTATTCTCAAATCTTTTTTGTAATTCATTTTATGCAGACTAATTTATCCTTAAGGAAAAACATGTTTTCTAAATGCGAGAGTGATATTAGGATGTCTTATTCTTGCAATACTTAACCATGATTACTGCAGTACTAATTTTATCAAATTATTTACATTATGAGCAAATAAAATGTTTTAAGATATTGGAAGATTTTGTTTCACTGAACATTAAATATATGTTTAACTTGTCATCTTTCTACTTGTCGGGTTTGATTGCACATGACATGTTTTGAAAAATAAATAACTATAAAAAAAAACCTTTACTAAATGTATAATTATATATACAAAATGATTGAAGCAAAATATGGTGTGGTTTATAATGATGCACAAGAGTCAACAAATATATGTTTATGGTGCTGAGGAGAAAGTAAAACTCTTGTTTATCAGAAAATCCTCCCCTGTATATTCATTTGACAGGTACTGATTTATGATGCTCGGTATGACCAAAAGGCCAAGTTATTAGGAAAGTCACTATATTTACTGAATTGTGTTCAAAATGATGTGAAAAACATCTGTCAAATTGCTTTCTTCACTCAGTTACAGGAACTCATTTCAGCAAAAATACTTTTATGCAAGTATTTTATTTTAATGTTGAATAACGTTCTGTTTCCTCAGAAACAATGGGAAGAGGAAGAAAACAACCGAATGAAGAGAGAATTGAGAACAAGAGTAGTAGAGTACCAGCAATAAAATGGACAGAGGGATCACCCTTCTATCACTTAATATAAATGGACTTAATTCGCCATCTAAAAGGAAACAAATGTTCAGAAAATTCATAAACCAAAATGCAGATATTACATGTCTACAGGAAGTACATATTTCAAAACAGTATAGATGCTTATTAGAAGTAACCAAATTGGGTAAATTACATTTGGCCCTGACAAATCAAAAGAAGAGAGGTGTTGCAGTGTATGTCAAGAATTGGTTACATCCAAAGTTAGTATACAGTGATGAAGATGGAAGGATACTTCTTATAGAAATAACAACAGAACAAAGGAAGATATTATTGGCAGTAATCTATACTCCAAATACCAATCAAAAGGAATTTTATTATAAACTCCACAATAAAATCATAGAAACTGAACTAGCTAACATATGGATAGTAGGGGATTATAATGCGGTGTCCAATATAGAAAATGATTATAAAACCACTAAAAACAATAAGAAAAAGAGAAGAATACTCCCAATAACATTCGACAAATTAGTTCAAGAAATGAACCTAAAAGATGCTTGGAGGGAATTGAATATATCTAAAAGCCAATTTACTTTCTTTTCAAACCCACACCAATCATGGTCCAAGATTGATATGATATGGGTGGATCTGGAATTATTGGAAAAAATAGAAACAGTGGAAATTTTACCAAACACCTGGGCCGACCACAATCCAATTAAATTGATTTGGAGAGGAATGAAAAAGACAAGTAGATGGGCCTTTAATAAGAGTATCTTGAGAGATAAAGAATATATTCAAATTATAAATAAGGAACTGAAAATATTTTTTGAAATTAATATGAATCAACATACAATGACTCAAAACTTATGGGACACAACAAAGGCATATGTGAGGGGTCTGACAATGGCATTTGTAGCAAAAAAGAATAGAGATAGGAATAATCAACAGATTGTGAGACAAGATAAACTGGAAAAATTGGAAATTAAATTACAAAAAGATCTGGGTAATGAATCAATTAAAAAAGAATTAAACTTGACTAAACATGAAATAAACGTAAGCCTCCAAGAAGAAATGGCTTAAAAATTAAAATTAGCTAAACAACATTACTTTGAGAACGCAAACGAGCCTGGGAGATGGCTTTCCCACAAATTAAAAAAAGAGCAGGAGAAAAGAATTATAATAGCCTTACAGGATGAGAATGGAACACTGTGTTCACAATTATAGCAAAAGAAAACAATAGCCCAAAACTTTTTTGCTAATTTATACAAAAAAGAAGAAATTCTAGAGGAAAACATCACACAATATTTTGAGGACAAAGAATTACCTATCTTATCAGAAACTCTCGAGAGATACTAAATGATAAAATAATCTTAAAAGAGGTAAACGAGGCAATTGGAAGACAGAAAACCAATAAAACCCCAGGACCAGATGGAATACCCGCGGAACTCTATAAAGAATTCCAAGATATACTAGGCGACCTGCTGGTGGAAATATATGATGAGGCCCTGAATTGTGCCAAAATACCTCAAACCTGGACGGAAGCTCTGATATTCCCCATTCCCAAAGAGCAAACAGATCCTCACCAAATTAGAAATTACAGACCTATCTCACTCCTGAATGTAGATTATAAAATTTTAGCGGTAATACTTGCAGATAGATTAAAAAAATTATTGAATGATATTATTCATCCAGACCAGGATGGTTTTCTCCCAAATAGATATATTAAAAATATATATAAGAATAATAATGGATGTCCTAGAGTATTATGAAACTAAATCTAACAACCAGATGGCATTGATGTTTTTGGATGCCCAAAAGGCATTCAACAATTTAAATTGACAATTTTTGATTGAGCAAATATCTAGGATGAAATTTGGTGAAAAATTTATAGGACTAATTAACACAATATATTCTATACAAAATGCAAAATTAGTAATTAATGGAGAAACCACAAACAATATAAAAATAAGCAAAGGAGTGAGACAGGGATATCCGCTTGCTCCATTATTATATATCTTATCAGTGGAAGTGTTGTTAACCCAGATAAGGAAAAATCGAAAGATCCAAGGGTTGACGATTAAACAGGAAACATACAAATTGCAAGCGTTTGCTGATGACATGGTCTTCATAATGGAGGATCCAAAAGAGTCAAGCAAAAATTTAATACTAAAGATAGAGGCATTCGGTAAAGTAGCAGGACTCAAAATCAACAGAGAAAAGACTAAGATAATAACCAAAAACTGTACTAAAAAGTAAAATGAGGAACTGACAAAAGAATTAGGGATTCAGACAATGTAAAAAGTAAAATATTTAGGAATTTGGCTTACAGTAAAATGCTCTACAATAAAGGCTGATAATTACGACAAGTTGATAGACCAGATACAAAAAGATCTAGATAGATGGGTAAATTTACAACTTTCTTGGATGAGAAGGATAGCCACCATTGAAACAAATCTACTTCCAAAATTGTTGTATCTCTTTCTAACCGTGTCAGTCAAACTAGGGAAAAAATTCTTCGAAGATCTGAACAAAAGAATTAGTAAATTTATTTGGCAAAAGAAAAAGCTAGAGTAAAATTCAAATTAATGCAAGATAGTAGAAGTAAGGCAGGATTGGTGCTCCCAGACTTTGAGTTAAACTATCAAGCCGCAGCGAGTACCTGGATCAAAGATTGGATTAACCTGGAGGACAAAAGAATACTGACAATAGAAGGCTTCGATTTACAGATTGGCTGGCATGCATTTCTCTGGGGTGGAAAAAATAAAACCCATAGTTACTTTCAAAGACACTGGATAAGGGACACTTTGTTATATATATGGGAAAGAATTAAAGGAAACCATTATGTGAAAATACCTCTCTGGCTATATCCAATGGAGGCACTAGTATATCCCAAAGTTATGGATCTGAACAAAACAATAAAATACAAAGAATTAATAACAGATGAAAGTGACTTGAAAACACAGATACAATTAAAAACACAGGGAATTGAAATTGGGTGGTGGCCGTATGCTCAAATTCAAACAAAACACAAAAAAGACAAGGAACAATTTGGATTTTATAATACAGATCAGGAATTTGACAAAATTTTACAAGGAAGTGAAAAAAGATGATTACCAAAATGTACAATTGTTTATTGAAATTCGAAATGGAAGAGGAAACGGTTAAGGAGAGCATGATAACATGGGCTAAAAATTGTGGCCACAATATTGAATTAGAACAATGGGAACAAATTTGGTGAACTAACTATAAATTAATGTTATCAGTCTCGTATAAAGAAAATATTTATAAAATGTTCTATCACTGGCACCTCCCACCAGCAAGACTTGCTAGAATGTTCCCTAATATGTCACCCAAATGTTGGAAGTGTAACTTTAGTCAGGGAACGTATTTTCACATGTGGTGGACATGTCCTAAAGCCCAAAAATACTGGTCTAAGATACAAACGTGGTTAGACGAGATGACAAAACTAAATATTAAATTCAACCCAGAGACCTTTCTACTTGGAATGACAGAACCAACATGGAGCAAAAAGCACCAGCATCTGATATCACATATCATTACAGCAGCAAAGATAATCTTTGCCCAAAACTGGAAATCAACAATGATACCCACGGACCTGGCAATAACTAATAAAATCCACTAATGTGCAGAAATGGTTAGACTAACCATTGTATAACCATGTTACTAAAAAATAAGGAAGAGGGGGAGTTTTTTACAATTTGGAATATATGGTACAAATGATTGTATAAAAAGGAAGTAAAGATGTCTAGTGAAACTGATTAAACAAACAACAAGGGAAAATGGAAATAAGGATAAATGTATATGTATATATGTAAAGTAATAAGTTATAGATTTATTTGTAACAAATGACTTTAATTGACACTAGAAATGTACACTACTATGAAAACGTTGCAAAAATGTGAGAACATGTTTCTCTTTTTTTAAATATATTCTTTTTTTTAAACTTTCAATAAACATTATTTTTCAAAAAAGAATAACATTCTGTTTCCTAATTGCAATCCAGTTAATTTTTTTTTAAACAAATTTTATTGATTTTCAAAAACAATACACCAACAAACAAAACATAAAACATAAAAACATAAAACATCTTTTCTGAAAGCAGCTTGATCCCGGGTTACATCTCTTCGTACAGACACAAATTCAAATTCATGCTCATTTTATATACCATTCCATATCTTATTGCCATTTTACATTTTCTATATAGCTTTTCCCCTCTTTTAACTTTCTTGATTTTATTTTATTTATCTCATCTCAGTTCAGATCATTATGCTTATTATTCATTGTCTGTCCTGTTTCCAGCTATCTATTATCTTTTCCCTTTAAACAAAATTTCTCCTGTACACTGATTGGAGTATGACGCCTTTATCTCTTTCCCCTAAATTTATAACACTTAGTATAGTACATAACTTCCATTTGGATTCTGCTTAGTACATTCTAAAGTTACACATGATATTTTTTTAAAAAGAAAAGATTATAAATATGTAATATAATTAAAACAACAATCCATACCAATTCAAATCTATCATTAATATTAATATTCATGTAAATCTTGAACATTTTACACATTACTTTTCAGTTAAATATCATACTTTTATGGGAACACTTATAAACTTTCCATAGTTATTTCCCCCCCACTTCACTTATATTTTAAAATATTGTGTCATTAAAATGTTCCCATTCCTTCCTAATTCAATTCTCTCATTTCATTGCCTTCCTTTTGTTCACAAAAATTTCACTGAATTACACTGAATATTTTATCCCACTTTTTAACCACATGTTGTTTCCAATTTTCTAACATTATTTCTAATACAAATATAACAATACAATCTTATGTACCTTTGCAGAATCCCTTTTTCAATTAAATTTTTACCCATTATCTCTAAATAAATCCTGTTTCTTTACATCTTGCTCCACACCATTGAAACTTCTCATCCCTTCCTTCCTCCCTTGCTTCTTCTCCCTGCCCTTTTTACCCCCTTGTCTCTCCACCTCCATTTCCCTCTTCTGTATTCCCCCTTTCTGTTGTTTTCTAACATTATATCCAGTTTTCACCTTATTTTCCCCTTTTTTGGTTGTTTTTTTAGATCTTAAAGTCTCCATTTTCTTTTCCTCCTTTCCCCTTTCTTCCACAAGTAAAGTTACTTGTTCATCGAAGATGGCTTCTTTTTTGTCCCAATCATCTTGTTGCGCAGTCAATTTCTCATAGGTACAAATCGCCATTTCTAAGAATTGAAAAAGAGAGCCAAGAGAGTCCTTCCCTTCTTGTTCCTCTTCTTTATATTTTTTGAATTCAATTTTCAGTTCATCCACAAGTGATGCCATTGTAGGAAAAAAAAACTTTTTTCCAAACAACCACCCAAATGTTTTTAGTCCTTCAAATATAATTTCCAAAACGCACTGCTACCTGAATCTGCACTGAATAATAGAAGCTTCAGGCTCAACTCTGCTTTTAGATTAGCTAGAAAGTAAGAAATCCAACGATTTCCTGCTTTCTAGCTAATCTAAATCTCCCGGCACAGCAGAGCAGCTGATGGGGGGGGGAGGAAAAATAGCAACTTAGCAGGCAAGTTTGATGGCGCGCATGCCAGGTAAGGAGTGAATATGTGGGGCAGAGCCGGCCAGTGGCACAATTTGCTGGTTCTCCAGCAGGTAGAATCCCACCCCTGGTGAGAGTGTGTTTTTCATGTGTGTATGTAGACCATTTCCAAAAAAAAACCTCAGCTATGCCGCCCGGACAGCTGACAAGCGCTGCATGCAGGTGCGCAGCATTTCAAACTCCTCTTCTTTCCTGCTTTTTCAACCTCAGTTGTGCCGCACAAAGCAGCCGAGGTTAAAAAAGCAGGAAATAAAGGACAGCCAAGAGCTCAGGCAGATGAGTAGGTCAAACAGAGCAGCAGACACCAGACTGATTCAGAACCGGGCTGAACCGGTAGCATCCCATCCCTGCAAGAAGGGCTCTCTAATTAAGATTTTGCTGAAGAACTTGTCTGTTTCCTGTTTAAGATGAATATTATCAAGACAGAAAAGGTTACAGATTGGCAGATTAGTTGTGATATTTGCCAAAGATTCTACTATTTTTTTCTGTAGATATTCTCCAACTGATCACATCCTTTGTACTATTACAGTCAAATAAATTTACTTTATTCAGAATGTCTTTATGATTTTCAGTTCATATCAAGGCACCCTACCATCTTTGTTTTTGCTTATGCTACATGCACTTTCCTCAGAAAAGTAAGAGATGCATCTTAAAATACAGTTAATTCATACATTTGAGCAGCACTTACTGGTTTAGCTGAGCCCTTGTCATACTTTTTAAGACCTGTCAGCATTTTTGCCATAAAGTTGTTTACAGCTACACAGGTTTACCTTCTAGTAAAAGAATAATGTAGCAACATATACATAAAGCAGCTTTCTTATAATACAGTTATTTACACAAATCTCAGTAAGGTTTATTTTAATTTTCCATGCAAAATAATTTTCAAAATGGAGCCACAATTTGTAATGACATTGCATAATATTGTTTATATCAAATAATAACAAAACTCATTAATGGGGTAAAAAAACAAAAGAAAACTGCAAATTCAGTGTCACTTCTTCAATTCACGCAAATGTAAAAGTGTGATAAATACAAACTAAAATAAAATAAAATAAAAATTTAGTTCCTAAAGTACAATCAGGCAGGCATCCAGATGAGGCCAAACATTGCAGTCCCTGGCAATAATTTAAAATACAATGACATACTGTCTTTTTTGTGGCTTTCAATAAGACTAAAAGAATCTATGCCAGGACATTACATTGTACTCCTAGAGTTTGGCATCACCTGTGAGGAGAGGTTTTAAAAATGACAAAAATTGTAATGCTTTTAAGGAAAATGTATTAATTCACATTCTCAGCAGCCCTGCATTTTTGCAATGAAGCAAAAGCATCCCAAATCCAATACCTATTAGGTATTACATTCATTAATGCAACTAAAGAAATGGGCTTTTAAAAATATTGTTTGGAAGATATGTACCATTGGGTTCAGGAGATGTAACTCTATACGTAGTGCAACTGCAAATTGAATACGATAATTAAAAGTGGGAAAACTTTTAATTATCATATTAGAAGTTTCCCACTTTTAATTAGAAATATTCCTTCTAGCCACTTGCTAATATAGAACCCTTGACAGGGTATTCAGCACTGTGGCTTTTTGCCAGCCAACTAACAATCATATGCAGGAAACACACAACAATAGTAATGGGAGACTTCAATTATCCTGATATCAATTGGAAAACTAATTCTGCACCAAGTGAGAAATCAAATAAGTTCCTAACTAACCTAGCTGACAACTTTGTTGTCCAAAAGGTAGAGGGTGAAACTAGAGGGACAGCCACATTGAACTTAATTCTTACAACAGAGAAGACGTGATAGAGGGAGTTGAAACTGCAGGAACCTTGGGTGAGAGTGACCATGTCATACTAGAATTCAACATAATACAAACACAAGCAACAGAACATAATGACACCAGAGTCTTGGATTTTAAAGGAGCTGAATTCAATAAACTCAGAGAGAACTTGGGAAAGATTCCATGGATGAAAATCCTAAAGAGGAAAACAACTCAAGAATCTTGGGAAACTGTAAAAAGTATGATCATAGAAGCCCAGACCAGCACAATACCACTGAGAAAGAAAAACAAGAAATCCAAGAAGAAACCAGCATGGCTGCACAAAGATCTCTCTGGCAAATTGAAAAGAAGAAAAAAAGAAAAAAGGACAAGTACAAAAAATGGAAAGAAGGACATACAATTAAGGAAGAATATCAGCAGATACCCAGAATCTGCAAAGACGAAGTCAAGATAGCAAAGGCTCAGAATGAACAAAGACTTGCAACAAAAGTCAAAGATAATAAAAAAAAAGTTTCTTCCAACATATAAATAACAAGAAAAAAATCAAGGAAACAGTGGGTCCACTAAAGAGAGAAGATGGCAAGGAAGTAACAGGCAACAGAGAGAAAGCAGAACTGCTTAACTCATTCTTTGCATCCGTCTTCACACAAAAAGAAACTATAGCTCAACCCACCAAAAACATAACTGTGAAAGACAGACCAGAAATAAAAGTTAAAATAAGCAAAAAAAAAAGTAAGAGAACATCTGTCTGATCTTGATGAAAACAAATCACCGGGGCCTAATGCATTACATCCCAGAGTTTTAAAGGAGCTGGCAGAGGTCATCTCAGAACCACTGCACCATATCTTTCAAAAATCCTGGAGCATGGGGGAACTACCAGAGAACTGGAAAAGAGCTGATGTGGTTCCCATCTTCAAAAAAGGAAAAAAAACAGACCTAGGAAACTATACACCAATCAGCCTAACATCAATACCCGGGAAGATACTGGAAAAGATAATTTAAAAAAACAGATCTGTCAGGGTGATTAGGGGACTGGAGGTTAAAACATACAATGAATGGTTGCAGGAACTGGGCTTGGCTAGTCTAGTAAAGAGAAGGACCAGGGGAGACATGATAGCAGTCTTCCAATATCTGAGGGGCTGCCACAGAGAGGAAGGGATCACGCTATTTTCTCATGCGCCTGTAGGCCAGACAAGGAATAATGGATGGAAACTGAACAAGGAGAGATTTAACCTGGAAATAAGGGGAAACTTTCTGACAGTGAGAACAATCAACTAATGGAACAGCTTGCCCTCGGAAGTTGTGGGAGCGGCATCACTTGAGACTTTCAAGAAGAGATTGGACTGCCATTTGTCAGAAACGCTTGAGCGGGGACTAGATGATCTACAAGGTCCCTTCCAACTCTGATTATCTATTATCTGTGCTAGGAGAAATTTCATGATTTGTTATATAAACAAATGAAATTTTTGCAACTACCAGAGACTACCAAATATTGACTGTTGCTACATTTTTGTTGTCAAATACTTTTATGCAAGAACTATTGAAAAATCATTGGATATTGAATGATGTTCAATGTCAATTTTTTTGTCCTATAATATTACTTTATCCAGATAATATTAGGAAAAACTCATTCCTTATAGCTGTAATGAGAAATACTGAAGAGAACTTAAAAAATGGGAGGGAAATGCAGTACCACTCTGCATTAAACTGGAAGTTGGTCCAATATTTAAAAAGAATGGAATACTATGAATCTCTTAATTGAGTGGTAAATTCATGATGATAAATTCAAAACTCACTCTATTAATATAGGGTAAGTTTTATTTAAAATGATGGGGTTCATTTCTGATTGAAGATGTAAAAAACATTGCTGCAAAACAGAAAGTCCTGATTCCTGGAAACTCTGAGACCGTGCTCCAATGTAGGAATCCCTGAGAGAATAGGACAATGTTTTTTTAATTCATTCAAGGTTCAAGTGCTGATATCCACATCCAATTTGTCCCAGTCCAGGTATGACCCAGTAACATTTCTTGAGGGCAGAAATGTATAAATTGGTTCTCTACTTGCCTACTTTTCAAAAGTACACTTTTTCCATTTATACTTTTTCCATTTATATAAGTAATGCTATCCTGTAGACCTTCTTTATATCTTTATTTTGTAAAGATTCATTTCATCCTGTGGTTCATTACTTTGTAGCCATATCTTCCACTGTTATTTACAAAGACAGAAATATCCCTCCTTCCTGGTCACAAAGCTAATTTCATTGTGGGCTAATAAAAATAAAAATAAAGGAGTCCCTGTAGCTCTTACTCCACTAATAGTTGTCAACTGTGGGGATGCTGCTCATCTTTATTTCAAGGCCATTGAGCCAGCGTTGTACGAAGATATTTACATGGTCATGTGGCCTGCATGACATCGTGGAGTACTGTTACTTTCCCACCAAAGTGGTACCTATTTATCTACTTCTTTTCACATGCTTTCTATCAGCTTGGTTGATAAGTGCTAGGGTGAAGATGGGAAGTCATTGCATTACATGACACTCACTGTGTTGAACATGGGCTGCTGACTAAACCATTGTGCTACTCTGGGCTAATAAACAAACTTAAAAATGATCAGAGTGAAAGATGAATAGAGACAGAGATACTTAAATAGGTTCAACAGTGCAATAGAGAAAGACTAGCTGTTTGTTTTCTTTTGTTTTACATATCCATGGGATAAATAGAGAATCTTTTTTCTTTTAACAAGGCAAAATTGACAAGTTCTTCAAGTTTTCCTTTATAATGACAGTAATAACAATAAAACTAATTTCTTTTCTTCTTGTTCTTTTTTCCTTATTTCTTTGGACAGAGAAATAATAGACTGTTATTTATTTTCTTTTTTAACAAGTTTAAATTTGAGATGAATTCTAGCTTTAGAAAAGAGCAAAGGGGAGACAATTTGTTGCTCCAGTCCTAGAATCTTGTGGTGATAAGAGAATTTGAGCATTTTTTTTTGTCTAATGATTTACTTACCTCATTGTTTCCCTCCCCTCACATTTAAAAGTTTTAGTTTCAATCTAGTAGCAAAGATGCAATTTACCAACACTATTTCCCTCTGCATTCACACTCAAACCTGTTTATTATTTATTTACTTAAATTTGTTTCTTGCCTATCTGGCTTCCAAGTAAATCTTGGTGGATTACAACATTAAAAGCAATAAAAAGATAAAAGATAACTATTTCCACTTGTCTGGAAAGATACAGGGTCTCCTGCTTGAACAGTGAGTTGGACTAGAAGACCTTCAAGCTCCCTACCAATTCTATTATTCTGTTCTGTTCTGAAAACAATAAACAATAGAATTACAATTCAAAGTGAAGTTTTACAGTTAAAAGATTTTATTTATTTATTTATTTATTTATTTGTCAAACAATTATTAGACAACAGGTATAAGTATAAACATGGTAATAAACACATGAAATGGATACGAACAAGAAAAAAGAAACAATAGGACAGGGACGGTAGGCACGTTGGTGCACTTATGCATGCCCCCTACAGAGCTCTTAGGAAAGGGGTGAGGTCAATAGTAGACAGTCTAAGGTTAAAGTTTTTGGGGTTTGGGGAAGAAACCACAGAATCAGGTACAGTATTCCAGACATTGACCACTCTGTTGCTGAAGTTGTATTTCCTGCAATCAAGTTTGGTGCAGTTTATCTTTAGTTTTTATCTATTGTGTGAAGTATTCATTGACAGGTAGGACATTGCAATATATAATTTTATGTACTATACTTAGATCAAACCGAAGGCGGCATAGTTCTAGGTTGTCTAGGTCTAAAATTTCAAGTCTGGTGGCATAAGGTATTCTGCTATGAATAGAGAAGTGGAGGACTCTTCTCATAAAATATTTCTGGACTTTCTCAATTGTATTAATATCAGATATGTAATGTGGGTTCCAGATTGATGAACTGTATTCAAGTATTGATGTAGCAAATGTTTTATATGCTCTAGTTAGTAAAGTGATATTACTAGAGAAAAAGCTATGCAGGATTAGGTTAACAACTCTTAATGCCTTTTTGGCTATGTAGTTACAGTGGGCTCTAGCACTTAGATTATTTGAGATGAGTACTCCAAGGTCCTTGACTATTCAGTCTTGACTATTCAGCTTGTATTTTATTTTCTGATTTTTTTTGCCAATATGTAAGACAGAGCATTTTTTTGTTGAGATTTGAAGTTGCCATTTGTTTGACCATTCTGACACACAGTCGAGGTGTTTTTGAAGGGTAGCAGTATTGTCAGTGGTGTTGAATAGCTTTACATCATCAGCAAAAAGAACGCAGTTGCTCTTAATATGATCGCAGAGGTCATTTATGGAGAGTATGAAGAGAGTATGAAGATGTGGAGGGGCAGAGCAGGATTTGTTGTATTCATATATCACACTAGGCAAGATTACTAAAAGTGTGACTTACAAGCAGTATTCAGCCTAGTGGGACATCTGGTAAGGGTCATGATGCTTTCATATGCCTACCAATATTAGCCAAACAAATTATAATCCATAATATACAAACCACAAAGTCTTCTCCTTAAGATGTGCAAAATTGTGGAGAGATATGGAGCAACCACAAGAGTTAATAAGAAGTGTGTTAGCAGTATTTAGCCTGAGCAAAATAAAAAGAATAAAACACTTTAGCAATGTTGTATAGACATGTGTGATTAATCAAAATACTAGCATAAGGAAAAATAAACCCTGATGACAACTTGTGTTTCAGACAAGCTTCTATATTCATTCAAGGACTTTATTTACTTAGATTTGGTAGAGTGTGTCAGTAAGAGGATGGAAATTCTACATTTAAATATTTATAGATGCATTTTGAAGTTTATACATCTTAGATGTGGCAATAATATTCTCAAAGCAATGTATTACTTTGTTGCAGTTCAGTCAGGAGATTTCTAAAAATTCAAAGATAATAAGGGCTGCTCCAGAGTACAGCTTCCTTAAATTTTAGTACACAAACCAATCCTGTCTGTAACCTAGAAGCTTATCTAGGAATAAGCTTCATGTTGAGGAATCAACTGGTCAGTGATCACCTGCAGAAGAGTGGTTTCTTGTCATACCAAATGACAACATGATGTTTTTCACACTAGGCTGTATCAAGCTGACACTCAGTCCAGAGAAGACACCACATGTGGCTGGAATATCCTCCCTAGAGCATTTGATTAACATCATTTCTGTCCCAGTTGAAAATGATTATTTTCCTTGGCTTTTAAACACTAATTTATATATTTTAATCACACTTTAATTTATATTTTTAGATTTTAACAACAGCCTTCCTGATGGCTAGTTTTGATTTGCTACCTATTTTGTATTCGATTTTCTTGTACATATTAATTCAAAATGAATTATTTTTTCTTTATTTGTATGTTTGATAGGATTCGGTTTTAGAAATTGTAATGTATAAATAAAAATAAAGTAAAATATGTCAGATCCTCTTCAGTAAAGTTTTGTGACATGATCTCCAACTCGCATTTAAAGAGTGATGTTAATAACAAATACTCTTTCCATTGGCTTTAAGGGAATTTAAAAATGACCACAAATGCTACTTTTTATGTTACCCCAACTATCTCTGAGCAGTTTATAGAGATCCATAAAGAAATTTAAGACTAAGCTCAATAATATAACAACAGAGACAGATGAAGAATCATTGCTCATTCTTGCCTAGATACACCACCAAAGCATTATGAACAATTTGAAGCCAATGCGAAGGAGTATTAATCCTAATCAGAATATGAAATAGAAGAGTAAGAACAGGATTCAGAAAGATAAGAGAAAATAAGTGTGTGGAGGAGGGAGCTGCAGCCTGAAATCTAGAAAGTATACAAATCACACAATTCCTAAATACAGAATGGCAAAAGAAGATCCTGCAAATATTGGTTTCAGTGACCTATGCATTTATTTATTTCCTGGATGGCCAAGGATGATCTAAATTCAGCTTGCACATGATAATTCATGCTTAGTTCCCATACCTCTTAAAGAGTCCACATTTACAGCCTTGCTATTCTTGCCATTCAACTCATCAAGGCCCCATATATTATAATAGCAAAGTTGCTGTATTGGGGTGAGAATAAAATAAAGTCAAGATTGTGGTTTCAGTTGCATTGGCTACCAATTGACTGTTTTGATATCCTGTCCCCACTCAGATGTTCATCATTGCTTAGGTTTAGATCTTGCCTCTCTAGCTCAAAGTCTACTGAAGCAATTGGAAGAGGTTTCAGTTTGTATTGTTTATAATGGTTTAAGTCTCCAAGATATTAGAATCCATCTATTTCCTCTCCTTTTCATAGTGTGAATTGGATACCACAGAAATAGTTTAAATTAATCAGTTTTGGCTCAAAAGGCATATGATCTCTCTAAACAGCAATAGCAAGTCAAGTATCTAACTCTGTAGAAAGCAGAAAGTGAAATTTCATGAGACGTAGAAATGAACTGGCTCATATATTCATATTAACCCTCTATTAAAGTTATGGAGAATAGAAACAGTATGTTCTTTCTGGGGAAAACATAATGGGCAAGTCATTCTGCAAAACATTTCATATTTGTCTTCTCAAGTGACAGATAATAAATAGATTAAATAAACAAATAAAGGAACAAAAAACAATATAATGGAACAGGAACAATTGCATGCATCTAAATACATTTTAATCAGCGATCTAGTATCTGCTTAATTTATCTGGCACACTCATCAGCTAACATACTAAACATGAATTATAACATAATAAATGCAACAAAAATCGCAAGAGAAAATAAAATGGTCTTATTAGTAAACAGAAAAATGTATGTTGGAAAAATAACACCTTCAACTATCCACATTACAGAAAAGAAGGAAAGATCAATCATATTAGGGTTTCCATATATAAGATTTTGCCATTTTGTCCCATTAAGTGATTTGCATTGTATTGAGATGTTGTTAAAAACACCTATATAACTGTGGTTAGGAAATGAACTTGCTAGTAGTATGATGCATTATTGGGTCCCCTGGGGTCTCTATTTCTAGATGAAAACTAAATCATTGCTATTTTTAGTAGAGTTTAGTTTCAATCAGAATAGGATGGCATTATGCCTTTACTCTGATAGATCCCAAACAATAGTTAAATTATTGAATTGAATGTAAATTTCAGTTCAGTTTATTAACCCTTGTCTAATTAATGACGAATTTAAAAATGACTCCAAAGTGCAAGGAGATAGCAAGGAGAATTATAGCTGAATGTCTTTTATGGTTGATCATCTATTTTATATCTTTAGATCTGGTATTTTCATGCAAATGTTAAAAGAAGATAGGATGGAACTCTCGGGATGTTATAATTTAGATGCAAAGGTGTCACACTTGTATTTTACTAGTCCTGTGTTGGATTCTAGGCAATCAATGGAGGTGAAGCTGGAGGATTCAAACAACAACCTTTTATTAAGATCAGCACAGGAACATGGAAGAAACTAATCTGAAGCATGCTGGCTGGCAGTGCTCCTTTATAGAGGGCTGTCAGCCATTGACCAATCAATTTAAAGTATTTTCCTGAGCATAATGCAGACCAGAGTAAACCTCCTGACTACACATGCACATACACAATACCCCTCCCCACCTAGCTGAAACCTGTCTCCAGTCCTTACGCTACAGACATAGTCCTATAGGTATGCAGGGCGGCAGTGGTTTTGTTCTGACCTGTGCGGCTCTTCTGTCATTCTTGTATCATTGGCATATGGAGCAGGCAGCTGGGCAGAATCCTCTTCAGGAATCAAGTGCAGCAGCTGTGGAGCCTCAGCAGCCTCAGTTTTGGGTGCTACAGGATTCAGCTCCACAGATACCTGTGCCTGGTTTTCTTGCTTTTGTCATTATGCGTCCCTTAGTTGTTGGGCCTTTCCTCCTTGACTGGTGCCTTCTATCATTGTCCATTCCGGCCGGCATTGGGTAGAGGCCCTGAAGTGGCTCCATAGTTGATCAATATGGCAGGGCCACACCCTGACATCTCCTAGCTCCACGACTCTGGCCAGTAGTTAAGTGGGGCAACCCACGTAGTTATGGGAGTACATCTGGTTGCCCCTGGCAAATGTTCAGGCTTGAGTGGTCAAGTCAGTGGGGGCCTCAGTCGAATAGTCTGGGTGTAATCTGTCCAAGTTCATCCTTAGCCAGCAGCCCATTAGTAGTTCTGCTGGGCTCCAGTTTGTTGTGGTGCTGGGTGTGATTTTTTGGACTAGCAGGTATTTAGTTATTCACACCTGCCAGTCCCTTGACCCCATTCATGCCAGCACATCTTTTGTGATTCACATCATTCTCTCTACTAGGCCATTGCTGGTGGGGTGAAACTGTGTGATGAATGCATGGCAGATTCCATCGCTTGCCAAAAACAGTTCAAACTGGCTTGCGGTGAACTGTGGCCTGTTGTCTGACACTAGGACTTCCGGTAGCCCGTGGGTTGCAAACATTTTTTGAAGTGTCCAGATCATGGCATCTGAGGTGGTTGACTTCATCAGCACCACCTCGAGCCACTTTTAGTATGTGTCGACCTCTATTACGAATGTCTGTCCATGAAATGGTCCTGCAAAATCAATGTGCACTCTTGACCACAGTGTCTTGGGTGTTTCCCATTCCCGTGCTGGCACTGATGGGGGTACTGGCCTTGATTCTTGGCAAGGTTGGCAAGATGCGACCCATTCCATAATAGCACTGTCCATGTTGGACCACCATATGTAGCTGCGGGCCAATGCCTTCATCCTTATGATTCTGGGGTGGCCTTCATGTAATGCTTTCAAGATGGGCTGCCTCAGCTTCAGAGAAATCACTCTCCCCACAGGAAGCAGCCCTGTTGAACAAATAGTTCATGTTGCTGGGAGTAAAATGGCTTGAAATCTGTCCCTACTGGCTGCTTGGGCCACCCCCTCCACACTCAGTTGAGTACCTGTGTGAGTATCTCATCTTTGTTGGAGTGTTTGGCAACTTTGGCTGCTGTGATGGAGCCAGATGGTTACATTTTGATTAACAATATGGTTGATGTGGGGGCTGGGTCTTCTACTTTAAATGGAAGTGGGCATCAGCTGAAAGCATCGGCGTGGCTCAGCAGCTTGCCCAGTTGGTGTGTGAATTGGTAGTTGTAGGCAGTTAGGAATACAGTCCAGCACATCATTTGAGGGGACAGAACTTGTCAGTTCCCTGCAATTAAGCCCAGCAACAGCTTGTGGTCTGTCACCAACTTGATCAGTCTCCAATACATATCTTCATGGAACCTCTTGATCCCGGTGACTGCAGCCAACATTTCCCTGTCTAGTTGGCTGTAATTCCACTCTGCTGAAGATAGCATTCTTGAGAAGAATGCTATCAGGGCCTCTTGTCTGTCTGGATAAAGGTGGCTTAAAATTGCTCCAACTCCGAACAGCGATGTGTCATCAGTGAGGGCCAGCAGCAGGTTCTCATTATATTGTACAAGGATGCTGTCTGATGTGATTAGGTTTTTTACTCTGCTGAATGCTGAATCCTTCTGGCCCCAGGACCATGCCACTTTCTTATCCAAAAGCTGGGGAAGGGGCTCCCTGACTGATGTTTAGTGAATATGCTGTAGAAATTAAGGAAATCCAAGAATGCCTGGACCTCTGTCTTATTTCTAGGGGTTGGGGATTTTTGAATTGCTTGGATCATTGCTTTTGTGGTGTAATCCTGATGCATCAATGAGGTATCTGAGGACCTGTGTTACAGTGATCTTGTATTTCTCTTTTTTCATCTTCAGCCCCACTTCCTGGAATCTTTGAAGTACTGTCCACAATTGGTCGAGAAGCTCTGTTTTATTAGCTGACATCAATACGTCATAGTATGGGACGATGCCTGGAATGCCTTACAATAGGTGCTCCATTAAGCTTTGAAAAAATCCGGTGCCATGCTTACTCCAAACTGTAGCTGGAGGCATCAGAAGGCTCCTTGATGCATCACTATTGTCTGAGTTTCAGCTATGGCATCATCCATGGAGAGCTGCTGGTACGCTTGGGCAAGGTCTAGTTTAGCAAAGACCTTCCCCTTGCCCAGAGAGTGCAATGGGTGTTGCACAACCGGCACCAGATATGCATTCTGTTGTAAAGCTTTGTTCAGGGTGCATTTGTAATCAGTGCATATCTGGACCGAACCATCTGGCTTCAGACTGGAGTCACTGTTGACGTCTCCCATTTGGCATGGTCAACAGGCTCCAATATTCCTTGCTGAATAAGCTTGTCCAGTTGTTCATCCGATTTTGGCCATAACACGAAAGGCAATCATCTTGTCTTGAGTCTGATTGGAGCCACCTGGGGGTCAAGGTTAAAAGAGATTGGGGTGCCCTTCCCCAGCTCTCTGTTGAACACCTCAGCAAATTCTTTGATCAGGTCCTTAATAGCTAGTTCCTTGATGGAATTTACACCTGTGATTCTTAGCCCCAGGGAAGCAAACCAGTCCAGTCCCAGGAGGCTTGTCAGTGAGTCGTCTACCACGATCAGTTGGAAAGATCCCAAACAATTTTTAAACTTACTTTATTTTAAAATGCTGCTTCCAATAATAGGAATGCTATTTCCTTGGTAATCCCTGAGGTGGATGTTGCTGTGTTTTAGCTTTCTCTTCATTATGCTCGGTACTAGACTTTTAATGATCCTTCAGGAGACAATGGTCATCGCTGATCCGGTGTCCATCTCCATCTGACAAGGGGACCCCTCAATCCCAATGGTGACTTGTTGGCTCTTGGGACACTGTTTTGCCTGCTGGCCTTTTCTGTCCAGCATGTGTCATGTAGATGGTGAAACAGTTGTCCTCATAATTCCTTTGCTTCGGATACGATCTCTTGGGACCTGCTTGGTGCATGGTAGTGGTGGCAGGTAGCATCACATGGCAAACTCAAGCTAGGTGCTCCTTTTTGTTGCACCATTGGCAAATGGCGTTTTTGTACTTGCACATGGCTCGTGGGTGATTCCTGCCACAGCCCATACAAACTGATGGCTTCTTCTCGGTAGCCATATTGCATCCTTTGTTGGCTGCTTTTAGTCGATGGACATCCTCATTCTCCTCTTCATCTGTGGATCCTCTTTGGTCAACCTCCTCATGATGGACCAAGACCATTTTCTGTGAGGTTGGCGGGTTATTCAACTTCTTTATTTCTGCCATTGATTGGGTTGATGTCTATGCAGCTTGGGCTTCTTCCATCATCATTTGTAGCATGAGATTCTGCCTCGTGAGTAGACATCACTGGAATTTGATGTCTCTCACTTTGCAGACCAGCTGATCTAAAAGAGCATCGTCCAGGTCACGGAATTTACAATATAATGCTGCTTTTTGGAGTGCAGCCATATATTTACTGATAGATTCACCCTCAGCCTGGTTCTGATGATGGAACGGTGTCGGCGGGTGATGCAGGAAGGCTTGGGTGCACAATGGTCCCTTAGCTTCTCTTGTAGGGTGTTCCATGGTACCATCCGCACTGGTTGGGGACCAAGGAGAGCTCTGGCCATCTTGAAAATGTCCGTACCACTGTAGCTCAGGAACACTGCCCTTTTCTGATTATTCATGATGTTCATGAATAATTGGCTTCTAGGATACATTCAAATTGGACTATGTAGGAGTCCCATGTCTCTGATGTGCAGTTGAATGGTGTGAATGGGGGAAGCATAGCCATCTCTGATGGATCTGTGTAATCGCGGTTGTGACAGAACTTCAGTGCTTGTTTGTGAGCGGTACCATGGTAGTAATCTGTTTATGCAGTTTCAGTTCCATTCGGATTCCACCTTCATTGCCAGCGTTACATTCTGTGATGGGCATGGCACAAAGGCTATACAGTCAAATAATAGTAGGAGTCCCTTTATTTGCTCCAACTTTGCCCCCAATGTCCTGGTTACCTTCTGGGCTGGGCTCTCCCAGGAACAGCCTTTGGCTGTAGAAATTCAAGTCCAAAACATTGTCAACAAAAACTGTAACTAAAAGTCCAATCAAGGCAAGATGAGGTAATTAGTCCAGCAGAGCAAAAGAACAAATTCCAGATGTGAAAGAACAGCAGTAATTCAACCCAGTTGGGAGGATGCCAGGAATGCAGATAACCAAAGTCAACACAAGATAAACTTACATTTGTTCCCAGCAGATGCCACTCTGAATTTGCATCTCTTCTAAACTCTCTTTCCTATAAGGAAATCAGGGCTCTTTCCTCCCCCATAAGCCACACAACCCACATTGTTCTCTTCTTCATTCCTCCCTGCGTGCCCTAGGATGAAGAGAGGGTGGGCCTGGGTCTTCCTCCTGGATTTATAGTTAACCTTCTCCCTTATTCTACCTCTTCCCTGCTCTGCCCAGCCAGACTTTACCCTTCCCCAGTTTCCTCCATAGCCAGTGGAGCCACACTCCCGCTCTCTGTCAGCTGTTCATCTTCCTCTTTGGATTCAGACTCCAACAGGGGCATGACAGATTCTGGGCAATGAATGGAGGCGAAGCTAGAGGATTCAAACGACAACCTTGTATTAAGATCAGTACAGGAACATGACAGAAACTAGTCTGAAGCATGCTGGCTGGTGCTCCTTTATAGAGGACTGTCAGCCATTGACCAATTGATTTAAAGTATTTTTCTGCATGTAGTGCGAACCGGAGTGAAACCTCCCAACTATGCTTGCACATACACAACATCCTGCTTTCTGGACATTGCTTTCCAGAAAGGATCTGAACGACTGCAGAATTATCCATCCAATTTTCCCTAAATAAATAAAAGACTACCATGTTTGAAGATATCAAAAGTAAATGAGAAGTGAAGCACAGATTCCAGGGACAACCTTATCTAATTCTTGACCATTCATTATTTTAAATAAGTGTTCATTCTAAAAGTGACCAAAAGCAAAACCAAAAGATATATTTTTTTAAAATTGTGTCATTTGTTGCTTTGGATGCTTGCTGTCTTAACTCTATCCATTCCCTGGTCTCTGCTAAGGCAGACTTGTTTTTTGCAGGCTCATTAAATCCCTAAACTAAATTTCTTTATCCTCATCTCTCTAGTAGCATCCTTGAAACTGGTTCTTTTCACTGTTTAAATAATAGATTTGTGAGGAAAGGCAGAGCTAATTCTAGAAGTGAATGATTTCTTCAGACCAAAGGTATCAAGAACCAGGTAAAGGAAACTAGGAGCTTCAATGGAAATGATTTGTGTTTGCACTCATTATTATTAATAAAAGTGCCCTTTTTGTCACCAGCTGGAGTTAAGTGAATATACAGTGAAATAATAGCTTGGGCTAAAAAAAGCTTTTAGGAATTGACACTACCTAGAAACAGGGGAGTTTTTAAATAGGAATGAGGCTTGATGAGTGTGCAGCCTCTGCCACTGTGAAATATAAGCGTATTATGAATAAAGCATTTTCTTTCGCTCTCGACTGTCTTTTCACACTGCACAATAGGGTAATGGAAGAACCTTGAGCAGCAGATGGAGGTGTTATTAATCTCCCCTGCTGGAGTGGAGAATTTGAAGAGAATATGAGATCACAGGTGAAAGTTCACACAATGCAACAGGATTTTCAGACACCTCTTCATTCTTTTCTTTTTTTCCTTTAATCAAAATTCCACGGACTATTTCAAAAGGCTCAGCAGTACAGTGTAACTATTTCATGCAGCTCCTTATTTATGCCATAACTTGGTTCTCTAGTCCTGGTTCTCTTCATTGAGGATTGTTGCTGTTGGCCTCTAATTTCCACTTTGAGAAATGTTGAAAATAGCATGCTTTGATTGTGCTGCCGATGGATAGTCCTATTCTAATATAAAAAGCATTTTGCACCAAAAGCATTTTACCTATAACATTATTTAACTTTATCAAGTATTGGATTAACACTTTTTAAGTATGGAAAAATTTGCTAAATCCAAACAAAAGTTCTAAGAACCAGTCAGGTTCTTTCAAAAAGCCTATAACTAGAACATGGACTCAACACTTAGATGTTGAAAGCATATACACTATATAGTATAGGCTAGATTAGCTGGTTCATCAGTATAGCTGAATTATTGTAGAGCCTTTTTCTAGGGAACAATCAGCATTTAGAATAATGCCTGGAAGTTCAAATTAAAAGTAGTATAGTATGTTCATAGAGGAAAATACTAGAAACTACCCTGGCCATGCAACCAGTCAGAATTGCCAGCCATGGTTTCAGGGATAACTTCACACTAAATAACATATATTTTCTTGTTTAGTTATAAATCTATAACCTTACACTAATTTATTTATTTATCTATCCATTGATACATACAATGTATATACTCAGGGATGCGATGCTACCAGTTCGGCCCAGTTCTATAGAACCGGTAGCTCTGAAGAGCAGCAGACACCAAACTGGTTTGGTGTCTACTACTTTGGTTGACCTACCCACCTGCCCAGGCTCTTGGCTGTCCTTTATTTCCTGCTTTTTCAACCTCAGCTGCTTTGCGTGGCATAGCTGAGGTTGAAAAAGCAGGAAAGAAGAGGCGTTTGAAATGCTGCGCACCTGCACACAGCGCTTGTCAGCTGTCCGGGAGGCACAACTGAGGTTTTTTGGAAATGGCCTACACTCATGTGCAAAATGCACTCTCACAAGATATGGGATTCTACCTGCTGGCGAACTGGCAAACCAAACCACTGGCTGGCCTGCCCCACCCCACCCCACCCTGCCCATTCACTCCTTACCTGGCATGCATACCATCAAACTTGCTTGCTAAGTTGCTATTTTTCCTCTTTTTTCCCCAACCATCAGCTGTTCTGCTATGCTGGGAGATTTAGATTAGCTAGAAAGCAGGAAATTGTTGGATTTCTTGTTTTCTAGCTAATCTAAAAGCAGAGCTGAGCCTGCAGCTTCTATTATTCAGTGCAGACTCAGGTAGCAGATGGCAGAAACACAGATCTCTAAGTGAATCTATGATTCTGTGAGCAACTCAATCTGCCTGCCTGCCCTGCCTGATTTTGGGTAAAAGTTGCTTTTTTATATAAAAAAATAGATATTTACATACTTGGTGTGTTGTGAGTTAATTTTGTAAGTTTGCTTGCTAGCAAATTTTATGTGACAGACTCAGGTACCGATTGCAGAAAGATAGATCTCTGAATGAATCTGTGATTCTGTGAGCAACTTAATCTGCCTGCCTGCTTTGCCTGATTTTGGGTAAAAGTTGCTCTTTTTAAATAAAAAAAATCAATATTTACATAAATATTGATATTTACATACAAGCCATGCCTAGTCAGTCACATGACCATCAAGCCATGCCCAGTCAAGCTACGCCAAGCCAACTGACCATCAAGCCACATCCACAAATTAGGCCACACCCACAGAACTGGTTGTTAAGAAATTTGAACCCACCCCTGTATATGCTACTCAACTCCCAATGACTTTGGGTGGCTTAGGGAAGGATAGGAGAAAAAGCCACTGTCAAAGCAAAATTAAATAAAAGCAGCCTGAGCTCAGGGCAAGAAAGTAACTTGGTGTGTGTGTGTGTGTGTGTGTGTGTGTGTGTGTGTGTGTTTGTGTGTGTAACAATAGCAATAGCACTTAGAATGATATACCACTTTGCAGTGCTTTACAGCCCTCTCTAATGGTTTACAGCTTATTGCCTCCAGCTATCTGGGTCCTTATTTTACCGCCCTCAGAAGGATGGAAGGCTGAGTCAACCTTGAGCCTAGTGAGATTCGAACTGCCAAATTGCAGTCAGCTGGCAGTCAGCAGAAGTAGCCTGCAGTACTACATTCTAACCACTGTGCCACCATGGCTCATATGTCTGATACATTGTCCCCTGTATACAACATTAAAGGGAGGGAGGAGGGGGAGGCACATTCAAACTGGCAAGATTCTGTCACTATATCTATTACAGGTCGTCATAAGCTTACAATCAGAATTACAGCTGCAATGGTAAGTGAAAGCATCTTGTGATATTTTAAATATTTTAATATGTGGTCATTAAGAGGACACAGCAATTGTTGAACAAATTAATTTTCCCTAGTGGATATTTTTGGCTGGAAACCAGAAGTAAATGCTGCAAACTGGCAAACAGGGGAAAAAAACATATGTGAAGACTAATTCTCACTTTCACCTACATTCTGTCCTTCACTTGCAGGTTGACAATAACAGGGTGGGGGCTGGATGGACTGCAAGGGAGGGAGAATGGTATTCACGCATCCATTAGTATTGTGGGACATTGCTGGCATCCCAAGGACGCACCGAGCAGATGTCCCAAAATGAACAGGAGTGATTGGTGAACATTTTGGACTGTGGGTGGCCCATGGGGAAAAGGAGATATTAACTATGCTTGTTTTTGTGAGGGAAACCTGGAACTGGTTTTGCTTCTTCTGTGCTAATGTGGTTTATTCAGTAAAATTTAAAACCTTGGAAAAATAATGTTCCAGGAGTTCCTTTTTCTGGCCTCACCAACTGGACAGATGACACCATAAATCACGGTGACAGGCAAATGGCCATAAAAGTGAGCCAATTCCCAAGTTCCCCAAATGTGATCACATAGTCACAGGGGGATACAACCATCATAACTTCAAAAATAGATCAGAAGGTGTTTTAACTTTGAAGAATTGTTAAGTAACTGGTCATAAGTTGAGGACTACCTGTACAATAAAAGTAGTTCTTATCCACATTGCATTGGTTTCTTAGTCATGTCTACTTTGGAGAGCTCACAATTTAAAAAACAAACAGTACAGAGGATAAAAGCCCCCAAAACAATATATAAAATCATTTTTCATTCCAATGAGTCTGGGAGATTTTATTCAGATATATCCACATATAATTCTGTAGTTTTGTGAATATCAGCAGAGTGAAGTCACTCTGATCTCTGAAGGAATAATGATCCAGAGAGAAGATATTGCAATAAGAAAGGCATAATCCAGAGGATGACACTACTTAATCTATGGGATTGAAATACATCTATTCTACCTGATTGTACTGACAGGCAGAAGCAAGATTATAATTGGACTGGGAAGTCCTGCTCCCAGTAATTCATGCCATTGTAACTTCTTGTTTAGACTGGTGTAACATGCACACGGGACTGCCCCTGAAGAGCATTTGGAAATTTCAATAGGTACAGAATATGGCAGTGTAGGTCATAAATGATGTTAGATATACAGCATATGTACCACCACTGTTGTGTGAGCTGCATTGGTTATTGGTATATTTCTGTGTGCAATTCAAGGTACTGGCTGTCATTTTTGACATGACTTGGGTCCATGTTACCTGACTTTTTCCAAGAATCTCTAGATCTTGATAGTATCCCTTTGTTGATGCAACTTAAGACTGTGTTGGCTTTTTTGGCTGCTGCTGCACACTGCTGCTCATGTTTAATTAATTGACCACTAAGACTTCAAGATTCCTCTCACAGTGACTGCTATTAAGCCTGATTTCACCCAGTCTGTGTGTGTACTTTTGGTTTTTCTTGCCTAAGTGTAAGACTTTTCTCTACATCGAATTTCATTTTGTTAGATAGGAGCAGGGTTCAAATCTTTCAAGACTCAAGATCCATCTGGATCTTGAGCTGATCTTATAGGGTGTTAGCTATTCCTGCCTGCTTAGTATCATATGCAAATTAGGTAAGTTCCCCTTCTATTACCTTATCTAAGTCGTTTATGAAGATATTGAAGAGTACTGTGCCTAAGACAGAACCTTGTGGTACCCCTTGTGCTTATTTCTCTCCATGTATTATTATGGTGATTATTTGCTTTTAAGTCAGAGGGATACTCCTCTCATAGTGAAAAGAAAACCAAATTAATAGAAGCAAATCATAGTTTCACACTGGACTTTAAGAAGGACATAACCCATCCCAGCCTTCAAACCCCCTTTTCTCATCTCTGTCTCATTTAGTAGAATGGGCATGCTGGAGATCCCATTAGCCAAATAATGTCAGATGGGGGGAACTATAAAATGGATTTTTTTCTGGCGTGGCCTCTATGGAATATCTTCCTTTGGAGATCAGAATGGCCCTAACTCTGTTAGACTTTCATAAGGTCCTAACATACCTAATCGTCTTTTCTCTTCCTATTTTCAACACAACAATCCTGTGAGATGAGTTGGGCCAGCAGACATTGACTGGCCTAAAGTCACCCAGCCAACTTTCATGCCTAAGGCAAGACTAGAAGTCAATTTCCTGGTTTCTAGCCTGGTGCCATAACCACTAGACCAAACTGGCTCTCTTTTCCACCATTTATTGGATTTTGTTTTTTGTAATAACAGTTCACCTTTCATCCCATTTTCAGCCGCTTGAAGTAAATGCCAATAAGAAAATAAGCCAAAGTAAGAATATAAATTATTTTAATTCAATCATTGGAGAAGTGATGAAAGGGTGCATTGCTAGGCTTAGTAATAATAATAAAGACACATTGGTAAAGTAGGTAGTTCAAGAAAACAATACCTTCATGAATGTTGTATATATAACTTTAATTTATACACACAAGCATATGTAAAGCATATGCATTCAATAAATCTCGTCAACAAAAAAGCAAATGACACTTTCCAATCTGTTACCAAATTGTTTCAAGACAAGATTTTCTTAAGCCATTTTACAATTAAATCAGCATCACCTTCTTTTGATGGTAATTCTGGAGCCACACTTTCTTGAACTCTTGCAATTTTTTAGCCAATGCTATCAAATATATTATGTATGGAGCAGCTGAACCAATGTTACAAGAGAGAGTTTTCTTATTTGGCAGCAGGGAGGTAAGACAATCATCTTTGTATAGTACAGTGTAATAATGCAGGGAACTGTATTAGTGCTCTATTGACTTTTTTTGTATAGCATTGCCAGATTCATGTGAATAAAATTTAAAGATAATTTCTGGCCTTTTTTGTCACAATATTTAAGACAGGATATATTTAGCTTTCTGGATACTTTGCTTTCAGCTCTTGTAAGACCAGCTTAGTTTTAACAAGGCCTAAAGCTTAAATTAAGAAATCTTTTCTCTGTTATGGCATTACCTTTATACCCAAACAGCTGGATGCAGTTAATAGCTATATCCTCTTTGCCAGAGCAAACAAATTAGTAATCGCTGTGCATAATGTACAAAGTATGGTTCTAACATCAGTTGCAAAGCACATAACCACAGATAGTCTCATATGTCTCTGTTCCACAGTGATACTTAATGAGAGATAATAAATTTGTTTTTAGCTTCCAGACTTTAGTTGTTTTACTATCATTACGGCCTTTGCATTTTATAGGGGACAAATAGGGCAAAGGACTGAAAAAAGGTCTTTTCAAAATGTTTTAAATGTAGGGGACGGTTTAAAATTGCTGGGCATCTATACAGGGATATGGGCATCTATGCAGTTTGGATCAGTTTGGGTGAACCCCTAGCTCCGATGATCAACTGGCAGCGAACACAAAGCAAAGATCATGAGCTGGACCTCTTGTTCCCAATCAATAAAGAAAGGGACAGACCACAAAGGAAGGAGATGAATTAGCACAAAACTGTGCCCATCACCTCAAGTCCCAAAGTTGACGCCAAAGAATAACCATGGTCAATTATATCAAAACTGACTCAGAAAAAGAGCAAGGATTGATGCACTATTTTCATCCTCTTCTCACTCAATCATAACTGCTTTGTCCCATATCCAGGCCTTAAACCTTATTGCATCCAGGATCCTCTTGGAGCTCCAGCAAAGTTGACTAAGCCTTCCATCCTTCCAAGGTCAGTAAAATGAGGATCCAAATTGTTGGGGGCAATATGCTGACTCTGTAAAATGCTTAGAGAGTGCTGTAAAGCACTATGAAGTGGTATATAAGTCTAAGTGCTGTTGCTGTTGCTGTTCTCAACCCCCTTCCATAGAAAGAGTAACCCAGATGAAAAATATCCAACAAAATTTCCACCAATGGCTTCTTGAGAAAAGGCCTTTTTAAAGGGTATCAGAAACACACCCTCCCTCAAAGATGAATTAACCATCACTAAGACCCACCCTTGATCAGCCAGGAGTAGAACGAATCTAGAACATAGGTGGCCATGTTTACAGTCCCAAGGATCCTGTTCACTTCCTCAGGACCAACAGGATCAATCTGTTCTCAGATAACTGGGTAAGTCTGCTTCCCAGGCATCTTCAAAAGAACTGTACCCTGCTTAGCTTCCAATGAGAACAGATTCAAGAAATTTCATTCACCAGATGCATAGAGAATAAACCTCCAGCTCCATATAACTTTGACCACAAGGCAGCATTGTGAACGCAGTGAGAGTAGAGAAATACCAAACATTTTGACGATTATTATTTATTTGTTATGTGTTATGACTATTATTTGGTTATTCTATTTCTCAAACTGTAATAATACTGGAAGAATCATAATTTCTCTGCACCATGGCTTAATTAATCATCCCCTATCCTTCCAAAAATCCATAAACCTGGAAACAAAAACTATGCTCTGGTTTACAAATTAGATTTTAGAAATGTGATCATTCTACCTGTGACATGAAATAGAAAAATAATAATTAGAGGCTTTTAAATCATCCATAATCTACAAACATCCTTGGATAATCTAACATATTATACCTTTGATGGGCTTTTGCCCAAGACCTACCAAACTATTAATTCTAAGACTCAATAAATTTACATGTATGTATCCGTGAGCCTATTCCAGCTCCAGGGACAATTTTCATCAATATCTCTTGTCAGGATAGTAGAAAGAAGAGAACCTGAGACCTTTGCAAAAAACTTATTGTAGAGTTGTGATGAATACATCACCATGAGTAGTTCAATTTGCTGCAGTAGCCCAAAAGCTGAATGGGGTGGGTGAGATTTCAATGACAGAAATGTGATGGTTACCATGGAGATTAATTGTTTTATCCTTTATCTTGCCATGGTTGGTGAAAATGTTTTAATACATTTTATATTTTTTCAAGTGATGGCCATTTGCAGATCTCAGAGGCTGTGTTCTATTGCTCCAGAAATGTTTTTGATGTATATCAGGTGTGCTATATAGTTTGTCTTATACCTTCTTTCTTCCTTTGTTTTTGTTGCATGTTGCGCAGGGATCTTGTAATAGATGCTTGTACCCATTCTGATCTGTTTATGTGTTGTAGGTACTTTCTCTTCAATTGTTTAGCTTGTTGGGTACTCCAGTGTGTTACGAACTAAGCAAACTCATTCATCAATAACCATACTAGCTTTACTTCAGCAGCAGGCTCGTAATCCTGCACTTCTGATTGGCCCGCGGATAAGCAAATCGTGATTGGCCGCCTCTGGCTGACCTGATTGGCTGACAGCGGGCCGTCTCTGATTGGACGCTTTTAGAGCGGTTAATTCAATTTCATTGGTTGTTGTGACAGCAGCCAGCTCTATAAAAGAGCTGCTGCTGCCCAAGTTGTTGCTCTGTTCTGAAGTCACTATTAAAGAGTTGAGTCACTATAGATGTCTCGTCTCTGTTATTGCGCCCACTCCTCCAGATCTAACACTGGCGACGAGGATGGGATACGGAGCGATAGAGCTGACTGAGCACTCGCTGAGTACCGAACAGAGCACGTGGCTAAGCGCACCAACAACGGCAAGATGACCAGCAGCGCCCGTACCACCCGCTCCATTTGACCGGTTAACGAAGACTGGGACTCGTATATAGACAGGTTCCAGATGTTCCTGGAGACCAACAATCTGAAAGGCGCTGCGCCTGGCAAGAAAGCGGCGGTCTTCCTGATCCGTTGCGGGCCTGCCGTTTTTAAAATGGCTAAGGCACTTGCTAAACCAGCGGAAGTTAAGACAATGGATTGGGATACCCTCGCACCAATCCTCCGGGCCCATTATGCACCAGCGGTCCAAGCACTTATCCGAAGACACGAATTTTACCAGAGGGACCAGCGGGCTTGAGGCGTTGGAGACTTCATCGCGGACCTCCGGAACCTGGGAGGCCTCTGTGGTTTTGCAAACCTTGAGGAAGCCATGAGAGACCGAATAGTTCTGGGATTAGATGACCACGCGGCGCAGAGCAAGATTATGGCTAAAGGGACATCGACCTCGCAGATGTCATCGCCGGCGCTTACTGCAGCAGAAGCAACCAGGAAGTCGGCCATTCGAATGCGCCGTACCAACGCACCGCTCCACCAACTCGCCAGTGATACTACGCCTTTTTCCGAGAGGCACTCAACAACGGCTCACCATGAAGACCTCGAATCCTCGTCTGATAGTGAGGAAGAGGAGGTCAACCGACTCAGGTCAGAGTGCAACCAGCGAGACCAGAGGAGCCAGAAACCTTCGCATCAATGCGCCGGTTGCGGGGCCAATCACCCGCGATCTAACTGCAAATTCCTCGTTCCTGTGGTAAGAAGGGCCACATCGCAAAGGTCTGCAGAAGCAAGCGAGGTCAAGTCCAATCCAAGAGAAAGCAACTTCCGCCAAACAACGGGCAGCCCACCTGTAAATCGGGACCACCTGAATCACCAATGGAACCACTATCACTACAGAAATAGGCGCCTGCTGCGTCAGCTAGATGGGAAGAGGCGCATCAAACCATTATCATTGGTCACGCATCATCCTTGGATGCAAGAAAGATCCAGTGAAGGTCGCCATTGAGAATCGTCCATGTGTAATGGAAGTAGACTCAGGATCGTCCCTATCAATGGTCTCATGGAAAACTTTCAAACAGCTGATCCCTGACATCCGTCGCCAGGACCTCAGCACCCAAAAAATCATATTAAGGGACTACCAGGGAAACAGGATTCCGTTGCCGGTTCCCGCCACGTCCAGGTGTCCTTCAAGGACCACACCGCAACTCTGCCTATTACCATCGTCGATCGAGACCGGCCCAGCTTGTTGGGGTTACAGTGGTTCGCTCCACTGGGGATTGAACTAGCTGGCATTCACCAGACCGGAAGCAGCGACTGGAAGCGGCCTCGTCCAGGAGTTCCAGGGCGTGTTCACCGAGAAGCTAGGCAAGTACAAGGGATCCCCATATAGTTTAGCTTCAGCCCGAGGTTGCGCCCATCCGCCTTAAACCTCATCGAGTGCCTTTCGCACTCAAGCCAAATATTGATGAACAATTAGACAAATTAATAGCCCAGGGGTGTTGGAACCGATCGATCACGCCCGTTGGAAACCCGATTGTAACACCCATAAAGCCTGATGGATCAATAAGAATTTGTGGAGATTACCGGGCCACCTAAATCACGCGCTTCAGCAGGCGCTTATCCCGTACCTGTGGTCCAACACCTTCTTCATTCCTTGGGAGGTGGAAAAATATTTGCAAAATTGGACCTAGCCCAGGCATACCAGCAACTACCCGTAGATGCAGAGACTGCTGAGGCCCAGACTATAGTCACGCACAGAGGTGCGTTTAAATGTAATAGACTCCAGTTCGGAGTGAGTGTAGCACCAGGCATTTTCCAAAGCCTGATGGAGAGACTGCTACAAGGCATAAAAGGGGTCGTGCCTTATTTCAATGGCGTCTTGATAGCTGCTCCCAATAGAGGCGTATTAGAGAAAGCGACTCAGAACGGTTCTCCAGAAATTCAAAAACGCCGGTTTGAAAGTAAAAAAAGACAAGTGTCAACTTTGTACTGAGAGGTTGAATTCCTTGGGTACCTTCTTGACAAAAGGGAATCCATCCTACTGAAAAAAAAGTAACTGCAATAAAAAACGCCCCAAGACCCAGGAATAAAACAGACCTCCAAGCCTTCCTGGGACTCATTAACTTTTATAACATCTTCTTGCCCCAGAAGGCGACTGTAGCTGAGCCCCTACATAGACTACTCGACAAGAAGGCTTCCTGGGTCTGGGGACATCAGGAAGAACGAGCATTCCAGCAAGTAAAAGATCACTTAACCTCAGATGCTGTATTAATGCAGTATAATGAGACTTTGCCTTTAACTGTCACCTGCGATGCTTCACCATTTGGGGTGGGAGCCATCTTAAGCCATGTCCTACCAAACGGAAATGAGGCACCTATTGCTTTCTTTTCACGAACTTTATCAAAGACTGAAAGAAACTATAGCCAACTCGATAAAGAGGCTCTTGCTATTGTATCCGCTATTAAACGTTTCCATGAATACGTATATGGCAGACCGTGTACCATAATAACCTATCACAAGCCATTGCTTGGCATTTTAGCGGAAGACAAACCAACTCCCCACATCTTATCCTCCAGAATGACCCGCTGGTCAGAGTTTCTAGCCGCATACGATTATCAACTGCAACACCGCCCGGGGAAAGCCATTCCCCACGCTGACACCTTGAGTCGTTCTCCGCTACCGGAAGCCATAGACGATCCAGCTCCAACTTTAACTGCACTCCAAATTGAAACTCTCCCTGCACCACCCCTGACTGCACGAGACATCGCAGCAGAAACAAAAAAGGATCCTGTATTCGCTCGAGTCCTCAGCTGGGTGGAACGAGGTTGTCCTGACAACGAACCCAACAACACCTTCGCGCCTTTCAAACAGCGACAGACAGAACTGTTCTCCCAGAAGGGCTGCATCTTGTGGGGAGACAGAGTCGTCATCCTAGAAAAATTACAACATACAGTTCTAAAACTGTTGCACGATGGTCATCCAGGCATTGTGCGAATGAAGGCATTGGCAAGAAGTTACGCGTGGTGGCCAGGTATCGATAAACAGATAGAAGCCTGGGTGGCCACATGCAACAAGTACCAGGAGATCCGCGCTGCCCCACCGAAGGCACCTCCAACTGAATGGGACGCACCTCGTGGTCCCTGGTCCCGCATCCACATTGACTTTGCGGGACCCACCAAGGGACACACCTTTCTCATAACAGTGGATGCCTATTCCAACTGGCTCGAGGTCCACAAAATGAAGAGCACCACCACAGAAGCCGTCGTTAAAAAATTAAATAGACTATTCGCTACGCACGGATTGCCTGACGTTTTAGTCTCGGATAATGGTCCCCAATTCACTGCCCTAGCATTTGAACAGTACCTAGCCGACCGGGCATCCACCATGCCTTAACCGCCGGCTCACCCTGCGGCCAATGGCAGGGCTGAGCGAATGGTCCTATTCATAAAAAAGACCTTGCACAAGATGGAACATGGAGACATTGATGACAAAGTAACCAGAATGCTTCTCCTCCAACACATCACCCCACACAGCATCACAAACAGAACCCCAGCCGAACTCCTGATGGGCCAGAAACTTCGCTCACACCTCGATCGCCTACACCCAACCTACACGCCAGAAAAACCTTGCGGTTCCAGCAGCAAGTGTCATGCGTTCAAGGTAGGTGACTTAGTCTTTGCGAAAAACTTCTCGGATGATCAATTGTGGGTCCCCGCTACTATAACCCAACTTACGGGCCCTAGATGTTACCGTCTACAAACTAGCGATGGGAAATTATGGAAGCGCCATATAGACCAACTTCGTTCCCGATTGGCACCTAACCCTATCTCAACCCCTGAATCTCAAACTGGGGGAGGGAAATCGAGGGCGAAATAGAAATAGCAGATGACCCAATAATTGAAGCCCAGAAGTCTGCACAACCAACCATGGGATACTCACCTTCCGGAGGAGGACCGAGCCGGGTGATTGCTTCGCCGCAAAGCAGCCCGGCCATAGAAGCAAGTCCAGGGAACCCGGATGACAGCAGAGAGGACAGCCCTGAGTCCCGAGCGGAGTAGTGGAACCGTTTCGCCACCCAGTTCTACAAACAGCCCACGGAGCCAGCGCCAGAGCAGAAACCGGTGGAACAGCGAAAATCGAATAGACAGGTGAAACGGCCTGCCTATTTGCGAGAATACGTCACCCCACCCTCAGACGGAACCTAGGGGGAGGGTGTTACGAACTAAGCAAACTCATTCATCAATAACCATACTAGCTTTACTTCAGCAGCAGGCTCGTAATCTTGCACTTCTGATTGGCCCGCGGATAAGCGAATCGTGATTGGCCGCCTCTGGCTGACCTGATTGGCTGACAGCGGGCCGTCTCTGATTGGATGCTTTTAGAGCGGTTAATTCAATTTCATTGGTTGTTGTGACAGCAGCCAGCTCTATAAAAGAGCTGCTGCTGCCCAAGTTGTTGCTCTGTTCTGAAGTCACTATTAAAGAGTTGAGTCACTATAGATGTCTCGTCTCCGTTATTGCGCCCACTCCTCCAGATCTAACACAGTGGATTCTTACCCTGTCATATAGTGTTCTAATACAGCTCGTTTTGTGTGACACTGGATTGTTATTGTTAAAACTAAGAATGTACAGAGTGTGATAAACCATGGTTTCTAAGCTTCCATCTTCCTACCTGCTGACAAGCACATCTAAAAATGATAATTGTCTAGCCATTTTTTCCTCCATTGTGAATTGTATATCTGGGAAGATAAAGTTCAGTAGGATATGAAAATCTTTCAGTGCATGTCTGCTAATTTTTCCATAAACCTTTTTTCTTCCATTAAATTATGTGTGAATCTTGGAGAAGCCTGGACAAGTCCCTGCAGTTTTGTTGTTGTTGTTGTTTGCAATTTTTCATAAGTGGTTTACCACTTACCTAAGATTGAAAGAAAATGATTGCCCAAGATAACTCAGCTGATTTTGTGCCTAAGATGGGACCAGAACTCACAGTCTCCTGGTTTCTAGTCTGATGCCTTAACAATAATACCACTGTACTACAAACTTAACCACTTAACCATTATACCAAACTGACTCCAAGCCCCATTGATTTTCCCTAAAACTTTGTTAATTCATCACAAATCTAGCTGCGGTCATTCTGAGATGCATAAAACCATTCACATCTTGTCAACAGTGCTGCTAAGCAGTTTACTTAACTCTACTTATGTAATGTGGAGACACCTCAGATCCAGATGATGGAGTTATTAATTAGACCAGTCCTGACAAAATCAAGCTTTTGTATAAATATAGTACGAAGCTAATGGATAAATAAATAAGGGGAAAATGTTCTTCGTGTAAGATCAGAAAAAGAAAAAAACCCATGAAAGTTACCTGGGGAACTGAGGAAGAAATGAAGAATAAAAAAGCAGTATTTCTTCAAATAATGTATAATTGATGTATGAATCTATATAGCACATGATTGCTAACTTAGAACTGTTTACAGCAGTCTCTTAATTCTGAATTTCAATGGTCATGGCAGCCAAACTATATGGAAGCTGTAGACCGTCCAAGCTGGAAAGCAGCAGTGGAGGAAAGTATTTCAAACAAATTATATTTTCAAGCCAGCATTCATTACATATACAGAAAAATAATGATCTTGCAAAAAGTCAGAGCACTGTATATTGTAGTTATTTGTTCCAAATGTACATTTAGGGGTGAAACAAAGAGTACACTTGATGGAATAAACTGCCAGACATATACAGTATAAAAGAGTAAGTACTGTTTTGAACGACATATAAGTAATCCTGGATGTATGATCAGAATTGAGGCTTCCTGGCAGCAAAAACACCCCCCCACAGGAGGCTTCCCTGAGGCCCAGGAAGCAAAAAAAATGGGGGGGGGATGTTTCTGTAAAAAGAAGACCCCGAGAATGGGTTATTTTTATGCTTTTGTTTTTTTAAGCTGAATTTAAGAGAAGGGTTAGCAAGTGGTGTTGTTTGATTTGGGTGCCAGCTTGCTTCCCAGATGCTATGCTTATTATTAAATAGATGCTAGTAAAACCAATGCAGATTTCAAAAATCTAGTGTCAACTTAAGGCAACAGAGCCAAAAAGATATATATATTGGATTTTTCTATCCCCTCGGATAAAAGGGGATGATAATAAGCACAAACTAGTTTTGAACATTTAGTTAAATGATATATGAAAATTAAATAGAGCTCTTTTGTTGCAAATTTCTGTAAAATTAAACTTTCAAATAGATGAGCTCAGATTGATTTTTAGCAGCTTAATTCAGATGCTTAATGTATGTTACTCACACAGTATATGGCAATATTCTATATATAGAATGAATGAAATCTCATTTATTTCTGCCATCACGTAAAATACTGCATTCTTTCTCTTTTTAAAATTCCTTGGCACAGAAAGAGTTTTTAAATCAAAAACCGTGTGTGCCACTCTGTGGTCTGAACAGCCATTAAATATTGATCCTTCCATTTATGTAAAAAATGCATGAGTCATAGAACAGTCTTTGCAGGATGATAAACATAAAAACTCATTTAGCCACCTTTTATTTTATTCAAATTGGCAATAGACATACTTATCTAGGGCAGAGCAAGCTAGCAAGAGGGCATTTTTCTTGGGACCAGAGTCATGCATATATTATATTCAATCTTCTATAGAAAGCAGTGTTTAGAAATAGTTTTATATCTTGCTTTTTTTTTTTTGGGGAGTGGTATCTGCCATCTTTCTCCAGGTACATATATGAATATTAAGATAGTTCAATAGGCCTCCATTTCAATTTTATTTATTTATTTATTTGATTTGTCAATTGTTTACAAGATAATAAGTACAAGTGTATACATAGTTGTGAATATATGAAATGGGTACATATAAGAAAAATAATAGAATAAGAGAAACAATAGGACAGGGACGGTAGGCACGTTGGTGCGCTTATGCACGCCCCCTACAGACCTCTTAGGAAAGGGGTGAGGTCAATAGTAGACAGTCTAAGGTTAAAGTTTTTGGGGTTTGGGGAAGAGACTACAGAGTCGGGTAGAGTATTCCAGACATTGACCACTCTATTGCTGAAGTCGTATTTCCTGCAATCAAGTTTGGTGCGGTTTACTTTGAGTTTGTATCTGTTGTGTGCTCTTGTGTTTCCTAAATCCATTCAAAGGGTTTTGAAATTGCTACACCTTTAGTTTATTCTTTTGCTTGGAACAATAACAACAAGCTGGGAACTTCAAATGAAGCACTTAGTGATTAACAGAGAGTTCAATCAACCAATTACTTGTTGCTGCTATGACCACAGAGCAACAGGTCTTCCTGAATTAACCAAAACATCCTTCCACACTCCTGCTACTGAGAGGGGAGGGAAATGACCCTTTTCCTCTTTATGTCACTGCTTTTCCAAACTCAACATTGTGCAAAAATTCCAAGTATGAATATAATATGAAAACTGACTGGCAGTCAAAATGCCATTCTTCCAGCAGTTAAGTTCCCACTTTAAATGATGGAATGACACTATAGTTTGGCAACCACTGCTTTCCCCAATACTGATACAGAATTCCATGTGTGTCAGAGATGGGCAGGGACAGGGGTGGGATTCAAAAATTTTAACAATTGGTTCTGTGGGCGTGGCTTAATTGGTGGGTGTGGCTTGGTGGTCATGTTATTGGCTGGGTGTGGCCAACTCAATATTACTCACATTGAGTCATGCATCTCCTCGCCTGGCCCCTCATGACTGTGGGGATGCTGCAACAGTTTTAAGTGTGAAAAATGGTCCTAAGTCACTTTTTTCAGTGCCATTGTAACTTTGAATGGTCACTCCAGACAAGCAAAGTCCTGCCAAGAATGTAATAAGGGTTAACGGAGAGGCAGTTTCTGTAAGCAACACCAGAACGTTTCCTTCCTGCCTTCCTTACAGGATTAGGCCAGTCATTTCTTCCAACAACCGGTTCTCCAAACTGCTTAGAATGTTAACAACTGGTTCTAGTGAATAGGTGCGAACTGGTAGAATCCCACCCCTGGGCAGGGAGAGAAAATACAGGTAGTCCTCACTTATAACTACAATTTAGTCCAAAATTTCCATTGTTAAGCAAGACTGTGGTTAAGTTAATTTTGCTCCATTTTACATCATTTCTTGCTATAGTTGTTAAGTGAATCAGTGAAGATTTTATATTAATAATATGGTTAAGTGAATCTGGCTTCCCCTTTGACTTTTCTTGTCAGAGTCACAAAAGTTGATCATATGACCTTGGGACACTGCAATCATCAAAAATTTATGCCAGTTGCCAAGTGGCCAAATTCTGACAATGTGACCACAAGATGATGCAAGTCATAAAAATAAAAAATGTTCGTAGATCACTGTTTTCAGTGCCACTGTAAATTTGAATGGTCACTAAACAAATGTTTTGCCATTGGAGCTGGCCACAATTGGGCCAGAAGAAGGTGGGATGGTTTATCAGAAGAAGATATTGTGGGAACATAAGAGCAGAGATGACACATTATAGAGTAGAATAAAATGGAATGGAATAGAATAGAATAGAATAGAATAGAATAGAATAGAATAGAATAGAATAGAATAGAATAGAATAGAATAGAATAGAATAGAATAGAATTCTTTATTGGCCAAGTGTAATTGGACACACAAGGAATTTGTCTTGCATATACTCACAGTGTACATAAAACAAAAGATACATTCATCAAGAATCATAAGGTGCAACACTTAATAATAGTCGTAGGCAATCAAATCATACTAGAAAACAGTCAATAAAAATCGTAAGGATACAAGCAACAAAGTTACAGTCATACAATCATAAGTGGGAGGAGATGGGTAAAAGGAAGGATGGGAAGATTAATAGTAATAGTAATGCAGACTTAGTAAATAGTTTGACAGTGTTGAGGGGATTATTTGTTTAGCAGAGTGATGGCGTTCAGGGAAAAACTGTTCTTGTGTCTAGGTGTTCTGGTGTGCAGTGCTCTATAGTGTCGTTTTAAGGGTAGGTGTTAAACAGTTTATGTCCAGGATGTGAAGAGTCTGTAAATATTTTCACAGCCCTCTTTTTGACTTGTGCAGTATATGGGTCCTCAATGGAAGGCAGGTTTAATAATTGTTTTTTTCTGCAGTCCTAATTATCCTCTGAAGTCGGTGTCTGTCACGCTGGGTTGCAGAACCAAACCAGACAGTTATAGAGGTGCAGATAATAATTCCTCTGTAGAATTGTATCAGCAGCTCCTTGGGCAGTTTGAGATTTCTGAGTTGGCACAGAAAGAACATTCTTTGTTGTGCTTTTTTGATGACATTTTTTATGTTAGGTGTCCATTTTAGGTCTTGAGATATGATAGAACCTAGAAATGTGAAGGTCTCTACTGTTGATACTGTGTTGTCTATATTGAAAGAGGTGATAGTATGGGAGAGTTTCTCCTAAAGTCTACCACCATTTCTACAGTTTTTAGTATGTTCAGTTCCAGATTGTTCCAGTCGCACCATGAGGCAAGTAGTACAACATCCCATCTATATGAGGATTCATCATTGTCTCAGATAAGACCAAACACTGTTGTATCATCTGAACAGAGATGTGTTCTTGGCTTGCACTACTGTTTACTGCTTAGCCTATTTTTCCTTAAAAAGAAAAAAAATCATAGTATTCTTTATATTTTTCAAACCAACATGCTTTCCTTCAAATATTATCTGATAATCTGGAGAATAGCCTAGGCTGATTTTTTACATGTGTTTCATTTGTTGACTTATAGGTAAGCCTAAAAATTGTTTTTATTGAAAAGAAGCTAACTAGTTTTGTGCCAAAGCTGAGTAGCTTTGCCAATGTTTCCTTATATATTTATACCAAATGATGATGTTTCTAGGTTTCTTAATAATGGTAATCCTCTGCTGGGTCTTGTTATTATCACCAGAAAATCCGTTCTATATAAGTCTGAGTGCATTTGGAGAGATTGTCCAGCTGGCTCCTTCAGTACAATAGGATTCTTAAGTGCATAGCAGCTTGTGGGTTTTGCCTTATTGAAATATCATTAAAACCTGGAAGGCTTAGTTCATTATATTATTCTATCAATTACCAATTCAGGCATGAAGGCTGTTGTCTCCTTTCTCTGAAACAAATAATTATACTTTTTTTTTTTTGCTTTATTCTTTGCCTATAGCCATTTTGTTCCCTTAACCCACTATTTTCACCAGCATGTGAATTTGCTCAGCAGACTTCAAACATTGTATTTCTAATTCCTTGTGCTTCCTTCCACTTCCACAATTACTGGGATTTTTTTTTTCATTATCTCTGTGCCAGGACAAATTGTAGGATGATGTGGTCTTAGCAGAAAGAAAATGATCTTAGCAGAAAGAAAAAAATGCAGCTGGGGAAATGGTTGAATATATGCCACAGCAAAAATGTGCATGTGGTAAATGTCTTAGAAGGGACCCTCCCTAATTTCTTGGTGGAGGGGAGGAAACCTTCACAACCTTTAGATACTAATTCCAAGCAAAAACCACTAGATAACCAATCACATAAGGAGGTAGGCAGTAGAGAAAAAGAAGAAATAAAAAAGAAAACATAATTAAGTAGAGAGTGATGGAAAGGATGGAAATCCCAGTTACAAAGTAGGAGATATAAGAAACATACCCAAGATCCATAAAGCACTCAAATGCATATAGGCTAATGTTCGAAGTTTAGGGAACAAACAGAGTGAAACTGAAGTATTAGTACATGAAGGCAGTTATGATATTTTTGCCATTACTGAAACTTGGTGAGATGAAACTCATGACTAAAATGTACTGATGGAAAGAAATAAACAATTCAAAAGAAACAGACCTAACAAAAGAGGAGGTGGAGTTGCATTATAGATAAGATAAGAAGAACTTCATTGTCATTGTAGAAGTACAATGAAACTGTGGATGCATCCCAGCAACTGTTCGCAATACAATAAAACCAGAGCACTTAAAGATGAAGATAAGAAAAATAGAGTACCCGCGTCTCCATTTGCAATTAGAGAATACAATATCTATGAATATACACAAAATATACATCCAACATCCATTATATATAGAAGTTCACTACATTGCTACAGAAATGCATAAAACAAAGGATGAAAACCTTCTAGAATAGATATGGGTCAATATAAAGGGGAAGGGGGACTGAATTACATTGCTACAGATGTATACCTCAGGCCACCCAACCAAGCAGAAGAAATAGACAAACTTTTTGCTAATCAATTAACAAATGTATGTAGAAAACATATTGCAGTAGTAATTGTTCTGTACAGTCATTTACATACTTGTAAACGCCGCGCGGTGATTGGTCAAGACGCACGGCGAGCTGATTGGCGGCGAGCCGCACTGATTGGCCGCCCGCGAATCTCCGCGATTGGTGGAAACTAATCGCGGGAGATTCAAAGCGGTGCCATTAGCCGCACCGCGTGCCAAGGAATAAAAACGCCGCTTTTCCCTTTTGAGCCGAGCCGATCTCGGAGCAAATAAAGAGCTGAAACTAAGTCACTGGCTCCGAGTCTCTTTCCGCGATGGACACGACACTGGCGACGAAGGTGGGATTCCAAGCCTAATTCCCGAAAGCACGTGTCCGGAGGAAACAAGACCGACGAGATGGCCAGCATCGCCCCACCAGCGCCTTTCAACCCAGATTGGGAATCGTACACCGACCGATTCTGATGTTCCTCAGTAGCAACCTAAAGGGCGCGAATGGGCAGAAGAAAAGAGCCGTTTTCCTAACACACTGCGGGCCCGCGGTGTTTAAGATGGCGAAAGCCCTCGCGAAACCGAAGATGTGAAGGCGATGGACTGGGCCGATCTCGAGCCGTTACTCGAAACCACTATGCCCCGCCGTGCCCACCCTCATCAGGCGGCACGACTTCTACTGGCGAGACCAGAGAGCGGGCGAGAGCATCAGCGATTTCGTGGCTGACCTACGAAACCTCGGGGGTATGTGTGGTTTTACAGACATGGACGAGGCACTCCGAGACCGCGTCGTCCTGGGGCTCAGAGATCCGGTCCTACAAAGCCGACTGATGGCAAAAGGCGACATCGGCCTTGCCGACGTTCTTGCAGACGCCACCGCAGCCGAAGCAACCCGGAAATCGGCGGCTCGAATGCGGAGACCCACCGCGGCCACCGATGCAGGTACGGCAACTGAGACACGCGCCGAAGCAAGCCTCCGGGAGACCACCACCACACACCATGACGACCTCGACTCCGGTTCCGACACCACGGACGAGGAAGAGGACATCCATCGACTCCAGACGGAACGAGACCGGCGCGATCGGCGGAGTCGTAAGTCGGGACCCCAATGCGCCGGGTGCGGAGACGACCACCCTCGATCAGAGTGCCGATTTTTCGATGCGATATGTCGGCACTGCGATAAAAGAGGCCACATCGTGCGAGTCTGCCGACTTAAGAAAAACTACAGCCCCCGGAGGAGAGAAAACAGCAACCGGAGATGAGACGGCACCCCCCCCCCCAGGCCCAGAGACCGCCAATCTGAAAATCGTTGGAACAGAGACGGACGGGGCCGCCGAAATGGCGAGAACCGGCAGAGAGAGGAAACCCACCAGACGGTCGTCATCGGCCATTCGTCCAGCGAAGACGCCCGGAAGGTATATGTGGAAGTGAGCATCGAGGGCGAGCCATGCAAGATGGAGGTGGACTCCGGATCCTACCTCTCCATGGTTGCATGGCGGGAAATCAAGCGCCTGGTGCCCAAAATCCAGAGAAGGGGATTGGAAAGCCAGAAACTAATCCTCAAGGACTACCAGGGAAATCGCATCCCGGTAGTCGGAACAGGACAGTTCGAAATCACTTTCAAGGGGCGAAAAGCAAGGCTCCCGTTGACGATTGTGGACCGAGACCGGCCCAGCCTTTTAGGACTGCAATGGTTTGCGCCACTCGGAATCGAAGTGACGGGCATCGATCACATCGGTGAGGCCGATTGGGAAGAACAACTCGCAAGGGACTTCCAGGAAGTGTTCGACGGCATCCTAGGCAAGTACCGAGGGCCCCTATTTCCTTCAGCCTAGACCCCAGCGTTCCCCAAGACGCCTAAAACCACGGCGGGTACCCTTCGCACTCCGGCCCAAGATCGATGAGCAAATAGACAAGCTTGTCAGTCAAGGGGTTCTCAAACCAATTGACCACGCCCAGTGGGAGACCCCCATAGTCACCCCAGTCAAGCCCGATGGGTCGGTGAGAATCTGCGGGGACTATAAGGCCACCCTCAACTGCGCATTACAACAGAGCGCCTATCCCGTCCCAGTAGTGCAGCATCTCCTACACTCACTGGGGGGAGGCAAGGTTTTTGCGAAACTCGACCTGGTGCAAGCATATCAACAACTGCCGGTCGACGCAGAAACCGCCAAGGTGCAAACCATAGTAACCCACCGGGGGGCTTTCCGCTGTAAGAGACTCCAATTTGGAGTCAGTGTGGCACCAGGAATATTCCAGAGCCTCATGGAGAGACTCCTGCAAGGAATCAAGGGGGTGGTGCCCTACTTCGACGATGTACTGGTGTCAGCAGCCAACCAAAAAGAACTGGAGGGTCCCCTGAGGGAGGTCCTAACGAAATTCAAAAATGCGGGGCTGAAGGTTAAAAAGGAAAAATGCCAATTACATACCAAGAGAGTCGAATTCCTAGGGTACCTGTTAGATCGGCACGGAATTCACCCAACCGAAAAAAAAAAATCAGAGCAATCAAGGAAGCCCCCAGGCCGAAGAATAAAACGGAACTACAGGCATTTCTAGGGCTGCTTAATTTCTATAATGTTTTCCTGCCACAGAAGGCGACCGCAGCGGAGCCTTTGCATAAGCTCTTGGACAAAGCGGCCCCGTGGACTTGTGGGAAAGCGCGAGGAGGCCGCCTTCAACAAAACCAAGGACCTACTCACCTCGGATGCTGTCCTCATCCAATACAATGAGACCCTACCGCTAGCTGTCACATGCGACGCATCACCCTTCGGCGTCAGTGCCGTCCTCAGTCACACTCTCACCGACGGAAAAGAAGCACCCATCGCCTTTTTCTCAAGGACCCTCACCAAACTGGAAAGAAACTACAGCCAGCTGGACAAGGAGGCTCTGGCTATCGTTGCCGCCATAAAAAGATTCCACGAATACATCTACGGCCGGACGTTCACCATCGTCACCGACCACAAACCGCTGCTGGGAATCCTGGCAGGAAACAGGGCCACCCCGAACATTCTATCTCCAAGAATGACAAGGTGGTCTGAATTCCTTGCCGCCTACAGTTACCGGCTCACACACCGACCGGTAAGACAATCACCCACGCAGACGCCCTGAGCCGGACGCCGCTACCTGACTTGGACACCGACCCAGCACCCACGACGACCACCCTTAGCATAGAGACTCTGCCCGATCTACCGTAACGCGTCAGACATTGCCCGCAAAACTAATAAAGACAAACGTCTGGCGCGAGTGTTACATTGGGTAGAGAAGGGTGGCCAAAAAGATGTCGGCGGAAACATTCAGGACATTCCGGAACCGGCAAACAGAACTGTCATTACAAAAAGGTTGTTTACTGTGGGGGGATAGGGTTGTCATTCCGGAAAAATTACAGGGAAAGGTATTGGAATTGCTGCATGAGGGAAACCCAGGCATCGTGCGGACTAAAGCCTTGGCCAGAAGCTACGCATGGTGGCCAGGGATAGACAAATGGATCAAGGCTTGGGTGGCAGCATGCAACCGATGCCAGGAAACCAGGCCTAGCCCCCCTGCCGCCCCAATCCTGGAATGGGAAACCCCCAGGGGACCATGGTCCAGGATTCACATAGACTTTGCCAGACCCACGAAAGGGCACACCTTCCTCATTACGGTAGATGCTTACTCCAACTGATTGGAGGTAAGCAACATGAAAACTACCACCACGGAGGCCGTTACCAAAGAACTCAGCAAGCTGTTCGCAACCCACGGCCTCCCAGACGTCATCGTATCCGACAACGGGCCCCAATTTACCTCGATAGAATTCAAAAAATTCCTAGCGGAACGGGGGATACGACACGCATTGACAGCGCCGGCACATCCGGCGGCGAACGGGAGGGCGGAACGGATGGTTCAATTTACAAAAAAAACAATCCAGAAAATAGAAAACGGGGAAATCCAAGAAAAAATAAATAAAATGCTTTTGATACAACACATAACCCCGAACACAACAACTAACAAAAGCCCGGCAGAACTATTAATGGGGAGGAAATTAAGGTCCCCATTAGACAGACTGCACCCCACATACAACCCAGAAAAAACCCCAAACTCCTCAAGCAAAGACCGAACATTTAAACCAGGCGACACAGTATACGCAAGGAACCTTACCGGGGACCCACTTTGGATACCAGCAACCGTAACCCAAGTGACAGGTCCCTGCTCGTACCGTTACAGACAACCGACGGACGAGCATGGAAAGCGACACATCGACCAATTAAGGTCAAGAACAACCACGGGAAACACAACCGACACGCAAACAGACACAGACACATACCCAGAAAAGAAGGGACCCCCAACACAAACCAAGAGGGAGGGAAGACCCCAAGAACCAACCCACACCAGAAAGAAACTGGGAATACTCACCAACAAGCAGCCAGCTTGAAGCCTCACCAGGAAGAAGCAGCCAGGCCAGCTCAACCAGCCCAGAAAGACCAGGCGGGAGCGGCAACAACCGCAGCTCAACCAGCCCGGGTAGACCGGGAGAGAGCTGTGACGAAAGGCCCGGCTCACCCTTCCAGACGGTTCCATCGACGAGGCAGAGAGCAACACAGAACCCGACCGAACCGGCCGGGAGCCAAGCACCAACTAACCTGCGCAGGTCAAGTAGACAAGTGCGAAGCCCGCCTACTTACGGGACTACGTTCGTAGGACCATACCAAGAGGAGGGTGTTCTGTACAGTCATTTACATACTTGTAAACGCCCGGCGGTGATTGGTCAAAGGCGCACGGCGAGCTGATTGGCGGCGAGCCACACTGATTGGCCCACCTGCGAATCTCCCGCGATTGGTGGAAACTAATCGCGGGAGATTCAAAGCGGTGCCATTGCTGCCGCCACAGCCAAGGAATAAAAGCCGCCGCTTTTCCCTTTTCGAGCCGAGCCAATCTCGGAGCAAATAAAGAGCTGAAACTAAGTCACTGGCTCCGAGTCTCTTTCCGCGACGGACACGACAGTAATGGGAAACTTTAACTATCCTGATATCAATTGGGACACAAAGTCTTCAGAAAATGGGAGATCAACCAGATTTCTAACCAATCTAACTAACAACGTTGTCATCCAAAAGGTAGAGATGGGAACTAGAGAAACAACTGTACTGGATCCAATTCTTACTAATAGAGAAAAAGTGATACAGGGAGTTGAAATTGCTGGAATTTTGGGCAAGAGTGATCATGTCATATTGGAATTCAATATAACGCTAACACAAGCAATAGAATATAATCAAACCAATGTCTTAAACTTTAAAAGAGCTGATTTTACCAAATACATAGACAGCCTAAGCAACATTTCATGGATAAAAATCCTAAAGAAGAACACAATTCAAGAAGCATGGGAAAGTATGAAAAATATGTTCATGAAAGTCCAGTCCAACACAATACCACTGGGGGGAAAAACAAGAAATCCAAGAAGAAACCAGCATGGTTGCACAAATATCTCTCTTACAAACTGAAAGATAAAAAGGATAAGTACAAAAAATGGAAAGAGGGACACTTAACTAAGGCAGAATATCAGCAGATAGCCAGAATCTGCAAATATGAAGTCAGGGGGAAAAAACATTGAGAATAAACAAAGACTTGAACAAAAGTCAAATGTAAGTTTCTTTTAATATATAAAGTACAAGAAAAAAAAAGTCAAGGAAATAGTTGGTCCACTAAAAAGAGAAGATGACAAGGAAGCAACAGGCAGTAAAGAGAAAGCAAAGCTGCTTAATTCATTCTTTGCATCAGTCTTTACACAGAAAGAAACTATAGCCCAACCTACCCAACCTGTCATAATTGTAAAAAGACTAGAAATACAAATTAAATAAGCAAGAAAATGATAAGAGAACGCATATTTGATCTTGAGGAATATAAATCACCAGGACCTGATGGATTAAATCCTAGTATTTGGAAGGAGCTGGCATATATTATCTCAGAACCATTGTACCATATCTTTTAAAAAATCCTGAAGTACCAGGAAAATACCTGAGAATTAGAAAAGAGCTGATATGTTTCCATCTTCAAAAAAGGAGAGAAAAAACAGACCTAGGAAACTACAGACCAGCCTAACATCTATACCTGAGAAGATACTGGAAAATTTATCAAAAAACAGATTTATGAACATCTAGAAACAAATTAAGCTATAACTAGTAGCCAGCACAGGTTTGTTAAAAATAGATTATGCCAAACCAATCTTATTTCATTCTTTGACAAAGTGACTAAATTAGTAGACCAATGAAATGGTGTGGATGTAGTATACTTAAGACTTCAGCAAGACATTTAACAAAGTAGACCATAACCTACTTCTTGGTAAACTAGAAAAATGTGGGATAGACAACTAACCACCAGATGGATTTGTATGACTAACAAACCATACTCAATGAGTAGTTTTTAATGGTACTATGTCTACATGGAGGAAAATAATCAATGAGATACCACAAGGTTCCATCTTAGTCCCAGTACTCTTCAATGTCTTTATAAATGACTTAGATGATGGAACAGAAGAGGAGCTCATCTAACTCTAACCCTCATCAAAGAAGAGGAGGTCAAATTATTCTATAAAGCACCAGAGGGTAGGACAAGAAACAGTGGTTGAAAACTAACTAATCAGATGTTCGGACTTCCGGTGGCAAGGCAAGGACGAACAGAGGTGCAGAAGCCCGTCTGTGGTTTCAGTTAATCTCTTTCTGCGTTTGGCGCGATCCTTTGAGGGTGCATGAGTCCCGGAGAGATTTGTGCTGGCGTGGGGGAGACTCGGGTTGCAGTGTGGGGAAGGCAACCCCCCTGCAGTGAAGAGGAGCTCTTCAGAGCCCAACAAGCAAGAAACAGCCCCCTATCAATGGCGGCTCCAAAGTCTGGACTGCCACCGATGTAAAGAAGCGAGTGAGTGACAGTGTGTGAGATCATTGGGGAAGAGTATGGCAGAGAAAATTAGTGGCGGAGAGGAGGATTGGAATGCCATAGACTTTTATAAGGCTGTTACAAGTGTCTGTCCGGAGCCCTAAAAGAAAGCAGCCAAAAAGCGGATGCGAGGCAAGTGAAAGTGAAAGGGCTTGGCAGACAGAGGGGAGAGAGGGGACAATAATGAGTAAAAAGGGAAGTTTACGAGGTTGGGAGACTAGCAGCTGGAAGGTGCCTGGAAGTTGTGGAGGATTTGGACTATCTCATTTGATTTTTATTCTGAAAGACTTTATTAAAGCGGAGACAGGAAGAAGATCGGAGCTGATGGAACAGAGACAGTGTGGCGCCACAGGTGATATTTAGAAACCCTGAAGCTATCGTAACAATATAACTGATATAAACCACTTAACAGCCCTTTAGGGAGCATACTGATCTAATTGAGGAGGTGGTTCCATCTGAAGAAAATCAGGAAAATTAAACTTAGGAATGCTAAGACAAAAAGTAAAAGTGGAAGCTTCCAAATGTGTGGAGATACCATGTAATTGCAGTCACTACTCATCATTTTTTACCTCCCCACTTCCAGTGCATTCAGAGTGAAAGCTCTCAAACTTAGAGACGGAAAGTAAAAAACTTACTTCAAAATTCCCTTTCCCCCCTTTTTTTACTCCTTTTTTCTGTATACATTTGCTCTTTTTTTTTTCTTCTTTTTCCCTCACCATCTGGCGCTATGATGAACTATCTCTCCTTCTTTATTCTCTCTTTATAATGATTATAAATATGCATACTGGGGAAAGGAAAATTGATTGTTGTAACTGATTGTTAAATAATTGAATTAATTGATTTAGTTGATTTATTAATAATAGTGATAGTTATACTTTGATTAGATATATAGGGAAAATAGTAAGAACATTAAGTATTATTTAATTAATACATATAGGATTTAACGTATTAATATTATAATTTATTGTGTGATCACAATTAATCCACTTGGGGACGAATGTAATACTGTTTGTGTTTAAGAATATTTAAAATAAGGTTAGATAAATACACATATTTATTTATAATATTTAAATACAGTTGGATTTGGATATTTTATATATATATATATATATATATATATATATATATATATATATATATATATATATATATATATATATATATATTCTTTATTACATGAAGTTATGTATAGAGGCTGAGCATAGAGCTTACAAAATTATATATGTGATTTAGAATTTGCATTTAAAATAATACAGTGATAATATTTTTATATATAAGTACTTATACTCCAGTAACCAGTTAAGAGCACAGCTATCCAGCAGATAGATAGATTAAGTAATTAGATACTGGTCAATCTTAACACAGAGATTCTATCACTGAATGTTAATTTAGGATAATATAATTAATATAGTACAACAGAAACAAATCTTAAAATAAATGACTTCCACAATACTACAGCTCTGAAAACTGGAAGAAAGGTCACCCCCAATGTTAACAACTACGTCGGCAACAGCTTCGCCCATGGCACAAAAAACCATAGAAGAAACATTACCAGTGGAGAAACAAGTTAACATCTCAAATGCCAACATCCAATCAATTTTGCTGACTTTACAGGAATCGATGACGAAGCTGCAAGAAACAATGATGAAAAACCATAACGAGACGAGAGCAGATATCAATGAACTAAAAGAGGAGATGGAGAAATTAAAAGCAGAAATGAAAGCGGATATCTCCAAAGTAGAGGACAAAGTTGGATTATTACAGCAGGCCTTGGAGAAAAATGAAGCAACAATAAAAGAGGTACAGAAAAGGACTGAACGAACCAAAAGGAAATTAGAAAGGGTAGATGAAGAATTAAAGAATCTGAGTAAAGAAATGGAGGACTCACTGGTCTACCTAGAGATGGACAAGGCTGCTACATACTTGAGATTCCAAAATGTAGTGGAATCCAAAGAAGAAGACCTGGAACAACTAATGGCGGGAATACTGGCTGCACTATTGGAAAAGGATAAAGATGACATCTTAAGGGAGTTTGAGGAAGTTTACAGGATTAGCACTAATTATGCGAGACACCACAAATGCCCAAGAGAAGTCCATATACGATTTGCAAGAAGGAGTGTCCGGGATATCATATATAGGATGTCAAGAGATGAAACAATCACGTATAAAGGTAAAGAAGTCTTGATTCTCAAACAAATATCAAGAAGAGTAAGAGAACAAAGACGAGACTAGAAGTTCTTAGCAGCTTACCTAAATCAGAAAAGAATCGTATTTAAATGGCTAATCCCAGAGGGGATGTTAGTTTTTTGGAATGAAAGGAAAATTAAAATAGACTCCATGGAAAAGGCCCAGGAATTTTATGAGTGATTGGAAGGTCCGGAAGACCAGAGCAGTAAGGAGGAACTGGAAACAAACTCCCAGGAAGATCAAGGCTATCATAAGAACAGAGATGGGACTTTAGGAAATCAAGGAAATACTCATCTACTTCAGGAAAGAGAAGAAAGTAGGACACATCTTCAGGCACAAGGAGAGACCAGAACCATTACAACACAAAGAGCAAAACAGAATTAATTAAATGGAAGAAGAAACTACTATCAATCAATATAAATGGTTTAAACTTGACGATAAAAAGGAAAAGGATAATAGCTAAACTAATCAAACAAAATGCTGATAAAATATGCCTACAAGAAACTCATATAAAGAAAACAGATGAAAAATACCTAGAATGTCCGAAATTAGGGAAGCTATTTACCGTACCAGCAGACATGGGGAAAAAGAAAGGGATTGCAGTATATGTTAAAGAGGATTTGAAAGCAGATTTAATATGGTCGGATTCTGAGGGAAGAACTCTGGTTTTGCAGATCTGGATTAATGCCATCCCAATTCTCTTAGTGGTAATCTACGCCCCGAACGGAGATCAAAAAGAGTTTTTTAAGCATCTTTATGGAAAAATAGTAGGATTGGAAAAAAGAAATATTTGTATCATAGGAGACTTTAATTCTATTGCTGATTATCAAAAAGACCACAGTAATGGGGGGGAAGAACAAAGGGGGGAAAAGAGAGCTTCCCAAGATATGTATGGAAATGATGAAGGAGTTATATTTGATTGATATATGGAGAAGATTACATCCCGAGAAAAAACCATTTACATTCTATTCAAATCCTCATCAAATATGGACACGAATTGATATGGCATGGATGAATGGGGAAATAGCAAATGAGATAAAAGGGATTGAAATTTTACCTAATGAATGGGCAGATCACAATCCAATTCAGATAATATGGAAGGGTAGGAAAAACCCAAGAAAAGATGGACGTTAAATACTCAGTTAATAAGAGAAAAAGAATACACCAACAAACTCAAGGAGGAATTAAATTATTTCTTAAAGGAAAATGATAATGGAGCAACTATGAAACAAAACATTTGGGATACAATGAAGGCAGTAATAAGAGGTATAACAATCTCTTATAATGCCAAGAGGAATAAGGAAAAATATGGCCAGCAAAACAAATTACAACAAAAAATTAAGGAATTAGAAACTCAATTACAGAGTACCCCAAAGGATTCAAAATTGCAAAATCAGATAATAATAACTAAACATAAATTGAATTTAATTGAACAAGAGAGAATGATTATAAATTTGAATCTGACTATACAAACTTATTTTGAGCATGCTGATAAGCCAGGGAGATGGCTATCATATAGACTAAAAAAAGGAAAGGAAAGAGATTGATATACCAGCTAATAGATGGAAAGGGGGATATACAACAGGAGATAGAACAGAAAAAAGAAATTGCCCATAAGTATTTTGAAGAGTTATATAAAAAGGAAGAAGTTAACGAAGATAGAATAAGAAACTATTTAGATGAAGTGAAGGATAAAGCAATCGGGGAAGAAATGGAAGAATTATTAAACAAAGACATTACTGACATAGCTTGCTGACATTGGTGGGAGGGACAGGGAGGGAGAGGGAGAGGGAGAGGGAGAGGGAGGGAGAGGGGAGAGAGAGAGAGAGAGAGAACATATCACCCGCCCTCCGAGGTTAGATCAGATCTCTCTCTCTCTCTCTCTTTCTCTTTCTCCCTCCCTCCCTCCCTCCCTGTCCCTCCCACCAATGTCAGCAAGCTATGTCAGTCAAAATTCACATTAGTGGTCCGCAGGATTTAAAATAATAAGTTTGGTAGTACCTGAGGTCCAAAAGGTTGGCGACTCCTGCCATAAACTATGGAATAACTGACGTGAGAGAGAAAGGGGAACCTGGTGATGATAAGTTACTTGTGATATGTCCAACTTTCACTCTATTATTTTAACAAGCTAAGAAATCCTTTCTGGTTTCTAAGTCTTATTTCATGAGTTTTTATAACCATTTTGAACTGAACTTTTTACTGAATGTGAATTCATCAAAAGAAGACAAGCAGGAAGGTATCAATTTCACAGAGATAATTAAGAACATACATTTGTCTGATTATGCTGAAACAATCTGAGCAATTAGTATAAAAATAAATCCTATTATTATTCCACAATAAAAAGGCAGATAGCTTCATCTACAGAATGTATCTAGTTAATTCTTAAACCTTATTCACAACTTAAACGGGGAAAATTTTTCTATGTTATGTGTAGTTTCTATCTTTGATGACTTTTAAAGAGTATTTTCTAAGACCAACTACCATTACCCTTATAGCCTATTGTTATGCTGCATTTAAGCATTGCACAATGCATTTGCTTTATTGTTCAAATGCCCATTCCTGTCATTCATTTCATAACTGTATAACTGAATTTTATTACTATATTATTCATTCCACAGGAACAAAAATTGAACATATGTTGGAGATACTTTTTCCCTCCTTGGGATATTTTTAATTTTAGGTGTTGCAATAACAATTTTTTCAAGTATAGAATATGCTTTGCTTGAAAGATATATATAGTCAAATGAATAACAATGATATTAATGTATTTAATACTTGATTGAAAATATGAGAACATATACAATGTAATTGTAATTGAAGACTATGAAATGGAAACACAAAACAATTTGTAAACCAACTGGCACACTGCATGTATATATAGGGAAGATGGCTTGATGTTTTTTATGTTTTGTTTGTCTATGTTCGTTTTAAAAACCAATAAAAAGGAAAAAAAGAAAAAAAGAAAGAAAGATGGAAAACAATTTATTTCTCATTTGATTCTTTTTAAAACTAATGACTATTGTTGATTTTTTTAAAAAAAAAAACCTGACTGAATAGTATAGCGCCATACGTTTTTGTATATGTAGAGCCAACTGCACATTGCATCATCTATTACTGCTCTTATCAGAATTTACTATGTTCTCTGCACTCAGTTAATTGTTTCAAGTTCTATACAAACATTTGCATTCTAAAGTTTTGTCCTTGGTTTAAGACAAATTAGGATGTTATATTGTTTCAGAGATTCTGATATCCTGTAATTGATTTTTTTTTAATCCTCCAGTCAATGAAGATCAGAAAATATATTAACCAATAAAATAGAAAAGCCAGGTCCCATGTCTGCTGCCACAAAATAAAAGTAATTGAGAGGAATAGAGGAATTATGTGGGTAATTGTGAGCAAGGACTGCTTAAGCATATATTTATTGCCTATAATTATTTTGGTCTTTTGGTTTATGTAAAGGGATGCACTGTAGATCACAGACATGTGTAAACCATTAACTATGGATTACTGAAGCACTCCCCACCTGTATTATAGTCACTGCATGTGCTACATTTAGTGGTGGATTAAGGCTCACTGGTACCCTAAATACTGACAAATATTGGCGCCCCCCTCCTTTGTACATACTGTACAAATGAAGCCAAGTTTAGGCTACATAAAAGATTTTGGGGTGCCCCCTTTGGACCTGGTGCCCTAAGCATGTGCTTAGTCTGCTTAATGGTTAATATACCACTGGCCACATTCTATGTCACATTGTGTAGATGCCCTTGGTTTGGAAGATATATTCTATGAAAAACTAGTATCATTTGTGAAGAAACACTATAAGATTTTAGATTATTTCCATTGTATGTAAGTGAAGAAGATGCCAGAGAAGAAGCAGATCATGCTCATGGTCATGTTAAGATAGAAAGTTATAAATAGAATAGAATAGAATTCTTTATTGGTCAAGGGTGATTGGACACACAAAGAATTTGTCTTGTTGCATAAGCACTCAGTCTACACACAAACAGCAAAGTGATAAGTCGCAAATCATAAATCAAAGTTACAATTATTAATCATAAGATACAAACAAGTGATAAATCATAAGATATTAATAGCAGAAGGTAGTAGGAAAGATGAGAAGATGAAAAGTATAATAGAAAGACAGCCTACTATATGGCTAAATTTTTAAGCCTAAGACAGTGCTTTTCTCAGCAGAGTTTATGTGTCTTTGTATCTAATTGTTTTTGGCATGCAATACCCTATAGAAGTGTCCTGAGGGGAGAAGTTGAAACAGCTTATGTCCAGGATGCGAGGGGTCTATAGATATTTTATCAGTCCTCTTTCTGGTCCATGCAATATACAGTTCCTCAATGGAAGGCAGACTGGTTGCAATTGTTCCTTCTGGAGGCCTAATTATCTGTTGAAGTCTGTATCTGTTCTGTTTAGTTACGGTACTATTACTATCTTTTCTTTGTTTGCCACAGTCCTTCTACTTGAGAGTGAGGGTAGGACTGGGTATGGGATATGTCATGACATGCAATCATAGCAACATTCCTTTTGTAAGTGAATGTAACATTGGTGTGTGTATGAAGAGTTGGGCTTTAATCACATATTCAGACTTATCATCTTGGCTTTTGGTCCCTCTGCTAAAACCCCATTACTAGTCAGGAAACCCTCACTTTGAAACACTGTATCAATTTCTTAGATTCTGCCCATTAGATCAATACCATGTTCAGTATTTGAAATAGTATACCAATCTTTTTCTTTATGTAAACCAGTTTATTGTTACTGGAAGCTTTTGAAGTGTCATTATGGTACATATGAATCCTTCAGTGCCTGATTTGGGATAGAACATTAATTATACTCTTCATAGCTCAAATCTAGAGAGAGACATAAATCTTTTAGGATTTTGGTATGCAACCTGAAAGCCTTTAAGATTTTGGGCAATAATGCCAAATCTCATAAGATTTCAATCCAGAATATCAAAACCCTGCACAGTTTAGTGATCTCTTAAGGTTTTGTTTACTTTTATTTGTTTTTTTGGGAGCACCGTGGATCTGATAGCTATTCAGTACCAGAACGAATAAGAGCTGGCTATAGGAATTCTGTTTCACGGCCTTTATCAGCATTGAATTCATCTTTTAGATGGCATGGAATATGTGCTGTATTAGCATACTCCAAACCCTCGCAAACTGATTGGTCCAGACGGACAGAGACCTGATTGGTCGAAGCCCCGGCTGTGATTGGAGCGCTAATCGATCATGCCAATCGATCATGCCAGGTGGGAGACCCCCATAGTCACCCCTATCAAGCCAGATGGGTCCGTGAGAATTTGTGGGGACTATAAGGCCACCCTAAACCACGCGCTCCAGCAAAGCGCATACCCCGTTCCAGTAGTGCAGCACCTTCTGCACTCTCTGGGGGGGAGGCCAGATCTTTGCAAAACTCGACCTGGCACAAGCCTATCAGCAACTGCCGGTCGACGCCGCAACCGCCGAAGCCCAGACCATCGTAACGCACTGGGGGCTTTCCGTTGCAACCGGCTCCAGTTCGGAGTCAGCGTGGCACCGGGGTCTTCCAAAGCCTCATGGAAAGACTCCTCTAGGGCATAGAGGGGGTGGTGCCCTACTTTGACGACGTCTTGGTGGCCGCGAAAAACGAAAAGCAACTAGAAGCCCGGTTGAGGGAGGTACTGAAGAAATTCAGAGACTCGGGACTCAAAGTAAAGAAAGGGAAGTGCCAGCTACGGGCTGAGAGGGTCGAGTTCCTAGGGTACCTCCTAGACAAACAAGGGATCCACCCCACAGAAAAGAAACTGAGAGCCATAAGGGAAGCACCACGACCCAAAAACAAAACGGAACTGCAGGCTTTCTTGGGATTGTTAAACTTTTACAATGTCTTCCTACCTCAAAAGGCGACCGTGGCGGAACCGTTGCATAGGCTGTTAGATAAAACAGCCACCTGGACCTGGGGAGCATGGGAGGAGAGCGCCTTCAACAACACAAAGAACCTGCTAACATCTGACGCGGTACTAATCCAGTACAGCGAGACCCTGCCATTAACGGTAACGTGCGACGCATCGCCTTTTGGGATCGGCGCCATCCTCAGCCACCAGCTACCAGACGGGAGGGAAGCACCCATCGCCTTCTCATCAAGGACACTTTCAAAGCCGGAGCGGAACTACAGCCAGCTTGACAAAGAGGCCCTAGCAGTCGTCGCAGGCGTCAAGAAATTCCACAAATACCTTTACGGTAGGACTTTTACAATCATCACATACCACAAGCCGCTGCTAGGGTTCCTGGCAGGAAATAAGGCCACACCGAACATTCTATCACCAAGAATGTCAAGGTGGTCTGAATTCCTGTCAGCATACAATTACCAGCTGGTTCACCGACCCGGAAAGGACATCGCCCACGCAGACGCCCTGAGCCGCTCACCCCTGCCCGACCTAGAAGACGACCCGGCACCCACGACAAAGGTACTTCAAATAGAGACAATACCCAACCCACTAGTGACCGCGCCAGACATTGCCAGAGAAACAAATAAAGACAAGCGGCTGGCGCGAGTCCTAAGCTGGGTTGGAAAAAGATGGCCGGAAGGGGACAAGGAAGAATGATTCAGACCCTTCAGAAACAGACAAACTGAACTCTTTACCGAGAAGGGCTGTATACTTTGGGGGGACAGAGTGGTAATTCCGGAAACATTGCAGGAAAGGGTATTGGGGATGCTGCATGAGGGGCACCCAGGGATGGTTAAGATGAAAAGCCTGGCCAGAAGCTATGCATGGTGGCCAGGCATGGACAAACAGATCGAAACCTGGGTAGCCAAATGCAAACAATGCCAAGAATCCAGACCCAGTCCTCCCGCCGCCCCAATACATGAGTGGGAAACACCAAGAGGACCGTAGTCTCGGATTCACATAGATTTCGCGGGACCAACCAAGGGACACATGTACCTCATCACAGTAGATGCTTACTCCAACTGGCTGGAGGTAAGCACCATGAAATCAACCACAACGGAGGCGGTAATAAGGAAACTGGGCAAACTCTTTGCCACACACGGCCTGCCAGATATAATAGTGTTGGACAACGGGCCCCAGTTCACACCACTAGCGTTTGAACAATTTCTGGCAGGCCGGGGCATACGTCATGCATTAACCGCGCCGGCAAATCCGGCGGCGAACGGACGGGCGGAACACATGGTCCAATACACAAAAAAAGCCATACAGAAAATAGAAACAACCAACATACAAGATAAAATCAATAAAATGCTCCTCATCCAACATATTACACCTAGCGCAACCACAAATAGAAGCCCGGCAGAACTAATGATGGGCAGAAAACTACGATCAACACTAGATAGAATGCACCCCACATACACCCCTGACAAACCCCCAGGCTCCTCCAGCAAGCACAGAAAATTCAACATAGGTGATGCCGTATACGCAAAAAACCTGTCAGGGGAACCACTCTGGATACCAGCAACGATCACCCAAATAACCAGCCCCATATCATACCAACTAGAAACAAGCGACGGGAAAAACTGGAAACGGCACATTAACCAACTGAGGTCCAGAATAGTCAACAACCATACACCCGAGCAAGAAACTAGAAGGGGGGGGGGGAACGGCAAGCATTAAAGAAAGAAGGACCCCCTAGCGCAAGCTGAACAACCCCCACCCAGAACAAATAACCCGCAAATAAACCGGTCCTACTCACCAGTAAACGCAGAACCAACAGAACAGGAAACCCCGGAATCGTCACCGGGAAGGAGCAGCCAGGCCAGTTCAACCAGCCCAGAAAAATCCGGCGGGAACAACAGAGACGGCAGCTCAACCAGCCCGGGTAGACCGGGAGGGAGCTACCAAGAAAGGCCCAGCCCGACCTTCCAGGCGGTTCCATCCCTGGGAACCGGAGCGACAGAGAAGGCCTCCGAACCGGTCGACAACCAAACAAGAACTGAGCCGCGCAGGTCAACTAGACAGGTACGAAGCCCGCCTACCTGCGCGACTACGTCACGGACACACCGACAGACGAAACCAAGAGGGAGGGGTGTGCTGTATTAGCATACTCCAAACCCTCGCAAACTGATTGGTCCAGACGGACAGTGACCTGATTGGTCGAAGCCCGGCCGTGATTGAGCGCTAAGAATCTACCGCGATTGGCTGTGCCGATTGCGGGAGATTCAAAGCGCTGCCATTGGCCGCCGAGCCGCGAGCCAGCCCTATATGAAGGGCTGCCGCGGCTTGTATTCTTCAGACTGTTCCTATTCTAAATAAAGAGCTGAACTCACTAGAATGGTCTCGCGTCTCCCTCGAACCGATCCACTTCAGATCTAACAGAATATCTATGAGGATTCTGTAAGGTCACAATAGTTACAGTAGCTTGTTGACTGAAAAAAATTAAGCTTCTGGGACCAGAAATATGAATCAATATAAATGGTTAGAGTTATTGATTGTAATACAGAAGTGACATTTATGGAAATGTTTTTATTCAAATACAGGTAATCCTTACTTATGATCACAACTGAGCCAAAAATTCTGTTACTATTAACAGTTGTTAATTGAATTTTGCCCCATTGTACAACCTTTCTTACCACATTTGTTAAAGTAATCACTGGAGTTGTTAAAATAGTAACACGGTTATTAAACTTCCTCATTTACCTTGCTTTTAGAAAGTTTCAAAACATGATCACATGATTCAGGACACTGCAACCATCATAAATTTAGGCCAATTGCCGAGCATCTGAATTTTGAACACATGATTATGGAGATGCTGCAATGGTTGTAAGTATGAAAAAATGGTCATAAGTCACTTTTTTCAGTGCCATTGTAACTTTGAACAGTCATTAAATAAATGGTTGTAAGTCAAAAACTGATTCTAGGTTTGAATAGAATAAATCAGTCTAGAAAGCAGTAGTCCCCAACCTTTCTGGCTCGATGGACCAGGGAGGGGATGGATTCCTGTGCCCAACTTAATCTCGCACATGTGCAAATGAAGCTTTGCATGCTTGCCCATTGCTTGCATGACCTAATTCCCAATGGGCTGCAGACCAATTGGGGACCCTTGCTAAAAAGGATTGTTGAATAATTTAGCAAATGCAAATTATATCTAAAAATTTAGAAATTTGACAGTCATTATATAGTAAACCCTAGCTTATAGATTACTAATATTACTGCTGCATAGCAGAATCTTTCCTAAGCTACTGAACACAAATTACCATTATATTCCCAATAATACATCCTTTTGAAATTATATTTTCTCTGTAGAATAATGAATTAATATACTGCAATGGTTTGGTAATGTATCAGATTATTCAATTAATATCAGTCTTATATATTTCCTATAGGTTCTAATATAACTATGAAAATATTATAATTGGAGTTTTATTTGGCATTTGAATTTTAGATATTTTAGTATGTAATTTTTATCAAAACATTTAAAAAAGAAGCTAAAAGTTAACAGAAATTAATATAAGATAAAATAGAAAGAAATCAAAGAAATAGCAAAATGTGCAAGAAAAGAAAAATGTTGAAGGAAAACAGAAAATTATATAAAAAATGGCTTCTGGTATTCTTCATAACAATTATAAGTACAAATATATTTCTGTAACGTTATATTACATTTCTATCTATAATCTATGCTATCTAATCATTAAAACGGTAAGTTACAACTTTTTTCATTTTTTTCTCCACTTTAACATATCAACTTTGGATTTTTGAAGCAGGGAGTATAAACAAAAAAGCTTTCTCTTTTGTGATAAAAAGACAATGGTAACCTAGTCTGACCATTCCTGAAAAATGAATACAATAACTTACCAATAAAAAAATTAATGGTGTACATATAATTATGTTGCTAGCTGAAGAATGCCGGCAGACAATATTCATCTGATATCCTCCCAAATAGTGGATGATGTCATAGATATATACAATTATGGATTAAGTTAAGATTTTCATTGTGACTTATTTTAAATAGTATTTTCACAAAACCCTCCATTTTACCCCACACATAGAATAAATAATGTTTCTTCTATTGAATACACTGAGCCTTTCTACAAAATATAACTATGAGGTTTTTCAGAGTCTTTTCCTTTCATTCTTTGCTTGGCATTTGTTAAGTGTTAGGTTTGATACTTAAATGACTGAATCTCAGGCCATATAATGCACCCTCTAATGATTTTTTAAACTAATCCTACCAGGTCCAACCATTAGAAAATGTTTTGCCAATATATCTCGTTTGAGAGTTTTAATATTTCAATATTTCCTTCCTCCTCCCCTCCCTCCTTCCCTCTATCCCTTCTTTTCTCTTTCCTCTTCCTCCTTAACAAATGCTCTTTGCAATAACTGAACTAGGGTATTCATGTATCAGATGTATCAGACACTTCATGTATCAGAAGTTCTTTTGCCAACAGCCAGTTTAATACAGCAATTAAAACAGATGAAGGCTGGGTTTAATCTGAGGGAAAAGTAATAAGAGCTGATAGAATTGTGCATGCTGTATTTCTTGAATTGTGAATTAACACATTAAATGGTTGCAGTGCTAGCAAGATGATGGTTCACCCCTCCTGTTTTAATCTTTTTCACTTTGCTGTTTCTAAGGAAACAGTGATAAAGGATAAAGTGGACTTGACTGCTTTGGGAGATGCAAATTTCACAGGTCCAGATTTCAGGTGGAAAGGAGATTTGATGGAACAGACTCAAAAAAACAACCACCTGCCATTTTGCAGAGAAGAATTTGATCCCATTGCCTATATATAGAGTCTAAAATCTGTGCTTTTTTCATAACCTCATATCCTTCCTAGTACCCTAAAACTTTCTGGATTACCTTAGAATTTGCGTAGGACATTTTTCTGCATGGGAAATTACCCAAAAGGAAATCAGATATTTTAATATGCCCATTTCATCTTTGTGTGTTTGATTCCACCATTTTTTCCATGTTCCATTCCATGATTCTCAATAGGTGAGTCAATCCAATTACTCCCAACTATCATTTAACAGAGATTACCAATTAAAATTCTGTCAACTCGTCCTATATTTTTTATTCATTCCCATCATCAATCTATCTGAGAATTTATCAAATATTGATTAACACATCCATGTTGTTTATGTTCAGCAAAGGCTACTATTCCCTTAAGACACCATCAAGGTTTTCAAATAACTATGATGGATTTAGTAGTTCACATGAGCTGCAGGCTTATTGTTTCCCAAAGCCACTGTAGAATGCAATGAACATGTTTCTCCCAGGCCAGGGAAACAAGGAGCTTTTCCCTTGGCAGAATTTACTATAGTTCACTGAGTCTCTCTAAACAATTATGAAATTCTAGGATATTTCCTACTGTTTCACATGACAGTAAGAAATAGTGCTGAGTGCTATCCTCTTTACAATAGGAGAAAAAATTCCAGAACAGACTAATCAAATGATGGGTCTATTTCCTATTATATTCCTCTGGGTTCTATAAGTAAAAAATATTTTCTCAATGTTCTGAGAGATTCCATATGGCTCATGGCTATTGGTCAGTGATATAATCTTCATAAATCATTGTTCTTTTTTAAAATTCCCTATGCTAACAGGCAAAGATAGTGAATTTTGCATTGTATGAGAATGTATCTTGTTTTCTCCATCAATATCATATTCGAATTAATTAATCTCCTGATTGCAACACATTCTACATGGGGCTACCCCTGAAAATATCTAACAGATCTAACCCATCTGTTCCCTTCTTCATGCATCAGCTTTCCCCCTTTCATCTTTCCATTTTGTGTCAATGATTGCATTCTGTTTGTATTGTGATTTTATTGCGTAAATTTATATTTGATGATTTAAATGTTTTTATGTTGTAAGATGTCTGGATTGCTTTGAAATTAAATGGAAGAAAAATAAATTTATGATTCTGAGCAGTTCGGAGAACTGGCAAATTGTGCCCCTGGCTGGAGAACTGGCAAATTGTGCCCCTTCTCCACCCTCCCCTCCCCACCTAGTTAGTCCATATAATGCATACGCGACATCGCGCACATGCCCAACATTGCTGACTGGGTTCTCCCCTGCCCAGTCACTCCTTAAGGTATTTCTTTTTTTCCCCTCCTGACGATCAGCTGTCCTGATGATCAGCTGTGCCGGGATCCCCCTCACTGTCTTACTGCTTCACCAGAAATCTTCCCTGAGGCCCAGGAGGCAAAAGGGAGCACATGGGAGGAGAGGGTGCTACGCACCTCCCTGCACTCCATGTTTTGCCTTCCTGGGCCCCAGGGAAGCTTCCTGGGAGCAAAAACGTTCCTCCAGGAAGCTTCTCTTAGGCCCAGGAGGTTAAGAAAAATAGGGGGGAGGGTGCTGCAAAAAAAGAAGAAGCGATGCCCACCAAGTCACATGGCCATGCCACCTAGCCATGCCCACCTAGCCACGCCCACAGAACTGGTTGTTAAAAAATTTGAATCCCACCCCTGAGTAGCAGTAGTAGTAGTAGTAATATCCGGAAGTTTGGGCTGGTGCATGAGCCATACTGGATGCTCAAAGAAGTGTACATATAATTCCCTTGCCAGTTTGCGTCTAGATCCAATTCAAGGTGTATAAAGCCCAACATGGCATAGGATCAGGTCACCTACAGAACCAGCTTAGCCCCATCTTATCTGCCTGTCCCATTTATTTATTTATTTATTGAATTTATATTGCCACCTATTTGCACATGGCAACTCAAGGCATCTTACAGAATATAATTTAGTCAGGTATTATGATTGGTGGGGTCTGGGAGCAGGGCCTTTTCTGCCGCTGCCTCTGCATTGTGGAACATGCTGTCTCCCCAGAGGTGAGGAAACGCCCAATCTCTAGGTCTTCCACAAAGGGGACAAATCTTGGCTCTGTGGCTTTTCATGGAATCATGGAATTGGCTAATCCCATGAGAGCTCCCCTGCCTTGGAATGACCAATGATTATTTTAGAATTTTTAACTGTTTAACTGTCAATCTATAATTTTTAATCTTTAATGTTCTAAACCTTTATTTGGGGTGAAGTTGGAGAGACTTAATGGAGTTGTGCATTTACTGGCTGGGTGCCTTTCCTGATGCCTATGTAGAGTTCGCAGCAGATATTTTCTCTTTGCACTCTGACTGCCACTGTCTAGGATTGAACTCTCAACCTTCCAAGTGGTTAGTATCTTCACTTCTAGGCCTCTGTGCCACATATAGTTACTGACCTTATATTCCAATAGTGTAACCGAAAAAAAATTATTCAAAAGCAATGATAAATGATGACAAATAGAAGAAAATATTGAAGATTCAATGTAAACTCTCTAGGCCTTTCAATCTGTATATATATATTATAGCTGTGCTTTTAAAGTTGTAGCAACATTTCGGCAGAATCTCATCTGCCATCATCAGGCTTCTGTATTGTGTTCGTCTGTGAGTCAGACTTTTGTGGGAATAAAACCTTGACTTGGGTATTGGATAATGATTAGTCTAAAACCTTATACATACATGTCTGCCTAAAGGTCACTGAGATAAAGCAAGGAAATTAAAAGCAAACACCAGAAACAATTAAGCAGCTCAGACAACTGTAAACAATTCTGTGTACTATATCTAATTATTGTAATCCACAATGTGAATGCTTACTATGTACAAAATTCTCAATAAAAGGGAGCACTGGAATTTGCTCTAGACTCCCATCCCGAGTACACACGCTTGTGTCTCATTCTTTCCATATGAGACCACCACAGACTTTCATAACTGTTTCAGTTTTAAATTTGGGGCTAGCCTACTGCTGTGCCAGAATGGTTTTTTTCTTCATCCTGATTGGTTGGGAGTCTTGGTCTGTGTTTATTGGTCTTGGAGTTTGCTGTGTTCTGCTTGGTTGGTGTTTCTAATATCTTCTGTCTGTTTTGTGGCTTTTTTTGTCTTGATTGGCTGGCAATATTGTGTTCCTGTATTGGAGGCTTTTAGTGTGGCTTGGCTCTGAGTAAATGGACAGCTATCATTTATTGGGAAGCTAGGTTTCATCTGGGTGCCTGGTTGGGGTGTGTTTGAGCTGGAGGTATCAGGAGGTATCTGTTTGTGCCCAGGTGTTTGCCTGGCTTGTGGTGTGGAGATATTTTTGTTTGTGAGTGCAGGCTTCCAAATAATTCCACCAGACTGTCAATTCGCACAAGCACGAAGCCGAAAGCACCAGCCTGAAGATGGCGAGTGGTACCTCGTCAAAACATCGCCAAGATACTCTCAATCTTACAGGGGAAAAGACCCGAACACACCAAAGCCTGCATACCTGCACCCATGAAAATCTATGAATATATATATTCATAGATCAGAATTGTAGTTCTCCCCCATGGGCATAACAGGGGAGGAGGAGATGGGATAGACACCTCTTGCAGCACCCTGCTGGCCAAAACAGGGCATAGGGGGTGTGGCTCCTCTGTGCCCCATTTTGGCCACCAGGCTGCTGCAGGAGGCCATACAGGCTGAAAATGGGGCACAAGGGCCAAGCCCCGTTTTCTCTAGTAGAGACACTGTAGGCCAGTCCTTTGCTATTTCCAGGCCAACCCCATGGGCCAGATTTAAGCAGCCCACATGCCGGATATCTCCAACCTGTACAGCTTTTCCCTTTATTTCCTACACTTGTTTGGTGATAATATTTACAATGACTCCCAGTGGCTTTACTCCATAAAGCTAATTGAAAAAGGCATGCAAAATATATTTTATTAGTAATTTAGTAATTAATAATTTTAATATATTCATTAAAAATTATTACAATGATGGAAAAGTAATACAAATTTAAAAAGAAAAATAGGTCAGAAAAGAAGAAATAGAAAAGAAAAAAGAATATAGTAAAGAAAAAGAAATATATAGTAGGATTCAATTTGGGTTAGTCACTGGACCAGAGGTTTAGTCTTCCAAGCTTTTGGACTCATGCTGGAGCCCATCCTCAGGAAACATTTCTGTAGCATAGCATGTACTAGAAAAACAGGGAAACGGACTCCTTGCCAGTCAACAGGAGAACTGATTTACCACCAGTTTATCAAATAGTTAGGAGGCAAGGGCTTGGCAGCCAACAATTTAATAGCTGGCCATCCACATCCCAATGAACAACTAAAAAGCCACACACAACCAGGCATCATATAAATATCACAAAGAGAATAGCTCAAAGCACACAGTCTGCTAGAGAGAAGTTCCCTGAGGAAAACAGACATTCTACTAGAGAGAAGTTCCCTCCAGTACAAATCCCAAAGCTCAGAAGACTAAACATCTGGTCCCAGTGACTAACTCAGATTGGATGCTGCAACATTATCCTGGAACAAGTTCAGTCATAAGAAATATATAAATGACTACCCCTTTAATCACAGCAAATATAAACAATTTTATTAATAAATCACCTTGCCTTAAAATACAACATACTATCACTTCTTCTCATATCCCATCTCTTATTTACAAACAAATTCTTAAAAATATCACCATTCAAATCCTGCTGAACAAAAAGTCCATTAAGGGTTACCAGAATCATGCATAGGTTACCCTTTTTTCATCATGATGAAATAAACTAATTTTCCTCTTAATTTTAGTACTTTTTATTTTCAAGCCACTTCAAATAATGTCCTGTTTTTTCCTTTTTTTCCCCTTTGTTTTTTTCCTCACAAAAGTTTTCACAAAATGCATGACCCAACAAATTAGAGAATGAAAGTAATGTGTTGTGCCTGATAAAAATACTTGATCAGACACAACACATGATTTTACAGCATGACAGATAAAAAGCTTCTGGTTATTATCCTGCATAATATATAAGTAATAATTATTTATGTAGAGTCACAAATAGATAAGAAACAAATGAAATAGGTCATCTACACAAATGGCTTGCATACTATTCTGTCTAATCCAATCTAAACCAGAGTTGGAATATAACATATTTCTGGACCAGCATTCTGGTTACATAGTGGTCAATTAAATCAGTCTGAGAAGCAGGACTGTAAGAACATTTTCTAAATAATACTTCCTATATTCTCATTTGTTTTGCTAAAAAACTAAGCTCTAAATGTTCAGAAAGGTTGAACTGCCCTTGCCACTTGTTGCTCATTTGTTAACTTATTGACCAAATAAACTTGGGTTACTTCATAAAAATATCAAATTTCTGTCTTAATTTCCCTATTAAATGTCCAATTTTCCCATCCTGTCTGTTATTTTAGGATTGCAAACTCTGTTGCTGTAGCTCTGTTCCTTGACTTTTCTTATATAATAGAAATTCAATCTCCACTTATCTGGTCTACATGCCCAAACTGTAGTATTTTGTCAGGAAAAAAAATTAGCAATAGCAATAACACTTAGATTAATATACTCCTTCACAGGGCATGACTTGCTGCTGGGATGGCATGCATCCTCTGATATAAGGGAACTAAAACACAGGAGTATTTTAGAAGACACTAAAGAAGAGAGGCATTGTTTTTGAACTGGGAAAAAATTTGTGAACTGGGAGAAGATAAAAAGACAATATTACTTAAAAATTCCATTATGGATATCTACTATTGAAGCTTTTTCTTATCCAATAATATATAAAAAGGAACCGTTAGATATGGTGAGATATTGAATGAAAAGGGTGAATTTAAATCTATGCAAGCATTGGAAGAACAAGGTGTAAAAATGAATTGGTTTTCATATTTGCAAATACAATCTAGATTTAATAAAGATTTTAAAAACAGAAGGTATTTATGATGTTGACTAATTTAGACAAAATTCTGATGGGTACTGATGAAAAGGTAATTTAAAAACTTTATGGACATTAATTAGAATTTAAGTTGGAGAAAGAACAAGTCAAAGAAACGATGATTGCTTGGGGGTGGAAAGTTTGGATATGGGATTGATTTAGAGAAATGGCAAAAATTATGGTCTCAAAATTATAAAATGACAATGTCGACTGCATATAAAGAAAATTTGTATAAGATGTTTTACAGGTGGCACCTACCCCCCAATGAGAATTGCGAGAATGTTTCAGAACAAATCGGATAAATGTTGGAAATGTCATCAGATACCTGGTTCATATTACCATATGTGGTGGACATGCTCGGATGCAAAAATATATTGGACTAAAATCCACACATGGTTGGAAAAAATGATAAAACAACACATAAACTTTAAACCAGAGATCTTTTTATTGGGAATTATACCGGAAAAAAACAATAAAGAGCTGAAATATTTGATTGTAAATGTTTTAACAGCGGCTAGAATTGTTTTTGCTAAGAATTAGAAAAATGAGGAGGAGGTTATATGCAGGAGGAAGTTATTCAGAAAATTGTGTACTGTGCTGAAATGAGCAAATTGACATTTGAAATTAGAGAGCAAGAAGATAAGCAATTTTATATGATATGGGATTTGTTTTATCAATGGTTGGACAAAAATACATGGTAATGTAATAGATTAGATAATTTTGTAATAAAAGTTCAATAGATTGATATAAAATACAACAGACATATATAACCATTGGATGAAAATACAATATAAATTTTTAAATAAAATTTGGAATATCTCGTATAAAATGATGGAATAAATAGTTTAGTCATGGATTATTAATAATTGATAAGCATATGTTACTTTGACAATGTGAAAATTTATATAAACTGTGAGTAATGACTACGAAAGGATAGTACAAAAGATTTGTAACCAACTGACACACTGTATGTATATAAAATGGAAGACGCAAAAAGTGTCAGGAGAAAAATCATTTAATGGGTTTTTTATTTTTATTTTATTCTTATTTGTCAATTGCTTACAAGATAATAGGTATAAGTAAAAACATAGTTATGAATACATGGATACATATAAGAAAAATAAATATATATATAAAAGAAACAATAGGACAGGGACGGTAGACACGTTGGTGTGCACGCCCCCTACAGACCTCTTAGGAAAGGGTGAGGTCAATAGTAGAAAGTCTAAGGTTAAAGTTTTTGGGGTTTGGAGAAGAAACCACAGAGTCAGGTAGAGTAGTCCAGACATTGACCACTCTGTTGCTGAAGTCGTATTTCCTGCAATCAAGTTTTGTGCGATTAACCTTGAGTTTGTATCTATTGTTTGCTCTTGTGTTGTTATGGTTGAAGCTGAAGTATTCATTGACTGGTAGGATATTGCAATGTATGATTTTATATACTATACTTAGATTGAACCGAAGGCAAAGTAGTTCTAGGTTTTCTAGGTCTAGAATTTCAAGTCTGGTGGCATAAGGTATTCTGCAACGAGTAGAGGAGTGGAGAACTCTTCTTGTGAAATATTTCTGGACTTTCTCAACTGTGTTAATATCAGATACGTAATGTGGGTTCCAGACTGATGAGCTGTATTCGAGTATTGGTCTAGCAAATGTTTTGTATGCTCTAGTTATTAGTGTAATATTACCAGAGAAAAAGCTACGTAAGATTGGGTTAACAACTCTTAACACCTTTTTGGCTATGTAGTTACAGTGGGCTCTAGCACTTAGGTCATTTGAGATGAGTACTCCAAGATCCTTGACAGAGTTTGGATCATTAACAAATCTTGACTATTCAGCCTGTATTTTATTTTCTGATTTTTTTTGCCAATATGTAGGACAGAGCATTTATTTGTTGAGATTTTAAGTTGCCATTTGTTTGACCATTCTGATACATAGTCAGGGTCTTTTTGAAGGGTAGCAGTATTGTCTGTGGTGTTATATATGGTGTTATACTACATCTAGACCAAATTCCTGACATTAAAAAATGTTTTCTGCATGAAAGATTGGAATCATCAGCCAGATCATGGGGAGAATGATCTTTCAAAGAATAGAATATAATGGAATGGAATAAATAGAATAGAATAGAATAGAATAGAATAGAATAGAATAGAATAGAATAGAATAGAATAGAATAGAATAGAATAGAATAGAATAGAATAGAATAGAATAGAATAGAATAGAATTCTTTATTGGCCAAGTGTGATTGGACACACAAGGAATTTATCTTGGTGCATGTGCTCTCAGAATGCATAAAAGAAAAGATACATTCATCAAGAGTCAAGAATCATCAGGTACAACACTTAATAATAGTCATAGGGTACAATATACAATTAAATCATATTAGGAAACAGTAAAAAAAAAATCGTATAAATTCACAATGTCAACAGCATATAAAGAGAATTTGAATAAGATCTTTTACAGAGGCATTTACCCCCAACAAGAACAGCAAGGATGTTCGAAATGTTGGAAATGTCATTACATACCTGGATCATATTATCTTATGTGGTGTTTGGAAGCCAAAAGATACTGGACTAAAATTCACACATGGCTGGAAAAAATGACAAAACAGCATATAGACTTGAAACCAGAGATATTTTTATTGGGTATCTTACCTGAAGGATACAGTAGAGAATTGATATATTTGATTATTAATATTTTAACAGCAGCTAGAATTGTATTTGCTCAAAATTGGAAAAATGAAGAAATTCCAGTAGAAGAGGAGGTGAGTAAGAAAATAATGGAATGTGCAGAAATGAGTAAATTGACATTGGCAATTGAGTAAATTGAAATTGGCAATTAGAGAGCAAGAAGATAAAGAATATTATAAAATATGGGATTTATTTTACCAATGGTTAGATAAGTAAATAGAGAAGTAAAATACATTATAATATAAATATAACATAATAGTAAAATAATATAATGTAAGAATATGTTACAACTGATTACAGTGAAATGAATGATATTATAAAGTAGGTCTTGTAAAAATTGGGATTTGCTTGAAAAGGATGACAGGAATCTATAATTAAAGTCTAATAATGATTTGACAATAATATAATATGATATGGATAATTGATTTACATAAAATGAATTTTAATTTTAATTTAGGAGGGAAAGACTGTTGATATTGTACACAAAAGACATGTACCAATCGACACACTGTACAATGGAAAGATGGTTTTATTTGATGTTTTATGTTTGTGTTTGTCAATGTTGTTAAAAATAAAAAATAAATTGTTAGAATACAAGCAACAAAGTTACAGTCATACAGTCACAAGTGGGAGGAGATTGGTGAAAGGAAGGAAGGATTAATAGTAATAGTAATGCATAAAATAAAATCATATTTATAAAAAATAAAATCATATTTATAAAAAAAACATACTAGGAAACAGTCAATAAAAATAATTAGGGTTACAAGACCATTACAAGAAAGATTATAAAAAGATAATAAACTAAACATTTTAAAATGAAGAAAACAACAACATCTGCCCCATCTTCTGCTTCCTCTTTTGCGGCTTCCAGCCCAGTAGGACAAAGATCCCTGGACACTATATTACAACAAGAGAAGATGGCTACAATGCAAGCAGAGATCAAAATGATCCTACAAGCTCTACAAGAACAAATAGGGACAGTGGAAGAGAAAGTAGGGAATGTAAAAGGAAAGGTAGGGAAAGTAGAAGAAAAGGTAGAGAATATTCAGCAACTGATGATGAAAAATGAAGAACATATGAAAAAAAAATAGAGGAGAGAGCAGACATAACAGAAAAAAGAGTAGGAGAGATGGATTATAGGCTGACACTAGCTGATCAAAGTAAGGATAGAACAATTATTTTGTTGGAGATGGACCATCCTGACCATTATCTAAGATTTCAAAATATTGAGGAAGGTAAGGGGGGAAATCTAGCAGAAATAATGGCAGATTTGTTGGCAGGGCACTTGGAAGTGACTAAAGAAAAAGCAATGGCTGAGTTACCAAGACTGGCAAACATTAGATTCACTAAGAAAGCTATAAGAACAGAAATCCTACAGAAAGTGAGAGATGATCCATTGAAATATAAAGGGAAAGGAATAATAGTTTTGAAGCAAATACCAAGGAAAGTTAGAGATTTAAGGAAAGAATACCAATTTGTGACAAAGTGTTTAATCAAAAGAGGGATTAATTCTAGATAGCTGATACCAGAGGGAATAATGGTGACATGGCAGGAACAGAGACATAGGTTAGATTCTATAGAGAAAGTGGAGCAATTTTATGACCATTACTTTAGAGAGCAAGAGGGAGAGAAAATGAGGGAAATAGAAGAAATTAGACATCGTGAAGAAGTGGCAGGAGAGAGAGATATGGACAACGAAGAGAAAGCGACAAGAGAAGAAGTTGGACCAAAGGAAGCAAGAGAGATAAGAACAAGAGCAACAAAACCTTATTATAAATAAATAAAGACATGGAAGAAGAAATAAAGTTAATGTCAATTAACATAAATGGATTGAACTCGGCAATAAAAAGAAAAAGGATTTTTAATAAATTAGAGAAACTAAAATTGGATATATGTTCAGAATTAAGCTTAAATCCTATTATAAAGGAAAGTAGGTATATATTTGATTTGTGGTCTCTTTAGAAAAATAGCACTTTTGAAGATTTTTTTCATAATACTATGGTCATATTTTTACATATAACTCACCCTTAAGTAACAGCAGTTTTTATTAGAATGTGAGGAAAAAAATAGTATAATCTTGATCTGTTTCTCATATTGATAAATGACCAGTTATATTCTAATTCATATTCCATTTGTGTGAGACACCTATATGACAATGGCCATGAAACTACAGAAAAAGAATTGGCATCAGACCTGGCTATGTGATTGAATGTCTGGACAAGTGATTTAATAGCCATAAAGTTGACACTGGCAAGGCAGGAAAATGACTTGCTGAGAAGTATTGGGCCTGATCTGTGTAGTTATGAAAATTCTGTTCCAAAGGATTTATTATTTTGAGAAAGAAGATCAATAGCTGTCTACTAAAAGCTTGACTTCAAAATAGCAAAGTAATCAGGAAAGAGTTTGCACTTTTATTTCCTTTTATTACTTAAAGATTGAGACCAAATGCGTCAGCCTTCAAGATTTTCTTCCTTTGCTTTGCATCTTTTGGCTGTCATAAGTAACGGGGGGAGGAGGTGGGATATAGTTATGGGAAGTGAGCTGGAGGTGTTACAAAATAGAACTGTATAAGTTGGGGGAGGGAGATTCTTGCTTAGGCTTCTATCCTATGCTATGAGCAGCCGCAACTCTTCATCAAAATATGTCAAGATCAACGGACAGAGGCCTCATCACCACCTGGAGATGCCCACATGATGCGATACACAACTTTTAATTGGATGAGTCAATTGAACTATTGGGGGTGGGAACCTTGCCATCACTTTGTATATGTGATTTACGCACTCATTTTCTCAGATTCAGAACTCTTTTGTTGCTACCACTTGACTTCCAGTAAAAGATATCTTTTCTCTAATTAATGGAGTCTAAGTATTTCTTTCTTGGATTTTGAATGGAGCACCTTCTGACAAAATGTTACATTTATCATTAGACAAAAAGAACCGGAAGTTGTGGTAATTTTTTATCCTTATTAATAAAAATTCATGGTGAATTTTTACATATGTCATAGTCAAGTTTTTTCAAGAATTACAGCAGTCTCTGAAATTGTCACTTAAGAAAACCCCTGAATAGTACCAATTTCTTTACTAGACAAACAGTAATGTTTTTGTAAAACAGTTAGGTATGAGGCATAGCTTAGATCATAAAACTGGCTGTTGCTTTTCTTGCTGTTGATAGATTATATGTAGTTTGTACAAAAATGAAGGCTACCTGAAAATCATATTGCTTTGTTTACTTTTTGTTTGAGAACTTGTATAATATTCCAGCTATCCTCACCAGGTGAACACGATGGCATCATACTGTGTATTTTCACATTTCTACTTATTTCACTGCAGTTGGAGATAGGGAGTGTAATGTTGCATTGTGATAAGGTATCACATATTGAATTAGCGTAAATTTTATTTAAAAAGAAAGGAAAAGCATAATGGGCAATACACCATTCAGTACAATTCCAAACCTTGATTTTAAAACAAGACATCAAAATATTTTAAATTGTATCATATTTTGTATTTTTATTATATCTCTTAAATATTCTAATTGTAATTCATATTATATGGTGGCTTTGAGCAAATAAGGAGGAAATAAGGAGGAATTTTCTGACAGTGAGAACAGTCAATCATTTTGTCTAGAACATCTTGCCTTCAAAAGTTGTGGGAGCTTCATCCCAGGAGGCTTTCAAGAAGAGACTGCCATCTGTCAGAAATGATGTAGGGTCTCCTGCTTGTGGGGTTGAACTAGATGACCTACAAGATCCCTCCCAACTCTGTTAGCCTGATTAAATAATTAATAAGAATTAATTAAATGAAAATATATTTTAAAGAATATAAAAACACTAATTATATGTGCAATATAGATTGTTGTGGTCAAGTGGCTAAGGGTTTTGTATTTGGAGTTTTATTTCTGTAGGCCACCAAGAGTCACTATAAAGAAGTTGCATGACCATATAAACTTTCTTAATAAATAAATAATGTGAAAGAACAGCTGTTAAAGTTATTTTTAAAATGAATTTTCTGTCCGTATGATGCCTGTACTCACTACTCAGAGAAAATTAGGAATGGCTGCTTCTTCTATTCTCTGGAGAATGGTCTTTATTAGCGGAAGCACACTTTGCAAACAGCCCCGGGAAGTTTTGCATTTTGGCTCGCTATGTTTTATGGATTTTATAATCTCGCCTAATTACTACAGAAGCGACCAAGGCCTCCCTTCTTTTAGACAGCACTGTAGAACAAATCAGGCTTGCTAAAAAGTAAAGGATAAACTTGATTTGAAAAGAAAGTTAGTAGCATTATTATTTATATTGAACAATAGGGAAATCCATTTCAGATTTTTGAATATTATGTTTTGTTCATTCTCCCTTTGCTCTGTAGGCCCACGACTGTTGATGTTCATTAGGTGAGATTACTGTTAGTAGCACTAGAAAAAAGATAACAGAAAAAAGTGAGTGATTTCTCCATAACTAATTTCCCCATAATTAATGATAAACTAAAAGACAAAAAGGACAAGTATAAAAAAGAAGGCACATAACTAAGACAAAATATTAATACATATCCTGAATCTACAAAAATGAAGACAGGGAAGCAAAGATTCAGAATGAACTTGCAACAAATGTCAAAAATAATTTTAAAAAATTTATTTCAATATGTAAAAAAAACAAGAAAAAAATCAAGGAAATGCTAGATCCACGGGAGAAGATTGCATGGAGAAAATGGAATTGTTAATCTATTTTTTGTATCTGTATTCATGCAAATGGAAGAAACAGTCCAGCCTATCAAAAACAATGTAAAAAAAAAAGTCAAAATAGTCAAGAAAGGCAACACCTATTTACTCTAGACAAGTTCAAATCACCAGCACAAGATGGATTACATCCCAGAATTCTGAAGGATTTGTTAGATGTGATCTCAGAACCATTGAATCATATCTTTCAAAGAATCTAGAGCATTGGAAAACTACCAGAGGAGTGAAAAAGACTAGATATGGTTCCTATCTTAGAATAGAATAGAATAGAATAGAATAGAATAGAATAGAATAGAATAGAATAGAATAGAATAGAATAGAATAACAGAGTTGGAAGGGACCTTGGAGGTCTTCGAGTCCAACCCCCTGCCTAGGCAGGAAAGCCTACACCACTTCAGACAAATGGTTCTTGAACATATTTTTAAAAACTTCCAGTGTTGGAGCATTCGCAACTTCTGGAGGCAAGTTGTTACACTGATTAATTGTTCTAACTGTCAGTAAATTTCTCCTTAATTCTAAGTTGCTTCTCTCCTTGATTAGTTTCCACCCATTGCTTCTTTTTCTGCCCTCAAGTGCTTTGGAGAATAGCTTGAATCCTTCTTCTTTGTGGCAGCTCCTGAGATATTGGAACACTGCTATCATATCTCCCCTAGTCCTTCTTTTCATTAGACTAGACATACCCAGTTCCTGCAACTGTTCTTCATATGTTTTAGCCTCCAGTCCCCTAATCATCTTTGTTGCTCTTCTCTGCACTCTTTCTAGAGGCTCAACATCTTTTTTACATTGTGGCAACCAAAACTGAATGCAGTATTCCAAGTATGGCCTTACCAAGGCATTATAAAGTAGTATTAACACTTCACGTGATCTTGATTCTATCCCTCTGTTTATGCAGCCTAGGACTGTGTTGGCTTTTTTGGCAGCTGCTGCAGATTGCTGGCTCATATGTAAATGGTTGTCCACTAAGACTCCGAGATCCCTCTCACAATTACTACTATTGAGCAAGATATCACATATACTGTACTTGTGCATTTGATTTTACTTGCCTAAATGTAGAACCTTACTTTTTTCACCATTGCATTTCATTTTGTTTATAGCACCCAATATTCAATTCTGTCAAGATCCTTCTGTATCTGAAGTCTATCTTCTGTAGTGTTGGCTATTCCTGCCAGCTTGGTGTCATCTGAAAATTTGATGAGTTCCCCATCTATCCCCTTGTCCAAGTCATTGATGAAAATGTTGAAGAGCACTGGGCCTAAAACAGAGCTTTGGAGTACTCCAATGCATACTTCCCTCCATGTAGTTCTTCAAAAAAAAGACCAAAAAAATGGATCCAGGAAACTGCAGACCAATCAGTCAGTATCAGTACTTTGTAAGATCCTGGAAAAGATAATCAAGCAATGGATCTGCGAGCACCTAGAAATAAGCAGAACAATTACTGAAAGCCAACATGGGTTTGCCCAAAACAAAACATGCCAATCAAATCTTATTGCTTTTTATTACAAAATGATTAAATTAGTGAAACAGTTAAATGCTGTGGACATTGAATATCTTCAGTAAGGTAGACCACAGCCTACTTCTGGGTAAGATAGAAAAATGTGGGATAGACAGCACCACCACAAGATGGATTCATAACTGGCTGACCAACTGCATTCAGTACGTAGACCTCAGTAGAATTACATCTACATGGGAGGAAGTATGCGGTGGGATAGTCCAAGGTTCTATCTTAGGCCCAGTATTCTTCAACATCTTTATATACAATTTAGATGAGGTGATAGGAGAACTTATCAAATTTGCAGATGACATCAAATTGAAGAGGAAGGGAAATGGTCAACACTTTAGAAGAAAGGCTCAAGATCCAAAAGGACCTTGACAAACTTGAACACTGGGTCGTTCCAACAAAATGCAATTCTTTGTGAGAAAAGCTAAGTTTTACTCTTAGGCAAGAAGTGCAAAGGTTATTATATTATAAGTGGTAGTGGCTTAACAGCAGTAACTTTGAGAGGGATCTAGGAATCTGAGTGGACAACCAATGGAGCTGTGCACTGCAGCAGTCTAGTCAATGCAGTCCTCTCTGTGTGTATGTGTGTGTTTGTGTTTGTGTTTGTGTGTTACTATGTCTAGACATGGCAATATTATGTCTGTATATGCACTTGGATACAAATAAAAATTTCTTCATTTATTTCTTAGCTCTGGAAATTGTTTCAGCAGCTGTTGTTTCCAATGGGCTTGGAATCAAACAACCTGCTGATAACCTTGTTTTTTTACTGCATTATGCCCAGAAATAGAGAATTATCTGGGATAAGAAATTGGTGGATGAGGATTATTTAGAGAACTGTAAGTTTTTCTGGGTAATGGTACACATCCTATGTTCACTGCACATACTTAAAGAAGAGGGTACAGGCCACCAAGCTGCAGCTGAGAATTATGCTCTTGATTAAATTCAACTAATCTCCCAACTGCAATGCATTCATAGATGGCAAAAAAATCTTACATTTTCTCAAATGTATACTACATTTTAAAGTCAGTCTTTTTCTTGTGACAATAGTTCTGCAATTTGAGACACCTGATAGCTCCTGGCTCCACTAAAATATACTGTTTCTCACTCCCATGCTTGCTCATGTTATACAATTAATGCCCTAATTTCCAACCCTTGAAAAGACAGGAGATGATCCATTTAAGATGGTGGGCAACAACTGTTATATTCTGGGCATGGGTGCAAGGAACGGAGACGAGTCAGAGAACTAGTGAACTTCAACTCTTTATTAAGGATTAAGAACAGAGCGAAAACCCTTGGGCAGCAGCAGCCCTTTTATAGAGCTGGCTGCTGACCCGTTAACCAATGACTTGTGTCCAAATGCTTAACTTTTGCCCAATGAGAGATGTTAAACTAATAGCCAATCAGGTTGCTCCGTAAGGAGCAATCCCTGTTCGCTATCCAAGGGTCAATCAAAGGTGCAGGATTACAAGCCTGCTTATCATGAGGTTGATACGTTTTATTAAATAGTTTTTGTTAGTTCATAACAACAACAATGCTGCTTTTTTTCTAGCTATCTCCTAGAGAAGCAAAATCAGGTGAAAGAAGCAGAAATTGTGAAAATGAGGAGATATAAGTGGATGAATAAAAGAAAGAGAGGACTATAACTGATTTGGCCAATAATAATGAATGGAGACCAAAAGTGAATAAAAAAAGGAGAGGAATGGTAAGTAAAGGTAGAAAAGTGATGTCTTCCCCTTTTTTATTTCTTTCGCCTCTGCCTATCAGATTTCATTTATCAGGTATAATCAATATTAGACAAACAGGCTAACAGACAGATAGGCAGAAAGGAAGGGTAGGAGAGTATTTTATTACTTTTAACTTAGGAGAAGAAAATATTAAAAGCTTCATAAAAACTATTCCAATGAAGTGGAAATACAAATGTGATTTATACACACACACGCACAAAACACAAACACAGACTGTCTACTGATCATTCAAATACAGTAAATACACAAACACAGAGAAACATACAATCTAATTGTTCAAACCATGTTCATTTCACCTTTTAGCTGGTTCACTGTCAAGATTGAACCGCTTTGCTTCTTTTGAATGGTATCACAATTCAACTTGCCATTTAACTGGGTGGAGGGAAGGGTGGAACGGAAGCTGACATTTTAAGCACAAATTGTGAGAGCCTGGAAACCATCAAGGTGCCTGAGAAGGAAGTGGATTATTCCCATGACAAAAGTCTCATAACTGGACAATGTGAACATCCAGGGCTAGAGAGAAGGGAAAGCTATTGCTTAACTCAGCAAGCCTTTGCGTGAGGAAACCAGAGCTGGTTTTGTTTCTTCAGTGCCAAAATGGTGTATCCAATAAAATTTTAATTTTGGGAATTCAAAGTTCCCAAGAGTGTTTACTTCTTTGGAATCCATTAGTCGGACAGTTTACATTCATAAACCTTCAGAAGACCAGGCTCACTGTTATTTGCTGAGGTTTTTATTACTTGATGCAGAAGTTTCTGCTATTATAAAGAATCAGTTGTTCAGGTTACTAATGGCCTGGAATGTGGGAAATGTTATGGAAAATTCAGGAATTTAACCATACTAGACAGTGTCACCAGAGGAAAAAATTATCTCTCCCATAAACAATACAGTGACAGATAGTGCATACAACTAAATAGAATCTGCAAAATTGTTTGTCAACACTGTCTGCATATTCAGACTGGACAAATATCCTGCTCTTGCCATCAGCAGGGGGAAAAATGAAAATGGAAGGATTCAAGCTGTTCTATGGAAATGATATCAAGAGCCTGAATGAAGAAGTTCACTACAAATATCTAAGTATCCTTCAGGTTAACAACACCAAGGATGTTAAAATTAACATGTGGGTAGTAAAGATGATCTTAAAGTCAACTCAATGGTAAAAATACCATCAAAGCAATCATCACTTGGGCAATTCCAGTCATTAGATATACAACTGAATTAGTGAACTGGATACAATCTGAAATAGAATCCCTGGAAGCATAAAGCAATAATAACAATGAATCATGCTCTTCATCCATGCAGCAATGTTGACAGTGATGAATGATTACTGAATACTAAAGAGACCAAACTGGCCTACAAGGAAGAGCAAATGAAGAATAGAAGAGACATGGTAAGGCAAAGTATTATATGACCAGTTCATTAAAAACTAGAAAGCAGATAACCAAAAGACCTGTCATTGGCTAAGAGCAGAAAAAATGAAGAAAGAAACAGAAGGGCTAATTCTAGCTGCATAAGACCAAGCAAATAAATTAAAATTTTAATATATATAAATTAAAACAAATAAATATATTAATTAATATAAATATATTATATAATTTAAAACAAATAAATGGAATTGAAAAAACAGTAGCAGATAGCAATGTTATATCTGCAAAGAAGCTGAAGAAATAGTAGACCACTCAGTTAACTGGTGCAAAAAGATTGCCCTGCCTGATTTCAAACAACAGCATGACAAAGTGGTAGCAAGATACATTGGAATATATGCAAGAAATCCCTTTTGCCCAGAGGTGGGATTCTACCAGTTCGCACCTATTCGCTAGAACCGGTTGTTAACATTCTAAGCAGTTTGGAGAACCGGTTGTTAGAAGAAATTACGGGCTTAATCCTGTAAGGAAGGCAGGAAGGAAACATTCTGGTATTGATTACAGAAAGTGCCTCTCCATTAACCCTTATTACATTCTTGGCAGGACTAGACTTCCTGTCTCAGGAACATCTCTGCAGTTTTTTCCCCCTCCTTTGCTGGTACTCTGCTTGTGTGGAGTGACGATTCAAAGTTACAATGGCACTGAAAAAAGTGACTTATGACTATTTTTCACACGACTGTTGCAGCATGCCCATAGTCATGAGAGGCCAGGCGAGGAGATGCGTGCCTCGATGTGAGTGATATTGAGTTGGCCACACCCAGCCAATAACATGACCACCAAGCCACGTCCACCCAGTCACATGACCACCAAACCATGCCAACCAACTAAGCCACGCATACAGAACCAGTTGTTAAAAAATTTGAATCCTACCCTTGCTTTTGCCTGCAAGCAAAAGCTGGTGAAACCACAAAATACTAGAAATACTAAAAATACAAGAAATAGAGAATAAAGAAAGTAAAGTGCTCTGTGCTTTAGAATTCAAACAGAAAAGCATCTTATGTACAATACCCAATCTTAATAATTGTTATTTTAAAAAACCAAAAAGCTTTAATTAGTGGATGTTACAGTACCCAAAGTAAAAATGAAGAGGGGGGAACTCACATAATAAAAGTAGAATCACTGATTAAAACAAGACAAAGGTAGTAATAGATGCCTTCCGTGCAAACCCAAAACAACTGAAACATCACTTAAACACCATCAAAATTGACAAAATCATTAATACTTTAATATCTTTAATACTATTAAACAAAAACATTTGCCTATCCCAGGTCCTTGAGAAGGACTCAATAGACAGAAATGCCAAATACATTCTAAACATTTGACTCAATATGTGACAAATTATAATAATAATTTAATGTTTTTCATTCCTATTATCTTTGGACATCCATCAGATCTGATATCTTTTTTATATTCTAACTCTTTGTTTGCCTTGGTTACTTACAGAATTTTAATTTTATTCTATCTTTCATTTTAAGTAGAATAAAGGATTCTCTTTGGAAATGGACTCTTAGGAGATTAACAAGCAAATGCAGGAATAGATGGGCATTACAATACATGACATATGCATTGCAGTTTTCTGATCACTTTGGGTCAAGGCAAGAGCAAGGCAGTGGCAATGACCAGGTCCTGATGCTAAACATGGACTTGGCTTACTTAATATGAACTGGATTTATCCGTGAACAAAGGAGCAAAATTCAATTGCTGTGTTTATAATAATGTGTTATGTCTGAATATATAATTGTATGTCTTAATGTGATGATCCGATCAACATACTGTGTATTAAGACATTAGCTGGATTGATTCAGTACATTGAACCCAAAAGTGCCATCACAATTCATTTTAGTTTTTAGCATGTTGTGTAAATTCAACTACAGACTCTCAATCTCTCTTTCGCTCCCCACCTCCTCTCCTTTGTAATTTTAAAACTTTTACCACAAATAGTGCCAGGTCTTTCTTGGACTTTAACAGGAACAATAGAGTAATCTTTATTATGCTATTTCAGCATAATTCTCCTACATCTTGATATATGTTTTTAATTTTATTGAAAGCTGCCATGATTTTGCATAGAGTTGGTATATATAAGTTCAATATAAATTACTCTTTCTGTTTATGAAAGCAGAAAGAAAAATAATAATAAGGTGGACAATAATCCATGATGAGATAAGCAAAGAATTAATTGAAAGGAATACTAGATCAAAAAGTGTTTTTATTTTAAGAGGTAAAAAGCACAATTAAATATTTTTCTTTGTATAGCAATGAAGCCTCTGGCAGGTATGCAACTATTATTGCAACATTTCAAAAATAATAGCAAGCCTTTTAATTTCAAATGTATGAAAGGGAGACCAAATGATCATTTTACATTCATAATTAGATTTGTTAGCTCAGATTTAAAAAAAAAACCTGTAAAAACTCTGGTTTTGACTCTTAAATAGAATTACATAACTAGCTCATCTTGACTTCTACATTTGTTATTAATAGTTTTTGGTCTATCAGTATTTGCCAACTTGCCAAAGCATTGAGAATTATAACCAGTTTAGTAATATTATTGTAAGCTTCCATGAGCTGGAAGGCTAACTTGCTTGCAGAACCCTGAATGACGGGCATTTGAAAATGAAGTGAATACTACCTAAGACTATATACTCTGCAAGTAATCCATAGTGAATTTTACATTTGATTATTCTCCTGAGATTCATAAGAATCATCTTTTTAAAGTCTATTTAAAATTCTATTTTAATCTATTTAGAAATATACAAAAATAAAGATACAACAGCAGAAGTAGAGAAAAATTAATAATAAAGAACATGGAAAAACATTATGGAAAAACTTCTTAGTGGTGCATTGGGTTTGTTAGGGATAACATTGTTTACCCTAACTGGTTTGGGTAAAAAATAATAAATAAGTTATCATGGTTTGTTGGTTAAAGTGTGTGTAACTTTAACTACAAGAATGTAATTAAGGGTGTGGTTGTAAAAGCACCATAAAAGAAGCAAGTCAATTGCAGCTCTCTCTCTCTGGCTTAATGATCCCTAATTACTGGATGGATTGATGACTGCGTTTTTCCTTACTGGAACGGAGGAGAGAAAGGAGTGTTGATTTCTCAACGGAGAGAAGAGATAATATGGACTGATTTATTGTAAGTGAACTGACATTGGCTATTCAACACGGATTTTGCAAATTGAGTATCCCTGACTGGACTGACTGAAATGATACATGACTAATGGACCATTTATTTTGACTATGCTATAATTCCTAATGGAATAAACTATATTTTTGATAGCACAAGCGTATCTGTTATTTTACTGCGTGTTAACTAAAATACAAACTTATCTCACACATTTACCTGTCTGCCTATCTGACTACGCTACACATTCTGTTTAGTTTGTTTTCCTTAACACTTGTTGGGGAATTCAGGCTTAACAGGGTTTAGCAATTGAGTTTAATTAGGTATATACTTGATGCTAAGCACTACCAAAATATTTATACTCTGCATTGAATCTGTTTAAGTCAGATATGTTTAAGGGCATGGCTAGTCTAGTGAAGAGAAGGACTAGGAAAGACATGATGGCAGTGTTCCAATACTTGAAGGGGTATCAGAGAGAGTGGGGGGGGGGTCTACCTGTTTTCCAAAGCAGGCAGGGAATAAAGGATGGAAACTGAACAACGGAAATCCTGGAATTAAGGAGAATTTTTTTGAGAGTGAGAACAATCAACCAATGGAACAGCTTGCCTTCAGAAGTTATGGGAGCTTCATCACTGGAGACTTTCAAGAAGAGACTGGACTGCCATCTGACATAAATGGTGTAGGGTCTCCTACTTGGGCAGGGGATTGGACTAGATGACCTACAACAGGGGTGTCAAACTCATTGAGGGACATATCATGGTTGTAGTTGACTTCGGAGGGCCAGGGTGGGCATATCTGGAGTGGTTGTGGCCAGCTCCCACTGCTGCTGTGCTTGCTCTCCTTGGCCAAGTTGCTCATGGTGTGTGCGGGAGGGCAAAGTGTGTGGGTCAGAGGGAGGCCAACTCCACCTTCTTACAAGGAGACTCGGCTTTGTAACCAAAGCATCCTCAGTGATAGGATGTGAGACACCAGGAGAGGTCAGGTGGCGGAGACAAGGGGATGGCAAAAAGCAGCAGGGCTACTGGTGGCCAAGTGCTAAGGCAGGATTTACCTCAGACCGTCACTCTCTCTCATTATAATCTTCCTTCCATCCTTCCCTCCCTCCCTTCTTTTTCCTTCCCCTTTCATTCTTTCTTTCTTCCCCTCTTTCCTTTTTCCTTCCTTGCTCTCTTTCCCTCTTTTCTTATCCTGTTTTCTGCATTGGAAATAGCTATTTGAAACACACAATGATGGGATACTTTCCTAAGAGCTCACAATTCAAGAATACTAATGTGCACATCTTAAGATGGGGTAGGCTATGGCGGGGGGGCTAATGATAGAACAGATCCTCAACCCACTAAGTTCCCTCCCTTCCTGCCACAAGGACTCACTTACTTGCAAACATCTGTCTCCTTTCTTTGTTTCTTTACCTTTGAGGAAGGGAGAGGAGAGTTGGCTGAAATGAAATGTTTTGCAGAGAATGGACATTTGTGGGTGCTATAATATTGTGCAGTTTCAGGCATCCATCCTCTTTTGCAGAGTCATGGACCCAGAAACTTTCATTCTCAGCATGAAAAGTGTTTGCTGGTCTCCTACTCCTCCCTACCCCCCAACTAATTTCCACTTAACTACTTATGAGACCTCATTGTCCCACGGAGCACACTTGCTTGCAAACAGGGCACGACAGAGAAAGAGAGCAAGAGAGCAATCCAATTGTGTGTGTGTGTGTGTGTGTGCGTGCATGTGAGAGAGGGGGGAGGGAGGGAGCGAGAGAGAGAGATACAGGGCACCCAAGCTGCTGACAGCGGCACAGGCAACAGGAGCCACCTGAACAGCAAGGTGGACAGGTGATGGAGTACAAAGCAAGGCGGGGAGTACAGAGCTGCCCCCTTGCCCCGTACTAGCTTACCTGAGCACCCCACCAGCCAGGCATTGATGCGCTGCAACTGCCACCACAGCAAGATGAGGGGGGGTCTCCAAACTCCCTCTGACTCTGTATGAGAGAGAGCAAGTGCACAATCCCTGCTTTAGTTGGGCATTCAAGCTGCTGGCAGTGGCAGGGGGGAGAGCCAACTGAGTAGCCGTTTTTCTCTCCATCTTTCCCGCTCAAGCAGTGCAGGCTCTGAGGGACAACAGGGCCTCTCATTTCTCCCCTGGCTTGGCGAATTCCAGCTTTAGTCGGGGCATTCAAGCTGCTGGCGGTGGCAGCCACCTAAGCAACCATGATTGCCCCCTCCCCAACCAGCCAGCCAGCCAGCCTTGCCTGCTCTGCTCCCTGCCAGCTGGCACAAAGCTTTTCCGTTCTTCTCCTTATCCTCCCTGCCCAAGTTGCAGTGGGCTCCATGGGACAGGGTCTCATTCATGTCCCAGTGCAGCAAACTCTGGTGGGCTGTCTGCGGCTGTTAAGGGCCTAAGCCTGCAGTGCTTCCTCAATCAATTGAAGGCTTCATTCAGCTTTCAAACAGTAACGCGAGCACCAGGGCTACGGAGGGCATTGGTTCGTGCACCTGGCCAATTCCGATTCCACAGCCATCCTTACTGTTTTACTATTTGTGCAGAGCTGTTCCACCCACCCCGCCCCTTCCCTGGCTTACCCAAGGGCCTTCAGTTAGGCCAAACCTTCACCCCTCACTACCCAGGGCAGACACATCCTTACACTAACCTTTCCAGCTCCTTTTGCCACCACATGCAGAGCAACTAAAGTAGTCTGTGGGACTACAGTAAAAAAATTAGTTCAGACCTTCCAATTTCTCACAAAAAAAAAAAAATCTCACAAGGTTGGAAGGTCTGAACTGTTTTTTTTTACCATAGTCCCACAGACTACTTTAGTTGCTCTGTACATGGTGACAGAAAACTGGGCCAGTGTGCACGCATGCAGAGATGGCATAGGCTGGGCTGAAGTGATGCAGGCCAGACTCTTACACTTTCCAGGATAGCTACCTGGACCAGATTCAGCCTCATCATGGATGCACCCCGCAGGCCTTGAGTTTGACACCCCTGACCTACAAAGCCCTTTCCAAGGCTGTTAATCTGTTAATAAAGGCATGGACAAAAATATTATAGTAAGAGATTTTCTTTGTACATACTGAACTTGCATTTGAAAATTCATTCTGCAGGCTTGCTCATTATGAATTTTAGTTATAGTTTAGTTTATATAATTTACATAAGAATTATTCATTATTTATAAGTATGCTTATTACTAGACTATGATTATCATTACTAACTTTACCACTTTTTAGATATACTTTATATGTTAGCACTGCTAGTCAATCCTGTGACTATTATTAAACCAGGGAAGGGAAGAACCATCTTATTTGCAACATTGAAAAAGTGTATATCATACAATGCTTCTGCCAGGCACCACCTCTCTGAATTTCTTACTAAAGTTATCTATTACTTGCCAGCTATTACTTGTAATTTCTTTTATCCACAGTCTAATTTTTTTCCAATATTTTTTTACTTTTTGGGCAGAGCCACCAAGTGTGGAAGAAGGTGCCCCTCATTTGCTTACCTTTCCAACACATCAGACTCATGTTTGGTTAAATGCTAGCTAACCTTGAGGGTGACAGATACCACCGGTAACACATTTTATATTGATTTTCTTTATAGATCGCCAATTTTGTTATTTTGTAATTTCGATTCCAATTTTTTTCCCAATCTTCCAAATTAATATTGTGCCCTACATTCCTTGCCCATGCGATCATTGGGCCTTTAACTATTTATTCCGCCATTTCCAGGGGTGGGATTCAATTTTTTTAACAACCAGTTCTGTGGGTGTGGCTTAGTTGGTGGGCATGGCTTGGTGGTAATGTGACTGGCTGGGCATGGCCAACTGAACATCACTCACATCGAGGCACACATCTGGCCTCTCATGACTGTGGGGATGCTGCAACAGTCGTAAGTGTGAAAAATGGTCATAAGTCACTTTTTTCAGTGCCATTGTAACTTTGAATGGTCACTCCACACAAGAAAAGTACCAGAAAAGGAGGGGGGGGGAAACTCCAGAGACGTTCCTGAGACAGGAAGTCTAGTCCTGCCAAGAATGTAATAGGGGTTAACAGAGAGGCAGTTTCTGTAAGCAACACCAGAATGTTTCCTTCCTGCCTTCCTTACAGGATTAGGCCAGTAATTTCTTCTTTTTTATTAAAAAGTTTTTATTGTTTTTTAAGACAAACATAAACAAACAAAACATAAAAACATCAAGCCATCTTCCATATATATACATACAGTGTGCTGGTTGGTTTACAAATTGTTTTGTGCTTCCATTTTGTAGTCTTCAATTATAATTACATTGTATATATTCTCATATTTTCAATCAAATATTAAATACATTAATATCATTGTCAATCAATCATTTGACTATATTTTTATTCATTCGTGTTTTACGAAATAATCCATATTTTACTTAATTTGTTTTATAACAGTTCATATTATCATCTCAAATCTATCCTACAATCATTTTGTAGATATAATAAGAAAAGAATACATCTTTATATATTTATTATTTTCTAAGAATCTACATATTTCATTACCATGTTTTATTGTCTAACCATTGATAGAATAGATCCCAAATTTTATAAAATTGTTTATCATCTTGTTCTCTGATTTGAAATGTCAATCTACTCATTTCAGCACATTCCAATATTTTCTTAATGATTTCCTCCTGTGATGGTATTTTCTCATTTTTCCAGTTTTTAGCAAATACAATCCTAGCCGCTGTTAATACATTTACAATCAAGTATTTTAATTCTTTACTATATATTTCAGGTAAAATTCCCAATAAAAATATCTCTGTTTTCAAATCTATATGCTTTTTTGTCATTTTTTCCAACCACGTGTGTGATTTTAGTCCAATATTTTTTAGCATCCACACAAGTCCACCACATATGGTAATATGAGCCAGGTACCTGATGACATTTCCAACATTTTTCAGATTTGTTCTTGAACATTCTTGCTATTCTTGTTGGGGGGGGGAATGCCACCTGTAAAAAATCTTATACAAATTTTCTTTATATGCTGTTGACATTGTCATTTTATAATTTTGAGACCACAATTTTTGCCATTTCTCTAGATCAATCCCATATCCAAAATTCTTCCCCCAAGCAATCATTGTTTCTTTAACTTGTTCTTCTTCTAGTTTAATTTCTAATAAATATCCATACAATTTTTTAATCACCTTTTCATCAGTACCTGTCAAAATCTTATCTAAATCAGTCAGTTTGTCATAGAAACCTTCTGTTTTAGAGTCTTTATCATACCTTGAATCTATTTGCACATATGAAAACCAATTCATCTTTATACCTTGTTCCTCTAATTTTTGCATAGATTTAAGTTCACCCTTTTCATTCAATATTTCCCCATATCTAACTGTTTGTTCCTTTTTATATATTATAGGATAAGAAAATGCTTCAATAGTCGATAGCCAGACTGGAATTTTCAAATAATATTGTCTTTTAGTCTTCTCCCAGTTTAACCACAGAGACTTCAGTATATAATGTCTTCTAAAATACCACTGTGTTTTAGTTCCTTTATACCATAGAAAAGCATGCCACCCCAACAACAGATCATGTCCTTCTAATTTCAACAATCTAGTATTTCTTAATGTTATCCATTCCTTAACCCACATCAAATTTGTAGCTTGGTAATACAACTCCCAATTAGGCAAACCAAATCCTCCGCTTATTCTGAGATCTTGCAAAAGTTTTAACTTTATTCTCGCTTACTTTGCCATATATATTTCAACACAATTTTATTTAAATCTTCAAAGTAATCTTTTCCAAGCCTAATTGGAATTGTTTGAAACAAATATAAAATTCTGGGTAATATATTCATCTTGATTGTTGATATTCTCCCTATTAATGACAGTTGTGAATTTTCCCATTTCGCCAAATCTAGCGCTATCTGCTGCTTAAGTTTGATACAGTTATTCTCTTTTAGTGTACTACTATCTTGCTGTCAAATGTATCCCCAAGTACTTGATCTTATTCATGACCTGAATTGTCAATAGATCTGCCAATTCTTCCTTTTGTCTTGATAGCATATTCTTTGTCAAGATCTTTGTCTTATCTTTATTTATTTTCAAACCAGCCACCTTTCCAGAAATATCAAAGCCATTTGTTTTTCAGGGTGTGCCTCATAGTATTCCAAAGTGTCCAAGATTACTCTCATATTATCTTTAATTTGTTTCTTTGGAAGAAATCCATTTCTGCCAAAGAGGATGGATAAAATTGTTTAAGTATTTTTTAAGTCTTTCTGCCAATATTGAAGCAAAAATTTTATAATCTGAGTTTAGTAAGGAAATAGGTCTATAGTTCTTGATTTGTAATGGATCGGCCTCCTCTTTTGGGGACAAGTGTAATATAAGCTTCTGACCATGATTTGGGTATCTTCTTCTTTAACATAACTTCATTCATAACTTCTAGCAATGGAAGGTTCAACGATTCTTGTAGTGTTTTATAAAATTCTGCTGGAAGTCCATCTGGGCCTGGTGCCTTTCCATTGTTTCACTTCTTGAGTGCTTCAGTGAACTCCATCATCGTTATATTGCTTTCTAACTTGTTTCAATCTCTTTAGGTATCTGGGGTAGATTAGCATTCCTGTAAGTACTGTTTAACTCTTTCCTCAACAATATTCTCTTGTGTGTACAGTTTCCCATAATAGCCTCATATGATTTCCTTCTTCTCTTTACTACCATAGCAAACTTGGCCTTGGTCATCTATTAATTGCAATATTTTCCTTGATTCTTTCTCCTTTCTCAATTTATATGCTAACCATCTACCTGGTTTATTTGCATCTTTAAAGTAGTTCTGTTTGGCACCTCTGATTTTCTATGCTAATTCTTCTTTTTCTATTAGACCCATTTTATGTTTAATTATATCCATTTTTAACTTAATGTCCTTTTTCTGTGGCATTTTCTGTAGCTCTTTTTCAAGTCCTTTATATTCATCCTCTAATGCCTTAGAGGCTAGTCTTTTCATGGTATTTCTTTTCCTTGTATAGTCTATTATCAAGCCTCTGACATATGCCTTCATTGTATCCCGTACGTTCTGCATTGATGTATCTTCTTTTTTGTTTTCTCTAAAGAAGAAAGCCAGTTCTTTCTCCATCCACTGTGTGAAGTCTTTTTCCTTTAATATAGTATTATTTAATGGCCATCTAGATCTTCTTCTTTGTCCTTTCCATTTAATTGTCATTGGATTGTGATCTGCCCAAGTACTTGTTTCAATATTTATTTCTTGAATATTAGCTAACAATTCTGTTGACATCCATATCATATCTATTCTGGACCATGATAAATGTCTGTTTGAATAGAAGGTGTATTGTTTAGTCTTAGCGCTTCTTCTCTCTCCATGTATCTTTAAATTTATTTCATCTGTCATTTTAAAAAAGGATTTAGGGAGAGTCTTTCTGTTTTGCTTTGTTGTTTTTCAGCTGTATAGTCCAGTTTATTATCTACAATTCCATTAAAATCTCCCATCATAACTATATTAGCATAGTCCAGTTCAATTATTTTCATATGTAATTTTTATAAAATTCTTCTTGATTGTCATTCGGGGCATAGATTGCAATCAGGAGTGTTTTCATATTATTGTCCATTATTTCCACCATTAGTATTCTTCCATCGTCATCGGTATAGATCAATTTCACTGGGATAATATCTTTAATGTATAAAACCACTCCTCTTTTCTTGCATTGTGTCAAAGAAATAAATATTTTCCTAATTTTGGCTGTATCAGCAATTGTTCATGTTGCTTTTGATATGTATTTCTTGTAGGCAGATTATATCAAATTTTAATTTTTCTAATTTATGGAAAGTTTTCTTCTTTTAACAGCTGAGTTAAGTCCATTTATATTAATTGTAATCAGTTTTTTCTCTTCCATGGTTATATTTTGTAGTTAGGTTTAGCAGCTCTCATAGTTCTTGGTTCATATTGTTCTTTGGCTTCCACCTTTCCACCTATTGCACCTTCTTCTTTTTCAGTCGCCATTTGGCAGTCCTCTTGGAAGTCAATTCGTGACATTTCTTTTTCTGCCTCCTCCTCTTTCCCTCCAAAAAATTCTGCGTAAAATGATTAAGCTTTCTCAATTGAGTCAATTCTATGTCTCTGTTCTTGCCATGTGAACATTAAACCTTCTGGAATCAGCCAACTATAATTCACCTCTTTTTTAAGTAGCATTTTGGTCAGAAATCGGTATTCTCTTCTCATCTCTCTCACTCTTCTGGGTACTTGTTTCAGGACCACAATCTCCTTGTCTTTATATTTCAATGTTTTCTCTTGCCACTTGCAATATTTGCGTTTTAATGGCTTTCTTTGTAAATCTGATGTGAACTTCTCTTGGCAAGCTATTTCTCATTGCATATCTTGTGAAGACTCAATAAACCTCGTCTATTCCATCCATCATCTTCTCTTTAGTTATTTCCAGTGCTTCAGCCAAAATTTCTATCATTATCTCGGCTAGGTTTTGTCCCTTTTCTTCCTCTATGTTTTGGAATCTGAGATAAAATTCTGATCTGTCCATCTCCCATCCCAACATCCCACTTTTATCTTGTTCAACCACAGTTAATCTGCTATCAATATCTCCAATCTTCTTATTGTCGCGTCGAGCGACCGGTCCGTTGTTTCGATCTTCCGGTTTGCTGCTGAATTCCTTTCAAGAAGCATTTGGTGGGACCTCTCAAGGGTGAAGCTTTAGCGGGACCTCGCAAGGGTGAGGTTTAGCGGACTCTCGCAAGAGTGAGTGCCAAGCACAAAGAAAAGACACGAAACAAAGCAATTTCTTCAGGTGAGGAAGCACATCGCGCCTGGGGCAGATGGAATTGTCCCTGGCGGCCCCTATTGCTTTGCGCTGTCCTCTTTATTGTGCTGAATCAAAGAAGGGGGTGAGAGGGATTGCAGGAAACAATAGAGTTACAAAGTTAATCATTAGAACCAGCTACGTGACACAAGTAGCGTAACTTCGTGACTGATACTTCGTGACTGATACTTTTCCGTAAACATGTCTTAATACTGAATACACATCTTTAGCTGACACAGACTTCTGGAGTTAATCTTGTCAGCTTCTTTCCTGTCAGCTCAGTGGAATTTGCCCTGAGAGGTGTACGTGCTAAGCAAGATTTGTTTTATGGAAAAATAGCCAAGGCAGAATAGCCACATCTTATCTCTTTGTTTATCTTCTTCTTCAATTTTTGGAATCTCTCATCATACTTCATCATCATTTGTTGAATGTTCTCCACCTTTTCATCAGTTTTCCCTGTTCTTTGTTCAATATTCTCTGTTCTTATTTGAATATTTTGAATTCCTTACATAATCGTCTCAGGTATAAAAGGATGCATAACAAAAAAAAAAGCCACAAAAAAAAACAACCAATATGGAAGGTAAATAGAAAAAAAATACAAGGGAGGGAGAGAGAAAAAAGAAAAGAGACTACTCCCTTAAAAAGAAAAGGAAGGAAATCATTAATACTAAAGGTTTTCCTTTAAAATAAAATGCAAATGTAAAAATTAGACTTCAAAAGACAAAAAGAAAGACAAAAACAAGTTCCAAAAGGCCAAAGATCCAAATAGCTATTACAAAAAGTAAACTAGTAAGGAGGGGGTTTATTAATGTAAGAAATAGTCCAGCTTAAAAAAAATAAAAAGAGCACACTACACCTTGTTTGATTATCCAAGGCTTTTGTTAAAATTTATAACTCTCTTCTCCAGAGTCTTGTCACCTTTTTTTTCTATAAGCTTCAACATCAGACTCCAGATATTGATAGAAACCCAGAACAGCACCTGCAATAATACTCTCCCATGCGCTTCCCTCTATCTTATCAAACAGCAATGTCCTTGAAAAGAAGTCTCAGTTCTTTCTCAGCTTTGTCTGGTCAAGAAAAAGAGATAGAATATTTCCAAGTCTCTAGTTGGCAGTGTTACAAAGTTTCTTTTGCTTTCACTTGCCCCCTCCTTTTCCAAACAAAATATAATAATAAAAATTAATTAAAAAGGGGAAAAGATATTTAAAAAGATGACTAAAGGGGAGTCTCTAGCCTAGAATATTATAAAGTCAAAAAGGAGAGAAAGAATAGGTGAAAGAAGAAAAAAAAACCAGTCCAGTTTCAAAATATAAAGTCATGTATAGAAAATCCAGCAATGAGAAAAAAATATAAAAATATTACTTTGACGTTCCTGTTTAAAATTGCCGCTTAATCACTTCTGTCAAAACTTTTACAGATTCTTTCTTTTCCTTGGGGTGTCCTTTCAAATCTTAAAGTAAAGAAAAAGTTCTCACCAAACCGGCAACTTTCTCTTTCCATTCTCTTTCATTTCGGAGCTGTCCCAACTTCAGCAGCTTTAATGGCTGCCTCTTTGCCGCTGGCAAAAAGAGCTTCTCCTGGATCTACCAGGGACTTTGCTGTATCCCTGGGATCGACAGGATGCGCTATTTACATTCACCGTCTCTTTGGGACAGTTTAGATCCGATTGGACCGTCCAGGAGCAAAGATATCGGCAGAGATCTCAGACCTCCAAGATTGCATGCCGTATCGTCATGACGTCAGCTCCGCCCTCCAGGCCAGGAATTTCTTCTAACAACTGGTTCTCTGAACTGCTTAGAATGTTAACAACTGGTTCTAGCGAATAGGTGCGAACTGGTAGAATCCCACCCCTGGCCATTTCATATTCTAACTGGTAGCTATACATTTTTGAGATTAATTTTTCATCTGTTCCCTCCAATATTTTATCTAATTGATTCGGTTTTATCTCAATTCGACTCTTCCATGTCTTTTTTATATCTTGCCTTGAGTTGTAAATATGGCCACCACTCTATTTTCATCCCTTGCTCTCTAATTTCTTGATTTGTCATTAATCTTCCTTGGGAATTTAGTACATCATAATACATATTTTTTTCTTCCAGTTTCTAGTGCATTGGGATGGTTCAATGCCTCCATGACGGAAACCCATCATGGGATCTTCATATAATGTTTGTGTTTAATTTCTTTCCACACCTTTAATAGTGAACATCTAATTATATGCCTATTAAAATGTGTGTAGCTTTTATTTCCCGGGTTCCACATGAAGGCATGCCACCCTGCTTCCAAATCATGCCCTTCTAGAATTAAGACTCTTTAATTTCTCAAATTGCCCCAATCCTTAATCCATGTTAAAGTTGCCGCTTTAGTTCCCAGGTGGGGAGCCCAAATCCATCTCTGCATCTATTATCTTGTAAGTAGCTTAATTTTATTCTAGGCTTTTTCCCTGACCAAATAAATTTCGTAGTAATTTTATTTAATTCATTAAAAAAATTATCCAATATAATTGGAATATTTTGAAAGAGAAATAATATTCTTGGCAAGATGTTCATCTTAATAGTCGCTATTCTTCCTAGCATTGATAATTATAATTTCCCCCATTTTTCTAAGTCTTTTTTTATTTCTCATACCAATTTTACATAATTATCTTCTTTTATTGTTGAATATCTTGCCATGAGCCAAATTCCTAAATATTTGATTCTTTTTAGAATTTGTAAGCCCATTACCTCTTCTAATTTTTTTTATGTTTCTCTGTTAGATTTTTTTTTGTTATCATTTTATTTTTATCCTTATTGATTGTTAACCCTGCCACTTCTCCATATCTCTCTATCTCTTTAATTAATTTTGTTCCTGATTTTATTGGTTCTTCTATGAAGAACACAAGGTCATCTGCAAATGCCTGGGCCTTGTATTCTTCATTTTTAATTCTTAATCCTTTTATCTCCATATTCTGTCTAATTTTTCTCAACAAAGTTTCCAAAATCATGATAAAGAGCAGAGGTGAAAATGGGCATCCCTGCCTGACTCCCTTTTCTATTTCAAATGAATTAGTCATTTTTCCATTAATTATAACCCGGGCTTCTTGGCTTGAATATATTGATTCTAACATTTTTTCAAATTTATCCCCGAATTTCCTTTCCTTTCCTTGTTGTCTCATAAATTCCCAATTTACTTTGCCAAAGGCTTTTTGAGCATCCAGAAAAACAAGTGTAGCCTGTTTTTCTGGATGAGCCTCATAGTATTCCAGGATATTTAGTACTGTTGGATATCTAGTCTTGTTGGAAGAAAATCGTTTTGATCAGTATGTTTTAAGTTGTCTTGTTGGAAGAAAATCGTTTTGATCAGTATGTATATATCTACTTAGTATTTTTTTAGTCTCTCAGCCATTAAATTAATAAATATTTTGTAGTTGGCATTGAACAAAGAAATTGGTCTATAGTTGTTTATGTGGGTGATATCTTCACCCTCCTTCGAAATTAATATGATTTATGCTTCTCTCATGACCTTGGTAGCTCTGCCCCTTTAAGTATTTCATTATAGATTTCTAAAAGAATTGGGTCAAGAATTTCGCCTAAGTTTTTATATAATTCTGCAGGTAAACCGTCTGTTCCGGGAGTTTTGTTGTTGCTTTTTGTTTACTAATTGCTTCTTTTATTTCCTCTATAATAATATCTTTATTTAATCTTTCCCTTTCTTCTTCCAATAGTATTGGAATATTTTCTTCCTCTAAATACTGTTTAATTCTCTCTTTACTCATATTTTCTTATTTATAGAGCTCATGAAAATACTCCAATACTATTTCTTTTTTCTTTTCCATATTTTTTGTATCTTTCCCTCCTTATCTTGCAATTGCTGTCCATCTCTTCTCCTTTTCCTTTCTTAACCTATATGCAAGCCATCTTCCTGGCTTATTTGCATTTTTGAAATAATTTTGCTTTACTGCTTTCAATGCTCTTAAATTTCTTTCCTGTTCAAATATATTCAATTTATGTTTAGCTAATTTTCATTTATTTATAATTTGCTCATTTTCTGGTGCTAATTGTGCTTGTCTTTCCAATTTTCTAATATCATTCTATAATTAGTTGCTTTCTCTTTCTTTTTTCTTTCTAGCATTATAAGCAATTCTTCTTCTTCTTAGAAAGGCTTTTGTTGTATCCCACAGATTCTGTAAAGAGGTGTGTTCTTTTTTATTTACATCAAAAAACATTTCTAATTCTTTTTTTAATTTTACTATATATTATTTATCTCTATATTACTATATATTATTTATTTCAACGTCCACCTTCCTCTTTGTTTTGACTGACCTTTCCATATTACTATAATGGGGTTGTGATCTGCCCACATATTTGGTGCTATTTCTATTCGTACTATGTCTTTCATTAGAGTTTTGCTTATCCATGTCATATCAATTCTTGACCATGATTTGTGGGGAATCGAATAAAAGGTGAACTGCTTTTCTTTTGGTTTGTATATTCTCCATATATCACTTAGGTTCTGTTTTTCTATCATGTTAAAAAATGTTTTTTGGAGTGTATTTTTCTTTTTTTTTACTGGTACTTTAAGTTTTCTAATTTTTTATATTGCAAAAATCTCTTATCTTGGGCTCTAACATGTACTTCCTGAAGACATACTATGTCCATTTTTTGTTTTGCCAATTTTTTCAAAATTTGATTCCATTTTGCTGGGGAGTTAAGTCCATTTATAGTTACTGATAATATCTTCAAATTATTATCCATTTTCTCTCTTTGCCTTTACCAATTAGTTCCTGTAATTCCTTGCTTCTGTTTGTGCTCTTGTTCTTATTCTATTTTCTTCTTGTGGTCTTTCTTCCTTCTTCCTTTTCTCCTCTTCCTGCTTTGTTCCATTCTTTTCCAATTGTTGATCATCCTGATGAGCTGATTCCAGTTCTTCTCTGCTACTACCGAGTTCCTCTGTGCCTGATAGTTGTTCATGGAATTCTTTCGCTTTCTCCAATGTGTTGATCTTGACTTTCTTCCCTTGCCATGACACCAACATTCCCTCTGGTGTAATCCACCTAAACAATTTTTTTTTTGTTGAGTCGGGCAGCCAGAAAGCGATAATCTTTCCTTTGTTCTTGAACTCTTTTCAAGATCTGTTTTAATGTTATGATCTCTTTACCTTTATATGTCATAGGTTCCTCTCTAGTAATCTTGTAAATTATGTCCCTCACCTTTTTCCAAGCAAAACGAATGTGAACCTCCTTTGGTAGTCTGAATCTTCTGGCGTAATTTGTATAGAGTCGGTAGACTTCGTCTAATTCATTGATTATCTCACTCTTCTCTCTTTGAAGTGCTTCCGCAGTAGCCTCTGCCGTTATGTCTGTCAGGTCTGCCTCCTTCATCTCTACCACATTCTGGAAACGTAAGTAGAATGAGGCCCTCTTCATCTCCAACTGGATCAGTGGGTTCTCTACTTCTTTGTCTCTTTCTTGCATTCTTTGGTCTACTGACTCTAATTTTCTTTCTGTTTTTTCCGTTCTTTTTTCAATCGTTTGGAGTCTTTGTTCATTCTTTTGTAGAATTTCATGAATCTGGCCAACTTTCTCATCCAACTTTTGGATATCCTTTCTCACTTGTCTCTTCACCTCCTCCATCTCTGTTTTCATTTCTCCATGGTACTTAGTCATGTTTTCCTGTAATTTCATCATTGTCTCCTGATTTGTTAACAGTGTAGCTTGCATGGCCTGTGTAGTCATTGTAACTGTTGTTTTCTCCAGTGTGAGCATTCCTTCAATGTATCTTTGTGTAGATGGTGATGAGATCACTGTAGTTGTTGTCGGGGTGGGTTTCTTCCTGGTCTTCACTACTGTTGTTGTAATGCTTGTCATTTCATGAAATAATTTGGTTTGTTGTCCTAATATTCTTTCTATCTTATCCCACAACACCATTCAATGCTCACTATTTTTCTAGATTCTGTCACAGTCCTTATTCTTCCGTGTAATATGCCCTTCTATGACTTCTATTGAATCTTAAATAAGTCAATAACTTTCACAAATTAATTAATCTGTACAGTTATGCCAATCAATCCCAAAATCCAAAGTTATTTATATTAATTCCTTACCACTATATTACTTTTTAATATTCTTTTTAATATTAAATATATTTATTTAATATTTAATAAATATTTCTATTTATTTTTACCTTAAAACTTTATATTACTTTAATGCATTTAATATTAAACTATTTAAATAGTTAATTACTTAACTGTTAAACTTATCTATAAATTCTTATCGCTAATAATCAATTTAAATATTTTAATTTACTATACTTATTTTACAGCACATTTAATAGTAATAAGGATCAGCTAACTGTACAATTCCCAGGATAATTCAGTCAATAAGTTTCTTAGAAAATCTCTATCTTAAGTTCTTTAACTTATAGTATATAGCACTTAAACAGTGACTTTTCTCTATTTATAAATATTCTTCTTTACACTCTATTAGCCGTATAAATCATTCAATATATATTCAAATATTTAGATATTTTAACTTCTAATATAATCACTAAGGAAAAAGAGAGGAAAGATGAAGAGAAGAGAGGAGAAGCCAATAGAAACATAGTTTAGTCACAGTACTTTCGAATATACAGCCAATATTTCTAATAATCACAACTTTCCTTTCATTCTCTACAAAGGTTATTCTATGTGTTTTATTTCTAGATATTAAACATTTAAATCATTAGTTAATTGATAGTTTCACATATACAATCAGTTACCTATCTCCAACAGTTAATATAACTTTATAAATTAATGGTTCTATGTTCCAATATATCTTTAGTAACAATTATACTTTACTAAGAAGTACAAGTAAACAATATCTTTAAAGTCTAATCAATATATAATTATATAAACCTAAATATTTAAGGGTTTTTATCACAAAATGCCACTAAATATCAAACGTTAAAAAAGAAGAAAAGAAAGAAAAGAAAAGATCAACCACAATATTCTTATATGTATTATAATCACAGATAACAATTGATTTTAGATTTGGAAGTTCCAATTAGATTGCTTAAGTCTTACTATAATATTAGTGGCTGTAGACTTAAAGAGTTAATTTTAACTTTCCACCTTCAAAATGTCCGACTCTCCAAATTCTGCACTGTCACAGTCAATCTCCTTCTTTAGCCTTTATATCTGCTTCTTTGTATCTTTTGTTGTTATGATCAAGGAAACTCAAAGAAAGTCCACTTCTCTGTTTCAATCAGTTCACTTTCACCTTCTCTTTCAAGTCAAATCACAGTCAGTCAATTACTTTCCCTTCTTCTTTGTTCTTTTCTTCTCTGCTGCTGGCAACACTATTCAGCCTCTCCCTTTTTCGCTCACCTCGCTATTAGCTCTGTCCGTGCACCACATAGAGCTTTCTCCTTCACCGTCTCTCTGGGTTCGCTCTTTCTTCAGCACTTTCCACCAAATCAAACACCTCTGTTCACACCACTTTTAACACACCGTTCTCTCTCTTTGCTTCCCTTTTCTATCTTGTGAGACGTCGGGTCTCCAAGTCGGCCATTGACAGCCGACACTTCAGCTCCGGCTTGACAGCCGACACTTCAGCTCCGGTTCGCTTTGCTGAGGATCGCACCTTCCCATTGTAGCTCCAAAAGTTCCCCTGTTCCTCACCAATCCCCCCAGAACCGATTTTTGCTTCGGACGGCCACCGGACTGCTGAATTTCAGCAATGAGGGGCAGAGTGCTGTCACCCCGTGCTGCTTCAAACCACGTCACACCGGAAGTCTCTTGCCTTCTTTTTTAATTTGCATTATATATGTATTCAATTTAAGGATTAATATAAACTTACAATAAAATAAAAATATACAACTTGATTTTTAAGTCATTATTCTATCAACTTAGTATCATAGAGATATAGTATGCTAACTATATTAAAATTAACTTATTCGACTATATCACATCACGTTCTTTGGATAATGAAATATATTTGAGGTGAGACTGTCCTTAAAATCATTTGGAATTCCAAATATTATGAATGATGCATCCAGGGTATTGACAATAGTGGGAGTATTTGATTGCTAGTTACCCTGACTACCAATCTGAAACAAATTCTATTCAGTTCAGTGGACTAAGATCTAAATGGTTAAAGACCATGCTACTTAGGTTATAGCTTTTTCTTTTGTTAGCTTGCTCAGATGAAATCTGAAGAAGTTTTTGTTTTGCAGTAATATATAAAGATTGTTTGTGAATGGAAGCCTTATGCTAATATGGAATAACATTCTCATTAAACCTTAAATTTATCCTTTCTGCTATTTTTTTTTTCAAATTAATGATGGTTTTATTAGAATGCTGCTTTTATAAATTGATGTGCTCCTACATGACTTTTATCTGACTTTTCATTATTTTTTACCAAAATCAATAACTTATTCTGTTGCTTTTGAAATTACAGATGGCATTACTCTTAGTTGTCTTTTAATATATTTTATGGAATAGAGGAAAATAATGAATAGCTAAAGTAAAGGAATAAACGAAGACACTTTTTGGCATATGCTATTTTTTTAATTTACCTTAGCTTTTCTTAATCAAAAGTATTTGTAGTGCCTTGAAAACATATGGAACGAAGCCTCTGATGTAGGAACAAACCAATGTTTTGGGAGATAATGATGACCACAATTAGCAGCTTAAGATGCTGCTATTTGAAATGTTAGGTTCTATGAATTTCTGTTAAGATGTGGGTGTTAATTAATAAATTAGTCCTTTCTGAGATGATACGTACTATTAAAGGTTCTAAGAGAGAGAGAAAAAGACTGAGACAAATTACATAAAGCTATAGTTAGTAAGAATTGTGGCAGCTCTTTTGCAAACTCAGATGCTTATTAAAAAAATAAAACACAGTTACACTCTTTCCATGTCACTTTTTCTAAATATTATCAAACACATATAGTGATTTCTGTAACAATTTGGAGGAGAAATGGATTTTTATTGTTCTATTATGCTTTGGAAAAAAGCTTTGAGAGAGTAATACTGTATTCCTTTTGCAACAGGAATGATCTGTTCCTGAGGTGTTTGTATACTAGTATGGAAAATATTCTTTTTCTGTATATAGGGGAATGGCTGTATTTTAAAGCAAAATAAACCTTAATCTTAAGAAAATAATTTATATTTTCCTTTTCATTAAAAGAGGAAGGCTCTGCAATAGCAAATGTGCATTTTTTAATTAGTGAATTTAGTTATTGCCCAGAAATCTGCCTTCTATTAAATTATACTAATACAATATGTATAATAATTACCAGTGGTGGGATTCAAATTTTTTTACTACCGGTTCTGTGGCCTCGCTTGGGCATGGCTATGTGGTCATGTGACTGGGTGGTCATGGCTCTCCCCTCCCTTGTCTGTCTATCTATCTATCTATCTATCTATCTATCTATCTATCTATCTATCATCTATCTATCTATCTATCTGGCTTGTTTGCTGTCCATCACATTTGGAGGCAATTCTGGGCAGCTTACAAACATTAAAAGCCAATAAACCATTGAAGCAATTAATAATAATAATAATAATAATAATAATAATAATAATAATAATAATAATAATAATAATAATAATAATAATAATAATAATAATAATAATAAAAAGTTGAGGATGAAGGGAACAGGATGCGGACAGGGTGGGGGAGGAGAGGGGAGGTTTTTTAGCCAGGGAAGGTGAACCTCCCTGCATGGATAGAAAACAAGTGGGGTCTCTTCAAAGCCTCAAGCAGATAGCCACCATCATGCAATCCCAGCTCTACCTTTTCTGTCTTGCAGTCTTGATTTTTTTTCTTTTTATGATTCCCTTATGGACCTCCCTGGAATGCAGAAGAAATTGGTTTGCTGCAAGAGGGCTATTGCAGCATAGCTTCATCAGGAATCACAAAAGAGGAGCAGAGGAAGCCTCCCTGCAGCCTCAGAAAAGCCAAAATGGGGTGTGGGAGGCTGCACCGCACCCCCTTATGCCCAGTTTTGGGCCTAGCAAGCTTCCCTGGTGCCCCCGGAGAACCAAAACAGGGTATGGGGTGGCCTCACCACACACACACAGTGATGCATCCCATTTTGGGCCTAGAAGGCCTCCATGCACTTACCTGGGAACAAAAATGGAGTGCATGGGGATTTCTGGAAGAGGCGGGGCCAGCTCATCATCGCAATTACCGGTTTTCAAAACTGAATGTAATTTTAAAATCCAGTTCGCTTGAACCAGCCCTAACTGGCTGAATCCCACCCCTGACTATTACAATAAAACAACTACTCAAACAATAAACAACTACTAGTAACTACACTACATGGAGCCATAATTAAGCAGATAATATATTATTTCATCCTCTTCTCCAAAGGCCTTTTGAAACAATCAGATTTTTAAAATATTCCATAAAAATATGAAGGAAGCAATGTTTTTTCAGAGGAAGGGAGCACTGACAGAGAATGCCTGTTCTCATGACCTTTTCCATTAAATATCTTGTATTTATTGTCCCTGTTTGCTAAATTGTTTCTTTTATAGTACTGAATAAAGGTCACCTATTGCCTACTTTTCATCTCTGTTCTTCTGTAAAAGCTAATCTTTGCTTACTGACCACTCATTAAAGACCAAAGTTGCAGTGATGCTTAGTGAGTGGTACTTACAACCAGTTGTCGAAGTTGCAGCCGTTGAAGCACTCCTGCAGTCAGATGATTGCAGTTTAGGTTCTTAGTAACCAGTTTGTTTTTCTGATGGTGTCAGGCCCACCATTATGTCCTTTCATTCTTTTAGAAGGGAGAGAGGAAGCCTGGCATTTTTCGGATGCTTTCTCTTTTGCTGTACGCTTGGGAATTAGGGAGGGGGATTGTCTTCAGAGACAGAGCAGACTCCTAGCCAGTTCCAGTTCCATTGTACCCTGAGAGTGATCTGTTATCTGCCTAGCATTTCAGCATTCTCAAAACAACCTTACGGCATCAAATTGGCTGCTGGTAAACTGGTTGGATTTGGGGTTGGATTTGGAAAAATGGAAGAATTGCTTTGCGTGGACCTTCAGTTTCTATCTGACTTTACTTTCTTTACTTTCTTTCAGTAAAAGTTTTGATTCAGTTCAATGGATCAAGAGTTTTGCTTTCTTGAAGGACCAGCTGGGGCAGGTCCTTACAAATGGTTGCAACTCCTTGTGGTCACATTATCATCATTTTCAACCTTCCCTACCAGCTCCCCACAAACAAAGTCAATGAAGAAGCTACAGGAAAGGGTGCAAGTCTATCTTTGGTAAGGCCCCCATGGCTTTCCTGTGCTCCCACTGTCCACCCCTGATCTCACTGTGTTAATACCCAACACAGTGCCACATAGTCCAACCCCTGATTTTCCTATACTTGTCTTCAAGCCTTTCCCAGTTTCCATCTAGACTACTCTGACCCTTTCAGGGATTCCTCTAGCCTCTCCCACCCCCTTACCTAGGGCTTCTACTTCTTCTCATTTAATGATCAGCAGTGGGATATAACAGCAGCTGGGAGTAATAGCATTGTTTTCACTAAGCAATGGGATCATTGAACTTTATGACAACATAAAGAGAGGGGAATACCAGTCCAAATTGCTATTGTAACTTGACGATTACCTGTAAAAAAAACACAGTTAAGATTAGAATAATCAAAGGCCACTTCCATTGGGACTCTCCGTGCTAAATATCTTCATTATTGTTTCTAGATGCTCTACAAATGCCTGTGGCTTTTCATATATACATAACTAGATAATGTAGAGAATTGTTAAAAACCTTTTCCTATTGTCCATCATTCATTCTCTCTGCCTTGGCCTGTTTTTTTGTCTCAATTTATCACCAACTATTTTTGATCTTTGCTGATGTTTAATAAACATCTAGTTAGCTGAACTGTGCCATGACCTAGATAAAAGGATTGGCTGGGAGTATGTGGGTGCAAATTAAACAACACATTATCCAGTATGATATTTAAATGGATAGAAGGGGATCTTTTGCAGGAATACTCTACCTGCATGCAACTGTTGGGCACATTTTATTTGTAACTATATTCTTGAAGGTAGGACTGAGATTGCGAGTTATATATAGCTTTATAGGTAATAAACAACATTACTGTCAACTCATAAAACATTTTATATACATCTTTTATAGTTGACAACAGAAAGAAAGGGGGAGTTTCAAAGAGCAGGCAGCAGTGTGGAATCGAAAGCACATTCCATTAATATTTTCTTCAAAGACTGATTAGATGATTGAACCTTCTGCCCCGCAAAAATCTAATTGGAGAGCATGATTGATGACTCTTGGCTATGGACGTTTTTCATTGGATGATACACCCAGTGGGGGGGGAGCAGAATCAAGGGTGACAGTGAATTACATATCTCAGAATTGGCTATGCCCAGGTAAATGCCGGATGTAGAGTGTTAACTTCAAATAAATCTTTTTTAGTTTGGGGAGTGTAGCTCGAGGCTCATGATTTAATTGGAGTAACCTGATTTAATTGTCGGAATCCTGACAATTACATCTGGAAACATAGTGATAGTTATGTTATGTGATAATATTGGGTCCAGCCCATTATCAAAAGGATAACTGTTTTCTAGACCAACTGAAGTTCTAGACATTGCTAATATTCTTTGTTTCCCATCAAGTGACACAGATCAGAGCATATGCAACTGCTCCTATGTTCTCTAGGTCACACATACACTCAGAAATACAGGGATGCAACGTAAGGGGAAAGTCGAAACATTTACACAAATATAATACATTTGTACTTTCCTAATTAGAACCTTACCAACACATATTTACAAACAACACACATATCCACTTGCTGATTAATCCCTCATGGAAATATATACTCGGTACTTGCTAGACAGAAAATGCAACTGCCTTCTATGGTCACAGTGGTAAAGGGAAAACTTAAGTAAGGCTCCTGCCTTTTTAATTTGGACAGCAGTTCAGTCTTGGTATATCCCGGGCATCACTGATTTTCATACTGAGGTTGAATATTCTGCTGCTTCTCTCCATTGCCACCAAATGTCTGGTATGCCAATCTATATTTGTTTTAAAAGCAAGCATTCTCTCATTCTCACATGAGCATTCATGCTTTCAGCATTAGCATTAAAACCTCAATAAAGTCTCAATATAATGAAAAAGGTAAATCACATTTCCATTTCTATTATTGATCTGTTAACTACAGTAATTAACCAACTGATAAGCAGAGAACATATTCATTGGTTTCCTTTGTGCAGACTACTACATTATCATCAAAAACTTTTGAGATTCAGCAATGTGACACTTTAACAATAAGACTCAGACTGTCATTGCAATACCTGTGGAACTATGACATGTTGAAGGAATAAAGCTCTGAGACAAGAATCGGGGGAGGTTATTAGGAATAATTATTTCATTAGAGTGGATACTTTAAAGCCGCTAAGAGAGTAGCAAGTACATCTTGACTCGGAAAGCAAGGAGAAAAAAATTAAGATTTTAAATCTTGGAGCATACATGACCCTTCACTATACAGCAACGAATGAAAGTATTGTATTGTGGTTTTTTTTCTGCAGTAACTATACAAATCTTGTTTAGTTCTATTTTGAATAAAAGGTTAAGCATTTGGAAGGGTGAGGTTTATTGTACATCCATATGAAATCTTATAGCTAGATCTGCTGACTTTACCCTCGTCACTATGGGAAATAAGGCAATCATATCACCCCAAACCTCAAAGGCTAGGGAAATCAGAAAAGAAGCAATGAGTAATGAGTCCAGACATGTGGAGTTTTACTTAGACTTTCTGTTATTTCTGAAATACTGCTACTAGCCTCTAGTACCAAAGAACTTCACTGAATTCTGACTGATATAGAAATACTGTATGTTCTGTCTGACAAACAAATAATTCAAACTTGAAAATCCAATATCACTTAACTAGGAAAAGTAGGAGGCAACAGTCTAGAATTTAAACCCCAGGATACAGAACTTTATATAAGCTTTGATTTTGATGTACTACATGTTAGGAATGTAAGTCACCTAACAGCTATTTGGGTTGGAAATATATAAGCCAGGATAGACATTTTAATACTGTCTCTTTAAGAGAGTCCTAAAAGTGTAATTGGGTGTGGTTTCTCAAGCGGCCATAAGATGGAGCCAGAAACCTGGGTTATTTAGTCTTAGTCTTAGTCTCAGAAGAGAGTGTGTCTCAGTGAGTCTCTTTTTCCTTCTGTTGGAGAGTATTGCTGTTCCTCCATTTTTCCTAATTGATTGCTATTACTGGATTTGATGTAAGTCTGATACTGAACTATTTTCGATACTGGACTTTGTTATTGGATTATCCCTGGACTGAAAACTGACTGCTTTAACCGTGAATGACTTGGACTTTTGTTGAACTTTGCTTAACCGTTTACTGGAAGTAAAACCTACATTTTACTACACAGTGTAGCTGTGTGCTGTTTGTGTGTTATTCTTCACCACTCTCACTACGTCTCCCTGTGTGCGCTCATTCTCCTAACGGGGAATTACCTCAACACTACACATCTATATGAAGGTAGCTTCATTCATTTTACAATAAAGAGACCAATCTTATCCAGTTGTATCTGTATCTTCTGCTGAGTAAAATAGTTTTGAATAAGGCATTAACTATTTAGTGAAGTGTGATTGAAGATTGTGCCTGGTGTGAAAAACAAATGATCTCTAATCTCAACAAATGAATGAATGAATACATAAATAGTAAAGAATTAATAGTAAATAAAACAATGTAAGGCCAGTGACAGAGCCAGAACTTGAAAAATTGCCAAATCTCAAGAGATTTTGATAGTTTTTTACAACATATTGCAAGACTGGAAAAAGGCAACATGTGATTTCAGATAATGCTGTATTAGAATTGGAAATTTCTGTTGATATAGGTCTCTAAAGACAATGTTTATCTTGCTTTGGAACCAGTACCAATGATCAGCTTCAGGACATTTCTGGACCCATAGTGGCTCTAAACTATGGACTGGGAATTGCTGTTTTCATAAAATAGATTTAAAATTAAGCAACTGACAGTATTAATATCAAAGAACATGTAAATGTATTGTGTGTGTGTGTGTGTGTGTGTGTGAGAGAGAGAGAGAGAGAGAGAGAGAGAGGAGACAGACAGACAGCAAATGTATGTATGTTTTTTCTACAAGAAAGTTAAAGTGATATTCATTCTGAAAAGCTGTTAAAAATATTTGAAATCTGTCAAAGGAATGCTCACTTACCATACATTTCTAAAGTTTTACAAATTGGTGGTTCTCTTCTTCTCTAACTTTTTAGTTTACAGCACAACTAATGTATTTATATAAACTGTAATTTTAATTAAAAGTGGCTGCATTGGTCTTTTCAAAGTTGCTTCCTTTCTTTTGCAATTAATTTCTCCTTTCAAAACAGACATCTGTGTTGTCCTTAAATAAGCACTACAGAGGTAACATAGGCAAACATTTGAATTCAGAATATAGCAGTTTGAAAACTTGGTTGTCTTGATTGCCTACAGCTGGTAATTGACTGACATGTGCATATCAAAATGCACATTAGGATTATATAGATTGTGATTTTTTTTATAACTTCCATGAATACTTTGTTTTTTTGTCCTTAAATAAATAAGCATGTTTTTTAGTTTGAAATATAATTGTCCCGGTAATGTATAAATAAGGAAATATTAGAACACCTTCAGCAAGAAGCATTTTTTTTTTTTTGAATAATTTTACAACATACCCCATGTGGTTATATTGCTGTGGGAGCTAAGAATGTAATATTTGGAAGTAAACAACTGAAATTTGCCAGCAGATATAAAATATATTCAGTACTTTTAAATATTGAAGGTATTTTAAAAGTCATTGGAAGACAGGGCAGAAGGTAAGGATCAGAACTTTCATAAATAGAAATATTTCAATTATTCTCCACCACCAGATAAAATATACACAAAGCTACTCACTCAATATACTGGCTGAGTTTACACACTGTAGTAGGATCTATTGTGAATTGTTTAATTTTGGCTTTGTGGTTTGTGAATTATAGAAAGTTAGCACCCACCCCTCTCCTAGAAGAATGAAATATTCTAGAAAATATTAAAAAGGCAGAATATTATATTTCCCTGGATGAGAAAAGGAGAAACATGTTTTTAAAGACAAAGCAGCTCCTTGCAGCTCCCTGCCTCCCCTTCCCCCTTCAGCACCAGGGTGATGGGATCAGGACATGATAGGATTAGCCCTCTACCAATCTCACCACATGGCACCTGGGAAGATTTCACCACCCAGCAGGATTCAACCAAACTTAGCACACAGACAACCTACAGAGCTAGCTATGACCCCTGACAGCAACCAATCAGGATACTCTTCCTGTGCTCCAGAAAGTTCAAAGCCTAGAAAGAGCATAAAACCCAGGGACTCTCAGTATCTCTTCCCTTTTCGCTCAGTAGCTCCAAGGCATGTGATCCTGTCCACTATTCAACAATATTTCCAAATAGCCTCCATGTTTCTGAAGCAGGGTGGAAAATTACCAGAAAAGTATTCTTATCATTAGCAGAAGTTCCTTAGCTTATATCGCAGACATTATAGACGTTGCTTAATATGATATTGTGAAAATCAGGAAATCTGCTGAATCTAAGTCTAAGTATAATGACCTATGAACTAGATATTTTCTGTAAACAGCTAAATGGCAAGGGTGGCAAGGGTGGGTATGGAAAATAACAGATGGTGTAAGATAAGCACGTATATGCTGAATTGTGCAAAATGACTAATTAGACTTACTTCCCCCTTTTGTAGTACGCTGAGACTGGGAGCTGCATAAAAGTAACCCCTCAGGAATAGCTGGGGGTTCAGAATTTGCCATGCTAATGCTCTGAACCTTTTGCGTAAATAAACCTGTATTCTCCTACCCTTTGTGGTCTTGTGTCCTGATTTGAAAGCAGGATGTGCTGCAACATTTATGGTGACCACGGCAGGACACAAGGGGCCCTGAGGCCCGCTGGAGGGTCCACCCCGGGTGCCGGTGCTTTGGTGAGTTGAAGGGAACATCCCAGGCGCCATCGGTCCTTTGAATCCGAGGGACTTCCCAATACTGCTGGGTTCTGGCGATGGCGGTTGACACCTCCAAGAACCACTGGTGAAGGGTAAGGAGACCAGGACATTTTCCAGCCAGCTGGTGGAGAAGGAACACACCTGCAGGCAAGTATTGGACTTGGGAAGCAATCCCTCCCTGTAAGCAGGGACGGAGGAGAGGACTGATCACCCTCTCTTAAGCAAAGGTGGGAGGAATTGTCAGGAATGGTTGAGGTGAGCGGCTACTGCGGTTCCCAATGATGACTGTGAGTGTCCAGCACTGTGGGCCAGTAGGAGGCGAGTGGTGTCTGCAGTTCCCATCGGGGACCATGTGCACGTGGCTCCCTGGGTTGGATGTGAGTGTGTGGAACTCCCTGGTGTTACCAAGAGAGGAAGGACTCCATACCTTCTTCTAACCCCTCTTCCCAATTGTTTTGTCTGGTGACCTGGGTGGCTCATGGGAGGTGGAGAAAGTGTGCCCCTAACCCCATTGGGGTGTATGCTAAAACACTTTAAGAAAGCATATGAATCTCAGGACTATGGTCTTAAGTGGAGTAGACATAAACTGCAGGTGTTTTGTGAGGGAGAATGGCCAACATTTGGAGTGGGGTGGCCAGCCATAGGTACTTTAGACACCTCTATAGCAGTACAGGTTCATCAGTTAGTATTCCATCCTACGTTAGGACATCCAGACCAAGCTCCTTACATAGATGTTTGGCTTGACCTATTAAACCACCCTCCACCATGGCTTAAAAAATTCAAAGTACAATGGTGTAGGCTCCTAGTGTCACAAACCTTACCACTGACCAAACCAAAGAAGTCCACCCCAGTCATGCCGAGCTGCCCAGAAGAATTACCGCACCCATCCCCATATGTACCCCCTCTTGGTTTAAGAAGGATGTCAGATGAGGGAAAATCCTCTGGGGCATCAGGATTAATAGCCCGACTAGACCGGATATCCCCCCTCATGAGAAGCCCTGGGGATTCACCAGACACGATGAATTGATCGGCCCAAGCCGACCTTTCACCCCCGGGGCCCTCTGCCCAGGTAGACCCTAAACAAGAGGCTGAACCAGTGGCAGCAAGGACAAGAGCCAAAACAGAACAAACATCCCTGACTGCACCGCTTAGGCAGGTTGACCAGCTTGTAACGGATCATGAGGACCCCACAGCATCGGTCACCTTACCATTGTTCCAACATGTACCATTCACTATGTCAGATCTACTTAACTGGAAACTACACTATGGCCCCTTTAGTGAAAAACCTACAGAAGTAGCAGATTTAGTGAAAACTATAGTGGACACACACAATCCTACATGGATGGATGTCCAACAACTTATGGGGACTCTGTTTAATCCAGAAGAAAGGGAAAAGATTAGGAACTCAGTAACTGAGATATTAAAACCTGATGTCAGGGCAGATGGAAATCTAGTGGCACATGTTGAGGCTCACTTCCCATCCCAAGATCCTAAATGGAATCCTTATCAGGATATGGACCATATATGAGATGGTTGTGGTTGTGCGAGCCATTCGAGTGGCAGGAAAGCCTTCAGTGAATATGTCTAAACCTTCCCTCGTATTGCAGGAGCCCACAGAAAGCCCCGAAGCATTTTATGCCCGCCTTATTGACGCTTACCGCATGTACACCCCCATAGATCCTATTGACCAGGCAAATGCCCAAATGTTAGCAATGGCATTTATCTCACAAAGTGCTACAGACATATGCTGTAAATTACAAAGGCTTGAGGGAACACTAGGTAAGCCTATGAGCGAGCTAATGGAGGTGGCACGGAAGGTTTTTGTAAACAGAGAAAAAGAGGAAGAGCGGAAGAAAGATCAAAAGATGCAGAGAAAAGCTAAATTAATGGCTGCAGCTATGATGTGGACCCTAAAAGATAGAGGAGGCAGCCAAGCAAGGGGCAACAGATCTGGGTTAGGACGTAATCAGTGTGCTATTTGTAAAAAGGAGGGACGCTGGAAGGGTGAGTGTCCAGAAAGGAACAAAGAAGAGAGGCTAGATGGAAGAAGAGGGAATTTCCGAGGAGGCCTCCAAGGACCCCCGAGAGGAAGCCAGGGAGGGCGAGGTTACAGGGAAGGATTTGAAAGAACCCCCCTCATAGGCTTGGCAGAGATGGAAGAATGGGACCGAAACCGACCTGATTCAGATTGCCTCCCAGAACCTATGGTCAGGCTAAATGTAGGAGGCAAACCTATTACCTTCCTAGTAGATACTGGAGCCACACAGTCAGTCCTAACCCAGCCCCTAACACAGGCCTTCCCCCACACTATTAACATCCAGGGGGCAACAGGAAGTATTTTGCAGCGTCCCTTTTTGGAGCCCCTCGTGTGCACAACAAAAGGGCAAACCATAACACATCAATTTGTGTATATGCCAGACTGTCCTATCCCACTCCTGGGGAGGGATTTGTTGTGCAAACTTCAAGCTCAGATCTCCTTTGAAGAGGATGGAACAATGACACTGGGATATGGGAAGATAAACGTAACAATACCCAGAGAAGAAGAGTGGAGGCTCATGGTGGCCAGGGACAAGGGACAGGGGGATGTGGATGATCTGTTGATTACTGGTCACACAAAAGATATTTGCTGGAAGAACACACATGAGTTATTACTCCTATTGCAAGACCTGGGATATAAGGCCTCTAAGAAAAAAGCACAGTTGGTTTTAGAGAAGGTCTGATATTTGAGCTATGACATAGAACAGGGGAAACGTACCTTAGGTCACGAACATAAAGAGGCTATATGTCAGCTCCCGACACTTAACAAGAGGAGAGACTTGAGAGGGTTTTCAGGAGCCACAGGTTTTTGTCGTATCTGGATCCCTAATTTCAGCCTAATTGCCAAGCTCCTTTATGAAGCTACCAAAGGACAGGATAAGGAGCCGCTACAGTGGGGAACACAGGAAGCAACTAGTTTCCGATTGCTCAAGTAAGCACTGTTGCAAGCCCCCAGTTTAGGCCTCCCAGATTTGGATAAACCATTTCAATTATTTGTAGATACTAAACAGAATGTAGCAGTGGGTGTCCTCACCCAGAAAATGGGAACATGGCATCGCCCTGTAGCTTATCTCTCTAAACAGCTGGATAATGTTGCAAAAGGATGGCCTGCGTGCCTTAAGGCTGAGGCTGGGACTGCTATCTTAACTCAGGAAGTAAGTAAACTGACTTTTGGACAAGAGCTTGACATTTATAGTCCCCATGCCCTTAAAGCAGTTCTGGAAATGAAGGGCCATCTATGGCTAACCAACCCTCGAATGCTGAAATACCAAGGCGTAATCACTCATAACCCTATGATTAATATCATACAATCCACTGCATTAAATCCTGCTACATTATTGCCTGAACCAAACTCAGAAACCACTCACGATTGTATCCACACAATAGAGGAAACATATGCCAGCCGCCCTGACATGACTGATGTACCCCTTCCTTCTCCGAATTATACCCTATATACGGATGGTACCAGCTTCATGCAGGAAGGAATTAGATGGGCAGGGTATGCAGTGATTACTTTGGATGATGTTTGGGAAGCAGAACACCTCCCTTCAGGCACGAGTGCGCAGTTAGCTGAATTGCATGCATTAACTAGAGCTTTAGAGCTGGCAAAAGGCAAATGTGTCAACATATATACAGACTCTAAATATGCTTTCCTCACGGTTCAAGTCCATGGTGCCTTATATAAGGAAAGAGGGGTTATCACGGCAGGAGGCAGAGACATTAAATATGGTCCCCAAATACTACGCCTCCTAGACAGTGCATGGGCCCCACAGAAGGTTGCAGTTATACACTGCCGAGGACATCATAAAGTGGCCTCTGATATACAAAAGGGCAATGATAAAGCAGATAGAATGGCATGAAAGGCGGCTCAAAGGACTCCAACAATACAAGCACAATGCCTTACTGTATGGACACCACACAAACACCAACAACCACATTACTCCCAGGAAGACGTGAACCAAATTGAAGCTCAACTGGAAGGTGGCTGGTGGATCCTACCACACAACCGGGTTTTTGTGCCGGGGCATATGGCTTGGGACATAGTACAGCAAGTACAGCAGCTGCACCTAGGAAAAACTGCTTTAGCAAAGGCTTTGCAAAGGGAAGTTTATATTAACAAAATACAAGCATTGCAGCAAACATCTGTGCCAGGTGTGAAATTTGTGCAGCAAAGACAAGGGCCCCAACCACCACCAGGCCACCAACCAAGGGGTAGTTACCCGCTTGATTCTCTGATGATTGACTTCACAAACATGTCCCGCTCTGGCCACTACAACGCACTGCTAGTCATCATATGTACTTATACAGGATGGCCTGAGTGTATCCCTACCTGCACAAAGAAGGCTACTGAAGTTGCCAGGGCACTACTCCACATCATAATCCCCAGATATGGCCTGCCTTCTAGGATTTCATCAGACAATGGGCCTGAGTTTATCCACAAGGCCACTCAGCGATTAGCTAAGATATTGGGTATCACTTGGAAACTCCATTGTAGCTTCCATACCCCATCTGGAGGCAGGGTTGAGAGAGTTAATAGAACTATTAAGGAAAAAATTGGCCAAAATATGTCAGGAAACCCACCTTAAATGGCCAGATGCTTTGAGTTTGGCTCTGGTCGCTGTCAGGTGTGCTCCTCAGAAAGGTGTTTCACTTTCACCATTTGAGTTATTATATGGTCGGGTCCACAATCTACTTCATCTAAATATTCAAAATACTGTACAGATTTCTGATACAGTTAGAATGCAACAATTACAAGCTCTTAATACTGTAGTCCAAAGATTACAACAATATGTGTTAACCTGTAAACCCCATGTCTTAGTGACCTCCCCACATCCAGGACAGGAGGTCTGGGTTAAAGATTGGAAAAGGGAAGTATTGAGCCCAAAGTGGAAAGGGCCATATACTGTTGTTATGTGTTCTCCCCTTGCTGTTAAGGTAGCTGAAATAAAACCGTGGATTCACTGGTCTCGAGTTAAGTTGGCTGCACCTACCCAGTGGAAAGTGGAATTCCAACCGATTCATCCATTAAAGGTAACTCTCTGAAGGACTACACGGGATATCTCCCCTTCTGGTGACACTCTGGAAGCTGTCCCTCTATGAACGGGAGACGAAGAGGAACAGACCCCTGCAGGTGTTACCCTGGAAGCTAACACCCGACGCACGGGCCTCCCCTGGAAACTTTGATTGTGAGTCAAGTGTACCTAAGGATTGGAATTCTTTAGAAAGAGGGGAATTGGTGGTGGTGGGAGATATACCCCGTTACAATATGGAGGGTAATCAAAGGATGCGGGAGACCACATGCATCTGCAGAGGCCTTATGCCCTCTATCTGGATTGTAACTATCCTGTTAGTAATAAGTGTTGTCCTTAACTCCATGTACTTATATGTGATGCAAATGGCTAAGAAGGGTAATACAAACAAATAAATACCCCTCGATAAGGATGCAGTTGATGAGTGGTATTCACCAGACCCCACTGACCTGGAGGAACCCCAAGACCTGGAGGAGGACCAGGATAAGGGAAGGGAAACCAGGCCATGTGACATGTGCTTTATGGTACTACCCACAGGGAGACATTTTACTTATAATGTAACCAAGTTTCCTAATTGTTCCACTACTAATCTCCCTCAGTGTGAGCATAAGATATTGGCAGTGCATGTACAACAACACTATAAGATGTCATCTTCTGTGCACTCCATGGGTACCCATTAGGCATGTCCGCATACCCCAAAGTACAACAGATAAAGTCCGCCTAAGGAAAAGGGACTTGCAGGATTAGCTACATGTACTCAATGCCTAACTAATGAAGGGGCTCTACATGCCAGGATTAGGAAGCCAGATTCATGCGCTCATTTCCATTTACCCTCCTGTGCATATAGTCATAGGACATATAAAAGGTGCAATGGGACGGAGGGAGTTTTATGTTATAAAGATGAAAGGCACATTGAAAGATCAAGTGCTCCAGCTACCAAAAATTCCTTATGCCCCAACAATTGCACAGTATGTATTAAATCTGTGTTGAAAGGAAGAACAGTTACCACGACTTTGGTGTATCATACCCATTACAGATGTGAGGGAAAAGTAACTCCTTGTTGCTATAAAAGAACCTGGTACTCTATCTGTGCCCAGAAGGATGAATGTTATGACCCCAGGATTAATTCAGCACAAACATAGTTGGTAGCTAGAAGTAGAGGATCGAGTAGTGGCCCGATCATTTCCCAGACACAGATATTGTCAGCCACTAGCCCAGGTACCATTTCGTTTGATGTCTGCAAAGTGTCCCAGTGGCCCACTTCCTGCGGGTCTTCCTTGTCATGGCACAGAACATATACCCAATCTGATGTTTATATTTGCCCTTATAACCACCCAGTAGGGACTGGAAAGGGGGACTGTAGAAACATGGATGAGAGATTCTGTCCAACCTGGGATTGTGTTGCATGGGCCACTTATGCTTCAAATAAGGGCAAGGGAATTTATCTCCAGATAACAAGGGTACATGTGCTCACAAATTGTATGCCATATCAATGTAATTATGTCAACATTACTATACCTAACCCTCAGCAATGGATTTCCAGATATGGGTCAACAATGGGAATTAGATTGTGGGCACAAGGCACTGATCCGGGAGGTATCATACTTCTGTCTCTGGAAACCAGGTATCATCCTATTAGAAACTATACTAGATATTTCTCTGAATTTTGGAAGGAAGTTGATATTGAGTTTCAACCATCCCAGCAGGCTTGCAATTTATTTCTGGAATTGGCCTCTACCATAGCACATACTTTAAATATTACTAGCTGCTACGTATGTGGGGGTACTAAAATGGGGGACCAATGGCCATGGACAGCCCAGGAATGGAACTACTCAATCATCTATAATTTAACAGCCATGCCCAGACATCAGCCTCAGTCCAGGTGGGAACTAGATATTCCCATTGTGGCCCAATGGTGTTTGGCAAACTCACAAGGGGAGAAACCATCAGTAGGGGAAACAGACTGTCTAGAAGTACATGGATGGAATCAAACTACCAATTCTTGGCAGTACTGGCCAAATAATACAAACCAATTCTGGTCCAATTATTCCTTAGAGAACATTACTGTAGCCCCTCCCGGTGTACACTGGATTTGTGGCATTATGGCTTATCGTACTCTGCCCTTGACATGGAAAGGAGTATGTACTTTAGGTATCATAAACCCTGCCTTCTTTATGTTACCACTTAATCATCCCCAAGTAGTAAAAGCTGACCATTGGAAAAGTAGACAACTAAAAGCATATTATAAGATAGGGGATTGGAGTGATGATGAGTGGCCCTCTGAATGGGTTATTCAATATTATTAGCCAGCCACTTGGGCCACTGGTGGCAGTTATGGCTATCGCACCCCGATATATATGCTAAACCGCATTATCCGATTACAAGCGGTCGTAGAATTGATTGCAAATGAAACAGCTCAATCTCTATGCACAATAGCAATCCAACAGAAAAAGTTTAGAGATGCAATATACCAAAATCGTCTGGCCCTAGATTTCCTCTTAGCCACTGAAGGGGGAGTGTGTGCAAAATTCAACTTTACAAATTGCTTTCTGGAATTCGATGATATTGGTGAAATCATTGAACAAAGTGCTAGACGTATAGAAAACATTGCGCATGTACTTGTTCACAAATGGAATGGGTTTGAATTTGGCGAGATATTTGGATCTTGGTTCCCTAAATTACCTGGCCTCCAAGCCATAGTTGCACTCATTGGAATGATAGCAGCAGGATGTGTTATTCTACCATGTATTCTCCCCATCTTTGTGCGAGTAATTTCCAACAGTCTTTCTATGCTGGTAGAAAAGAAGGCTGCAGACAAGGCCATGTTTTTGTGGGAATATGAGAAATTGAACACAATAGAAGATATCTCTCACATCTATAAAACTTCACAATAATCTAAGGATTTAAGTGAAGTTTCAAAGGGGGGAATGAAGCAGGGTGGAAAATTACCAGAAAAGTATTCTTATCATTAGCAGAAGTTCCTTAGCTTATATCGCAGACATTATAGACATTGCTTAATATGATATTGTGAAAATCAGGAAATCTGCTGAATCTAAGTCTAAGTATAATGACCTATGAACTAGATATTTTCTGTAAACAGCTAAATGGCAAGAGTGGCAAGAGTGGGTATGGAAAATAACAGATGGTGTAAGATAAGCACGTATATGCTGAATTGTGCAAAATGACTAATTAGACTTACTTCCCCCTTTTGTAGTACGCTGAGACTGGGAGCTGCATAAAAGTAACCCCCCAGGAATAGCTGGGGGTTCAGAATTTGCCATGCTAATGCTCTGAACCTTTTGCGCAAATAAACCTGTATTCTCCTACCCTTCGTGGTCTTGTGTCCTTATTTGAAAGCAGGATGTGCTGCAACATACACAGTGTCTTTTTCCCTACTTGGAACTGAACCCACAAGGATATTTCTTCCAACAGAGTTATGATTTAAAGTTTAGTGCAACCCATTTTTGTGGCCATTATTGCATCACCATTATTATGTACTAAACATAATAGCATTGATTTTTTAAATAAAATTAAGTTTCATCGGTGAGCAAAATGTTGAGTTTCACACTAACATTTAATTATGTTGAATTTGTTTTATTGGGAATTCAGGAATTTATTTGAAATAGACTACAAGGTCTATTTATCTCCTTTCTTCAAATTGCTTTTTTAAAAGATGTAACTCCAGTAATTTAATTATACTGGCATCATATAGAAAAAATGGAATCCTTTCATATCAAAAGCTTTTTAATGTTATGCATATGTTGCTCTCTATTAATGCATTTAAGGTGAGCGTAATAGCAATAAATAACAAAGCAGGCATTTGTGGCTGAAATTTGAATAACACAGCACTTTAAAAATTAATCGCATTAAAAATAATAAGAGTGATCCATGGATAGAACTTTAGCCTTATGACTATAGGTGACAGGCACTTTGATAAATAATTTACAGAATGTCTCCTCTCCTAAGCATGGGCATTGCAAGCTCATTCTATTAACCTTAATAGATTTGCTTTCAAAGTGTTTTACTTGGAAGATTAAAATATAAACACTGTAATATGTCAGCCTAGAGGGAAATCAAACCAGTAAACAGAAAAGTGAATTCAGTGTATTCATCAAATTTTGTAACATGAACGATATGACAGCCTCTGCATGATGAGGCAAACTTTCTATGTTTTTGATTATATAACAATACAATGGGAATACATGACATTTAATATTTCAGAAGATAAGAATACTGAATATTTAATCCAGTATTCTGTTTTCCTACAGGCCAGTATGACATCTATGGAAAACCGATCAACAAGACATAAATTGCCAGTCGTGTTTACTTAATGTATTGGAGATGGTTCATAAATATTGTGATTACTAGCTGTTGATATCCTTATTCTCCTGTTAATGTTTTTGAATACTTTCATGTTCTCTTTTCACAGAAATTAATGGGACAAAGTGAAAAGTCCTGTGCAAGAAAGTTCAGAGCATTGTTTTTTTCTGCCATTCTCAAAGGCTTTTTAAAAATTAACAATTGCAATAGCGCCTAGAAAATCTGTCTAAAATTCTTCAACATTGTAATTTAACAATAAAACTAAACTTAAATATTTGATGTCATCAGCATTGATTTCCTGTGCAGTACAGAGGAAATATCATGCCTCCTTTTTTCTTTCAGTTCTGCATGTTTTAATAGTAATGCTATGCAACTGGAGTTCTAAGCAGATGATTCAACACACATGCAAAGTGTATGTACATGAAAATATATTTATATCCCAGGTGCTACAAAGCAGCTTTCTTACTCAAATCCAAAGTGTTTCACAGTTCTTTTGTGTAAAGTTGTAATTGCAGGAATGTTCCAATCTCGGATGGCAAACCTCAGATAAAGAATGTTTCCAAGCAAATACAACTCAGGCAAACAAACTCACTAATCTATGGATAAAGAAGGATTAGAGAGGGGAAGTAAACATATGTTAGACTTCAACTAGAGATAATTAATTGTATGGATTACTGTACTAAACAGTAACGAAAGTTAAGCAGTAACCAAAGTTAACCAATGATGGAGGATAACTAAAAATGTACATAAATGCAAGACTATACTCCAATAAAGATCATCATGATTCAGTTGTTCATGATCAAACAACTCGACTGCCTCATCATTACAACAAGTGGCACTTGAACAGGGACCCTCTTACTTCATCCGGCAAGAATTTGGTGCACCTTCAACCCTTTGTGGTTTCTTCAACCTTTTGGTTTCTGTAAGTATGGGGTCTTCGCTTTCTGAGAAACAAAGGAAGCATGTAGATGAATTAGGCTATTTGTTGAAGAAAAATAATACCAAGGTACCACAGAGAAATCTCTTCAGGCTAGTCCAGGAGATTGCAGCTCAGTGCCTATGGTACCCACAAAAGGGGTCTTTAAAATTAACTGATTGGGAACGTATTGGGAAAACATTGCATACTGAACCTCGAGCAAAAATAGAAGTTTTGCATGTGTGGCATTTATGTAGGCATGCAATTGGAAAATTTGGTCACAATAAACTTTCTCTTTTAACACCTCCACCTTCATGTTATACTAATGCTGTCATTTGTCCCCCCCTTTTCACCTGAATATATGTCTTCAATTCCCTCAATTCCTGCAGATACAGGGCAAAAGCCTCCTGACTCTATTGTTCAGTCTTCTTTTCAGAAAATGGTAGAGACTTCTAAAAAGGATGCCTCTGTTGCAGGATCAGAACTTGCAGAATTACTGTCTGTTTGTCCAGTACAATATCGTCCTGGTCAGGGGCCACAGCTTGGACTGCAAGTAGCAGAATGGGAGGGTCTGCCTTATCAGATCTTAAGAGAGTTAAAAAAGGCAGTTACAGACTATGGGATTAGTGGTAATTTTACAAGAGGACTTGTAGAAGGAATAAAAAATGGTTATACAATGATCCCTGAAGATTGGAAGCAAATATTTCACATGATTTTAACATCCATGCAATACGTGGTTTGGGAGAGTGAGTATATGAGACATGCTCAAGCTGCTGCTTTAGGTGGAGGGGGAGCATATACAGTTGAGCAGCTATTTGTTTCTGGACTGTTTGGTACAATTCCTACTCAAGTTGTTCTTCCTCCAGCTACGTTAACTATTGTTTCTGAATGTGCCTTTCATGCTTTTCTTAAGGTACCCCAAGCTGGAGAACCTACAGTAAATTTTTCAAACATTTGACAGAATGCCAATGAACCTTATGCTGACTTTGTTGAGCGTCTGTCCAAAGCAATTAGACAGCAGTTTGATCATCAGGAAGCTGCTGGTGAACTTCTTCGCCAGTTAGCTATTGAAAATGCTAATGCAGATTGTAAAAGAGCTTTACAGCCGTTAAAGGCTACTGCTCATTACACTCTGGCAGATATGCTGTGAGTCTGCCAGGATATTGGATCACAAACTTATAAAATGCATATGTTAGCGGCTGCTATTCAGAAAGGACAGCGACCAATTGGTAACTGTTTTAAGTGTAAGAAGCCTGGCCACTTTCAGAAGGACTGTCGTTCTACACCTTCTATGCCTCAGAATCGTCCATCTAAGAAGTGCCCTATTTGTAAAAAGGGATTTCATTGGGCCAATCAATGTCGGTTTTGGTCGGGAAACTTGCCAATGGGTGTGGCACCCACCCAGAATCCAAAGCGTGCCTTTCCCATCACTCTGACTCCTCCAGCAGTCTCTCTCACTCCTCCCCAGCCACAGCCGGTAGCGCTGGGATCGATTTAATCACTCAAGAGGAAATTGAGTTTAAATTTCCCATGGAAGTTAAAATAGTTCCATCTCAATTTAAAGGTCCTCTTCCTTTGGGATTAGTTGGCTTAATTTTGCCTCATTCTTCTGCACACAAAAGGGCTATTTTGTTGTGCCTGGGCTAACAGATTCAGATTACACTGGTATCTTCCTGATTCAGATTTGGGTGAATCTTCCTCAAGTTCTTCCTTGTAATTCTTCTATTGCTCAATTGCTTCTTCTTCCATATGAAATTCCATCTCCTGGTATAGGTAATCGTGGGGATGCAGGATTTGGATCAACTTCTTTATCTGTAGGCTTACTTCATCAGCTGAACTCCTCTCGTCCTTTGTTAACGCTCTTCCTTAATAAACAACCATTTCAAGGGTTATTTGATACTGGAGCCGATGTTACTGTCATCTCCCTCTTTTACAGTGGCCAGTACAGTGGCCAAAAGCGACAGTTTCTTCATTGTGGGGAATAGGAGGTTCTACAGTTGCTTGGCAGAGTGTTCAAGAAATTAATGTTACAACATCTGCTGGTAAGTCCTTTTTCCTACAACCATACATTCTAGATATTCATACTAATATTTGGGGTCGTGATATCCTTTCTCTTCTTAATGCCCATTTGATTCTTGATGATGGCTCTTCCTCTTAAATGGCTCTGTTCTATGCCGGTTTGGGTGGAACAATGGCCATTATCAAGGGAAAAACTCACTGCTTTACAACAATTGGTTCAAGAACAATTGGCTGCTGGTCATATAGAACCTTCTACTAGTCCTTGGAATACTCCTGTTTTTGTTATAAAAAAGAAAAATGGGAAACATAGAATATTGCACAATTCCTCCATTCCAATTCTTCCTGAATTACAAGTACAGAAATCATATACATTAGTACAATGGCAAAAATTACTTGGCATTATTAATTGGACACGCCCATTCTTCTTCATTACAACTGGTGATATGTTGCCCTTATTTCAGTTTTTGAAGGGAGCACAATCACCAGGAGATCTAGTTGTATTAACTGATCTTCAAAGAACATGCCTTCAAGAAATATTGAATAAGTTTAAGCATTGATATGTGGACAGGATAACATCCTTAACAATAGGACTTTGCTTAGCTATTCTTCCCACTACACCCTTACCCACGGGATGTCTTTATTCTAATGCGTCCCCAAGCGGTCAACATTCATGAATGGATTAATTTGTCAGCTACTCCGCCTAGAAACATTTATCCTTATCAATCAGCATTAGAGGATTTGATTATTAAAGTTCGTAAATGAGCCTTACATCTTACAGGACAGGATCTCATTAGCATAGCTTTCACTTGTACAAAAGTTGAACATGAGCATTTGATGATGATTTCAGAATCATATCAGATAGCCTTTTCTCAATATGTGGGCAACTTGTATTCTTTACCCAAGGATCCTAGAAAAGTGGTTACTACTACTTTAAATCCGGCCTTTTCTTCCATTTTTGTGCGAAATCCTATTTCTAAAGCTCTTATAGTCTTTACTGATGGATCACCTACAAGGGGTGTGGTTGTCTGGCAGATTCAACAACAATGGTATTCTAAATTTACTGCCACACAGACTTCAGCTCAATGTGCTGAGCTGGCTGCTGTGATTTTGGCTTTATGATTGTTCAATGACCAACCTATTAACTTGATCGTTGATACTCAATATGTGTGTTTAGCTATGCAATCTCTTCCCTTTTCTTATTGTGCTCTCTCTTTGGATAAGAATTTGTTATCCTTGTTTTTATCTTTAAAGAATAGTTTGGAAACTCACTTGTATTCTTTGTATGTACAACACATTTGTATGTAGAACACATTCAAAGTCATACTTCGTCAAGGCATTTACTAATGCCTTGACGAAGGAAATCGGAAGGCAGATGAATTCTTAAAGGATGTTGCGTCTTTGTTTGCTGATCCTGTTGCTAGTCATTCTTATTTTCATCAAAATGCCAAATCGCTTGCAAAGCAATTTAAAATTTCATTATCTCAAGCTCGGGATATTGTCCGTGCTTGTCCAGCTTGTCAGCAACTGGCAGTTCCCTTTCCAGTGGGTGTTAACCCATGAGGAACCCAAGCTAATCAAATTTGGCAAATGGATGTAACTCAATTTTCAACCTTTAAGCCATACTGTTATCTTCATATGTCTATTGACACTCATTCACACTTCCTTTGGGTTACTGCTTCAAAACATGAACGTACTTCAGATGTTATTTCTCATTGCCTATCCTCTTTTGCTGTAATGGGTCGGCCTTCTCAGTTTAAAACTGACAATTGCCCCGCTTATATTAGTAAGGAATTTCAAACCTTTTGTCAGAAATGGAATATTACTTTAGTGCACGGAATTCCTTACAACTCTCAGGGTCAAGCTATAGTTGAGCGAGCTCATCGTACTTTTAAGGCATTGCTTCAGAAACAATTACAAACTGAGTCTGGCCCTTACCATCTGCAAAAGATTCAAAATCTCATTGCTGTAGTATTATATACTTGGAATTATTTAACCTTTTTAGATTCTCTTGCACTCACCTGTTAATTTGCATTTTCAAACTACTGAATCTTTAGCAAGGCCTTTGGTAAAGTATCGCCAAGCTCCAGATCCAACCTGGAAAGGCCCTACACCACTGATCACCTGGGGTCGCGATTACGCTGCCGTGGAAGATCCTTCTACTCGACAAGCAGTGTGGGTTCCAGCGCGCTGTGTTTGTCCGTATCATGGCATGGCATCAGGGCCTTCACAACCCGATTCTGGATTTCAATCTTCATCTGAACACGGAAGTCCGTCTTCCAAGGTCGACGCGCCCGCAACCCATCATTTGGAGCCAGGTTAAATCTACTACATATCAAGCTCAACAACTGCAACAGGCCTTATTACCTCAGATTCCTGAAAATCTTGTTGCTGCTGTTTTTGCTATTATTACTGCTAACTCTGTTACCATTTTACTTTGTAGTTTCTTGTTTATGGTTAATGGTGTTTCTGCTCAAAATGACACTTCTGTGGTTCATCTTAACCCTAATTTGTGGGTTTGTCATCCCCAATACATGTTTATGACCCATGGCACAAATATTACTTTATACTATGAGCCCCCAATGGCATTTGGTCAAATTTCTTTTACCCCTAACTTGGTCATGTCTTCTACACTTATTGTCTCACAAGTACAATCTATTTCACACTCCTGGCTATTTTCTACACCCCCTATGCAATTGAATTCTGTCCGTTGGCGTTACTTGAAAGTTAGTCAATTTACAAGGGGTCTGTGTTTCTGTTGTCACGCTAAACACACTTGGCTTCATAATTGGTCTGATTATGATGCTGCTCAGCACATATTAAAAAAGCTAGGGAATTATAGTTATTGTTCTGACTACTATTGGTTGTCAGGTACCTTTAATTCTTCTTTGCATGGAATTAATATAGCTCCTAATATGTATCCTGACAATTTTCCTATTTTTAATGCCTCTGATCAATCTAATACAGGATCGATATGCGCTGGTTGGCAGCTTAAGGATCCTAATATGTGGTTCTTTTTGATAAATATGCTGCTAATGTTCATCCTCAGAATTATCAATGTGCAACTATAGATTATTTTACTCTACCTGTTCAAATAGGAACGCTCCCATCAACTCGACAGCGGCGTTCCTCTCTGGGGCCTACATGTAATGAAGAAGTCATTATTGACACACAATTGTCTTCTGGTTCTACATTTGGCCGTGCATTGGCAGGGGCCGTTACAGGAGTCTTTACTCTAGGCTCTTATCCTGGCATAATTGCTCAAGAAAACAGACGATCTATTCTTGGTCTCACCTGCAGACTTGAAAAATCCATCAATGCTACCGCTGCTATTATTCGTGATTTGCAGCATGAAATAGAAGACTTAAATCAAGATGTCTTACAGCAGCGTTTTGCCATAGACTATCTTTTAGCCCGTCAGGGAGGGTTCTGTACATTAGTTGGACGCCGTGGATGTGCTGTGCATTTTCATTCTTTGAATAAAACTATTGAGGATGAGCTTGCCAATTTACAATCATACATTCAAAATAATATCCATGCTCATTACTCACCTTTTGAGTGGCTAACCAATCGGCTCCCTGATTGGTCTTGGCTCAGACAGTTTTTCTTTTATGCTATAATTATTATTATTGTACTAATTGCAACCTGTTGTTTTATTCAATGTATTCCAAATTTATTCGCATTGTTTCATCCCGCTTCCCCCTCTCTTAACCCTCTACAATTGCGATACATTTATAAATCTTTGAATCCTCCATTTAAAATAAAAAACGAGGATATGTAGAGTTGTAATTGCAGGAATGTTCCAATCTCAGATGACAAACCTCAGATAAAGAATGTTTCCAAGCAAATACAACTCAGGCAAACAAAGTCACTAATCTATGGATAAAGGAGGATTAGAGAGGGGAAATAAACATATGTTAGACTTTAACTGGAGATAATTAATTGTATGGATTACTGTACTAAACAGTAACGAAAGTTAAGCAATAACCAAAATTAACCAATGATGGAGGATAACTAAAAATGTATATAAATGCAAGACTATACTCCAATAAAGATAATCATGATTCAGTTGTTCATGATCAAACAACTCGACTGCCTCGTCATTAGAACACTTTTGAATACTTATCTCTTTCCATGGTGAATCTGAAGTAAACAAGAGAACAGATACCTCCAAAATTTGTCACCACAGCAGTTACCATTTCTTTTCCCTGCATTGATTTATCATATGCCATCAAGTCAGTATTGATTTATCAATCTGAACTGGTCTCTCCACACATTTTCCTTAGTTCTGGAATTCTCATTTTCCTAACCATTCCACAGTTTGATTTATTTGCATAATCAAAGGTCTTTCCATAATTAGTAAAGCATATATTGACATATTTATAGTATATTTTGGTTTCTCAATTATAAAGTAAACATAAGTTTTTGTTCTTAATCTTTTCTAGAGTCAGCTTGAAATCTTTCTTTCCACATAGTTATAATCTTCAAAAGATGACCCTTATTATTATTTTGCTAGGTTGTGAAATTAATTAAGAATACTATACACATTCTATAAAGTATCCTTTATTGGCATATCAGTGTAGAATTACTTCTTCCATGTTTGCGCACTCTGTAAAGTATCCTTTATTGGCATATCAGTGTAGAATTACTTCTTCCAATTTGTTGACCACTGTGTTCTCCAAATGGTTGTTATAATTTAGTAAGAATCTTTACCAATCATTCCTCAATTGCTTGCCATATTTATGTATACATCCCATTATTTCCTGTTGATTTATAGCTTGATAATGACCTGAAAGCTGATATAAATTTATCTTCCAGTTCTGGAAACAATGAAAAGACTTTGATTGGCAAAAATAAGTATTTCTCCTGCTTCGTTTTTCTTTCCTAGACTATGCACTCCAACTATGTTTTCCTCCTTAATACTTCCAATTTTGCATTCCTTATCTTGCTTGCATGTTTTATCAATTTTTCCTTGACTTTAACCATAAAAGTCACCAATCTCCTCTTCTGCAGTGTAGTTAGAACATAAACTTGGGCAATTAAATTAAAAGACTGTTGATAAAGCTAATTGATATTATTTAGCCTCTGACTGCATTGTACCCAAACACTGTTCTTTTTTTTTGTTGGTAAAAGTTTTCTTTGGGTTTTCACTAAACATAATACAAATAAAATATATTTTTTGAGAGCAGCATGATTCCAGGTTATCACATCTTCAACAAATAAATGCTCTGTCTTACATATTGGCAAAAAAAATCAGAAAATAAAATACAAGCTGAATAGTCAAGATCTTGTTGATGACCCATGCTCTGTAAAGGACCTTGGAATACTCACCTCTAATGATCTAAGTGCTAGAGCCCACTGCAACTACATAGCCAAAAAGGCATTAAGAGTTGTTAACCTAATCCTACGTAGCTTTTTCTCTGGTAATATCACACTACTAACCAGAGCATACAAAACATTTGCTAGACCAATACTCGAATACAGTTCATCAGTTTGGAACCCACATTACGTATCTGATATTAGCACAATTGAGAAAGTCCAGAAATATTTCACAAGAAGAGTTCTCCACTCCTCTACTCGTTGTAGAATACCTTATGCCACCAGACTTGAAATTCTAGAACTAGAAAACCTTGAATTACGCCGTCTTCGGTCTGACTTAAGCATGGTATATAAAATCATACATTGCAATGTCCTACCTGTCAATGAATACTTCAGCTTCAACCATAACAACACAAGAGCACACAATAGATACAAACTCAAAGTAAACCGCACCAAACTTGATTGCAGGAAATACGACTTCAGCAATAGAGTGGTCAATGTCTGGAATACTCTACCCGACTCTGTAGTTTCTTCCCCAAACCCCAAAAACTTTAACTGTCTACTATTGACCTCACCCCTTTCCTAAGAGGCCTGTAGGGGCGTGCATAAGCGCACCAACGTGCCTACCGTCCCTGTCCTATTGTTTCTCTTATTCTTTTATTCTTCTTATATGTACCCATTTCATGTATTCACAACTATGTATACATTTATACTTATTATCTTGTAAACAATTGGCAAATCAAATAAATAAATAAATAAAAAATAAAAAATCTCAGTTACGTATTCATCTTTGTATTCAGTTTCATATCTTGTCACTATTTTATGAATTTCTCAATAATTTTTCCCTTCCCTTACTTTCCTCAATCTTATTTATGATTATCTCATTCCTTTCTAATTCAATTACATATCTTTTTCTAAATTTCTATTCCTTTCTAGTCATTATATTTGTACTTTCGTCTGTCCTGTTTACAATTTCATACATTCTTTTTCCATCATCATCCCAAAAGGGAAAAAAAAAGACCAATTCCCTCCCCTTCCAGGCATTGAAAAGCAAGGTTTCCCCTATGATTACTAAGTAGAGTGTGTCATCTTTATATCTTATAATTGTTATCCTTTCAAATCTCATTAAACATTCAATTTATACCTTATACAATTATAACATTCAATTTCTAATATCTATTTTATATCATATAATTTTTATCAACCGAGTTCCGCTTGGTACTTTCCCTTAAAAATACACACTAAATTCTAAAAAAAGAAAAATTATATAACAATAATGAATAAAATGGTTATTCTATTCAAATTCATTTTGACAACTGATATTGATTCCATTATAAATCTTTTACATTTCTTTGCAATTGTGTTTTATAAATAATTAAAAACTATTAAAGTATTTTTATTTCTTCCTCTTATTCCCTCTTCTTTTATTTTTATTCCCTTTCTCTCTTTATTTCATTTAATTATTAGCAAACATTCCATTACACAACAATACCAGTTTTGTCTTTCACTTTAATCACCTATGTTTCATATTTTCTAGCTCGTTACTATTTCCATTATAACAACACTATCTCTTGTACCCTTGCAGAATCCTCTCTTTTAATTTATATTTTAACCATTATCTTTATGTCTTTTAAATAGGCTAATACCTTTAATCCTTGTACATTTCCCGTTTCTTTATTTCTTTTTTCTGTCCCTTATAACTTCTTTTCCTTTTTATCTTTCCCCTCTTTTTCTCACTACCCTTTTTTTGTCCCCTCCCCCCGCTCTGATTCTCCCTTCTGTAATCCTCTGTTCTCTTCTTCCTAATGTTATATTTACTTTTCAGGGTATTCTTTTTTTTAGTTGTTTCCTCAGATCTCGAATTTTTAACTCCCTTTCCCTCCTCTTCCATTTTACCCCACATTGAATTGTTTGATTGTTAAAGATGGGTTCTTCTTTGTCCAGCCCTTCTTGTTCTTCAAGCATTTCTTATTGTTTTTCATAGTTCAAAATCTCAATTTCTAAGAATTGAAGTGCAAAGCCAAAGGATCCTCCTCCCTCTTGCGACTCTTCTTATAGCCACCTTTGGTTTTATTTATTGTTAATCCTAGATACTGTTTTATCTCTCCTAATTGCTTTAATTTTATCCTCTTACCTAATAATGATATTATTTCAGTAGCTTCATTATTAGTTTTTGTAATTAAGGCAATATCATCAGTGAACAACAATAACAATGACACTGTTCCATTTGTCTCTTTCTTAAATACACATGGATCAGCTAAACCTGCTTTAAACCCTATATTGTTTAACTCCTTAACAATATATTGGTTCCATTCGTAACCAGATTGTTTTAATCCATATAGATTCTTTTTAAGCTTCCAACAGTCATTATTTGTTTTATCATCCTTAATTCCTACAGGTTTCTTTAGGTATATTGTGTGCTGCAATGGTGCATGCAGATAGGCAGTTTCTACATCTAAGTGATTTATAATATAGTTCTTCTTAGCTGCCCACACTAAAGCTGCTCTCAAGGTTGTTGCTTTTAGACTCGGTGCAAATACTTTGTCATAATCACATGCAGTTTGATTAAATCCTTGAGCTACCAACCTAGCCTTTTGGGTAACAGTCCCATTTTTACCTGTTTTTAATTTAAATATCCATTTACAGCCAATGGACTTTTCACCTGGAGGTAATTTAACATTTTCATAAACTTCCATTTGTTTCAATGAATTTAATTCTTTCTCCATTGCTCTATGCCAATTTTCTTGTTCCTTTACTGGATACATTCTAAGTTCTTCAACAGTAGTTGGAACTTTACTAACTTGGCAAACTACACTTGCTTGGTATCTGTCAGGTGGTCTGGTTTCACGTGTTGAACGTCTAGGTATTACAGGGCTTACAGGTGGACTTTGATGTACTACCTGTTCCTGGTTATCTATTTCTTCCTGTTCTCCTATTTCTTCCTGTTCTGGTCCTATGTGCTCTTCCTGTACTTCCTCTTTAATTGTACTCTTCTTATTACTGATATGTTGTTTTAGTCTTTTGTAGGTTTCTATGATTACATCCTTACTTGAATCTTGCTCCAGTTTTTCCCATCCTACATGTTCAAGGAATTGTGCACTAGCACTACAGTAAACGCTAGATGTACCTTTTTCCCAGAATCTGTATGATTTGTGATTAGATTCATAACCTACAAAGAATAACTTTTTAGCCCTATGCTGCCCCTTATGTCTCAGTTGTGTAGGAATATGCACCCATGCTGGTGCTCCAAATGTGTGCATATAGCTTAGGTCAGGTTTTCTACCATGCCACCGTGTGAATGGTAATTCACCTGTTGTTGAGTTAACAACATTATTCAATATATGATTACCACACATTATTGCTTCTCCCCACAAAGTTTCAGGTAATCCTGAATCCGACAACATAGTACGAGCCATTGCCTGTATTGTTTGCCCTCGTCTTTCTATAAAATAATTATGTTGTGGCCTATATGGTGCAGACTTTTTATGTTCAACACCTGCCATCTTCAGTCTATTTTGGAATTTATTATTTATAAATTCTGTACCATTATCAGTTACAAGAGTTACTAGTTTCCTTTTAGTTTTTCTTTCTGCAAACTTCAACCAATTAAAGAAATTCTGATATGTTTCCGTTTTACTCTTCATTAAATAACAGAAACCATATCTAGAATAATGATCCATTATGCTTAATATATAACGAGCACCTCCCACACTTGGTTTTTTAGGACCTATAATATCAGCAAATACGACCTCTAGAGGTTCCTTAGTCTTAAATCCATTTATTCTATTTGCTGGTATTACCTTGCTTTTTTCTTGACTGCAAGGCTTTGGTTTTATACCTTCAGACAGTTCAACCGTTTGCTTGAGCATTTTAAAATTTATATGCCCTAAACGTCTGTATAGCAAATGTATGCATTCGTCATGAGGTTTAACGTTATTATACACTGTGTTAGTCACCTCTAATTGATTATCATTTAACACATACAATTCACCTTTTAAAGTTGCAGTCACTTTTTTACCTTCCTTTTCTATTATGCAGTTTTCTCCCCTAAAGGTAACTACATAACCTAGTTTAACCAAAACTCTAACCGAAAGCAAATTAAACTTAAGTTGTGGTACATATAACATTTTTACATTTTCTTTTATGCAAGAACAATGTGCAATACCTTCACCTTTTGCTTTCATTTTCCAGCCATTAGCTAACGATATCTGCTGTGAACTCGTGGACATCTTAACAAATCTTTTCTTATCTTTCATTATGCAGTGCGATGCTCCACTATCTACAACCCATAAATTATTATTCACAGTTTCGTTGCTATACATGGCTAACTCTAAGCATTTTTCATCCTTTTGATGCCTTTTAGCATTCTGGCTGGCATTGTGGCATTTTTCTTTTTTGCAGAATCTAGCCAAATGTCCTTTTCTTCCACAATTAAAACATTTTCTAATTGTATAGGCTGTCGAAGATTCTTTCTCTTTTTGTGGTTGTTCCCTTCTCAGTTGATCCCTTTTAAGCCTTCTCCTGGCTTCTTCAATTAATCTGCCAGTAATGTCAGTTAATGTGAAGTTATCTTTTGGTAGTACTTCCAGTGAAGTTACATACCCTGTTTCTCCAACAATATGGCCTCCCCCAATAGGAAGTCCCAGCATGTTTTATAGGCATGAAATGAAATTAAGCCCCTCCCCCCAAATTAAGGCCTATATTAAAACATGCAAAATGGGGGGGAATGGTGGTGGGGCTTGCCGTTAGGAAGTACTTTTGTTGCACACCTGGATATGGTGCTGCCTGCGTTGACCCCAATACAAAGTGCCCCACCAATGCCGAGGTCAACATCCAAGCCATCGCTGCCCGCCCACCCGAAGATGCAAGGGGGGGGGGAAATTAAGTCACCCCCGAAAAGACGGCCTAGCCATTTTTTCGGGGCTCAAAAAAAAATAAGACCCGGCCTTATTATATGAGAAACACGGTAGTCGTCATAGCTCTCATCTAACGAAGACAAAATTATATAAACCTGATGCAGTTCTGTGAAGATAAGTTCTTTTTCATGCAGTTCCTGAAAAATCTTCTTCATAGTGTTTATATGAGTCAACATGTCTCCATTCTTTTGAAGATGTGTTCTGAACAGCTTCTGTGTAAGATTTATATGTGCTCCTACACTGTCTCGAACATAAATCTTCTTTAAATTCTCCCAACATTTTGCAGCTGTTTCTACTCCATGAATATGGACAAGCTGCTGGTCACAGAGTGTCAGTCCTATTATACAGAGAGCTTGCTCATTCTTCATTTTATATTCTTGTATTTTCTGGGCATCATCCTCATCTTCCGGATCCCAAGCATCTACCTCTGGTGGGTTTTGAATTATACTCCACAAACCTTCTCTGCATAGAAGTAGGCTGCATTTCATAGACCATGAAACATAGTTTGTTCCATCCAGTTTGGATATTAGAGACAAACTTGGTAAATTGACTTGTGCCATCTTTTTCTGGATATTAAACTATAATTAATAAAACACAGCTGTCTGTTTACAGTATTGTGTAACTACACTAACTCTCACTTTATATAAGCCTGTTATATCCTGGTTAGTCTGACTGTGCAGCTGGGCCCATAACCAGTGTTAGGAATACACCCTAGCAGAATGTGCACGGCAGTCAGTCAGGCAGGCAAATATGTGAGATAAACGTTTTTGTAGCTTACACTCAGTAAAACAGATACACTGTGCTAGTTAAATAGTTTATTCCAGTAAGAGTTTTTAGCATAGTCAAACAGTCCATATATCATTCACTAGTTCAGTCCGTTCAGGGATTATTCAGTTGCAAAGTCCAGTGTCGAAAAAGAGGTTAGTAAACTTACAAATATCAGTCCAGTATTATATCTCCTCGCAGTAAAGAAGTCAAACCTCCTTTCTTCCTTCGACGTTCAAAAACTCAGCAGCAGGGAACACGCAAACCATCAATCCAGTATAGTCAGCAATCCAGCAGGTTCTGTTGCTCCCTCTTATGGCGGTTTTACAACCGCACCCAAAATTACATGCTTTGCAGTTTAAAGTGACACACACTTAAACTTACTATCATAGTTTATATATATTATTTTACCCAAACTACATTAGGTAACCTTGTTATTCCTAACATGTTATTCTATTCAAATTCATTCTGACAACTGATATTGATTCCATTATAAATCTTTTACATTTCTTTGCAATTGTGTTTTATAAATAATTAAAAAGTATTTAAGTATTTTTATTTCTTCCTCTTATTCCTTCTTCTTTTATTTTTATTCCCTTTCTCTCTTTATTTCATTTAATTATTAGCAAACATTCCATTACACAACAATACCAGTTTTGTCTTTCACTTTAATCACCTATGTTTCATATTTTCTAGCTCGTTACTATTTCCATTATAACAACACTATCTCTTGTACCCTTGCAGAATCCTCTCTTTTAATTCATATTTTAACCATTATCTTTATGTCTTTTAAATAGGCTAATATCTTTAATCCTTGTACATTTCCCCTGTTTCTTTATTTCCTGTTTCTGTCCCTTATAACTTCTTTTCCTTTTTATCTTTCCCCTCTTTTTCTCACTACCCTTTTTGTCCCATCCCCCCCTCTGATTCTCCCTTCTGTAATCCTCTGTTCTCTTCTTCCTAATGTTATATTTACTTTTCAGGGTATTCTTTTTTTTTAGTTGTTTCCTCAGATCTCGAATTTTTAACTCCCTTTCCCTCCTCTTCCATTTTACCCCACATTGAATTGTTTGATTGTTAAAGATGGGTTCTTCTTTGTCCAGCCCTTCTTGTTCTTCAAGCATTTCTTATTGTTTTTCATAGTTCAAAATCTCAATTTCTAAGAATTGAAGTGCAAAGCCAAAGGATCCTCCTCCCTCTTGCGACTCTGCTTTCATTTTTTTAGTTCCATTTTTAATTCCTTAAGGAGTACTGCCATTTTAAGCACTTTTAAACAACCACCTGATTAATTTTAATTTTAATTCAAACCACTAAAAATCCAACACCCAAAATTCCAAAAATCACCAAGTAATCCAAAACTATTTCTTCTTGCTTCTTTTTTCCCCATTCCCTTTTGGGGGGCTCTGTTATCTTGTAACAAAGTTTCAGTTACAATATATCCTTTGGAAGTCTTGTTAAAATTTCACAGTTAATTCTTTTTATTTCCAGGTGGCACACTCTGTTGTTTCCAAGTCCACTCTTTCTTCCACTTTCCTCCTTTTGAAGACTTTAGAATACCCAGAAAGTCTTTATTTTCCTTTTGACACTTTAATTTTAGCTTAAAATTGCCTGTTAGTGTCAAAGTAAGTTAACACAAATTTCTTACTTAAATCTCTTCTTTTTAGCATTCAAAGCCAATTGCAATTGTCCATGTGAGAAAGAAAGAAATCTTTTTTCTTTTTCCCTCTTTTCGCTGCTTTAAAAATCTTTTAGGAATAACACTCTTAATAATTTTAGTTCCAGGGTACCTTGCATACAAGTTATCTCTGCTTAGCCTGGTCTGTCAAGCTCTCCCCTTTGTCTTCCTTCCTGCTCAATTTTGTCCGGTCGGGTTCCTCTTTGAGGCAGCCATTTCTGACCACTGCTGCAACCGCCTTCGGGAAAGGGAGTAATGGCCAGCCGAGGAGAGATGCGGCTCCTCTCAACTCAGCTGGCAGCCTCCCCACTCTTTGCCACCTCTATGGGGTGGCTTCAGCCCGAATCTAAAGGATCGGGGCGCTCCAGCGGCGAGCACTGATCGAAACCATGCACATGGATTTCGGTCCATCGCCAAAGAAGCCAAACCGGAAGTCCCCAAGTACTGTTCTTATTATAGTTTTCGTTATTATGAAAGCAACATTGTTCCCTCTTTTTGTTTCATGTCCATGATTAGTAAATATTCTGATAGTCTGACTGAAAGTTCCAGTCTATTTCAATGTGTTGATGCCTAAAATGTCAGTGTGTTGTCAATTTGTTTCATTTTTTGGGTTGAAAGATGCAACCTTCATTTCCATGTTTATATTTCTTATATTCCAATGTAAATTTGTTTTTGCAGTTTCAGATTTTCTTTTTTTGCAGTGACATCTAGACATCTCAAAAAATTTAATTTAACTGTATCAGAAACACTATTAATTTTCTGAAAGATCTTGACATCTACCTGAGAGTATATCCTCTGGCAAAACATAATCAGTCACTATTTTATCTATCCATATAGTTTTCTAAAACACAGGAGTGGTTTACCATTACCTTCTCCTGTGCATTATGAAATGATGTCTTCGCCATCGTCATCCATGTTCAGCATCCTCCCGTACCATTCCTTCCTAATAAAGATGCTTTAACTGGCAGCTGGGATTCTTCTGGGTTTATATACTCTTGGCATATACTCCCAATGTTCTTTGCTCTTTCCTTCCAGAAATACGCCACTATTTAAATGGGGCAGCACAGGATTTATAGGGTGCGTTCATAGGAACTTTAAAGAAAGAATCTCAGTTTTATAATATATTCCATCCATAATTATTACATCTGATTCTATGAGTACTCAGAATCAAGGAATTGAATGACTGTTCAACAGTCTTTGAACAATCAATGACTGTTCAAAAATAAGTAATGGACAGCTGCTATGTAAACAAATCCTAGTATATATATGGGATATATAATAAGATGTTGTCCACTCATTGTGATAAACTAATAAGTTCAGCAAATTGAGTGTAAAGCTGTACAAAAGGAAGGATCTATTTAACATTGCATTGCATGCTGTGATTGCAATGAGAGTCTATCTGTATAATGATCAGCAAATTCATTAATAAAGTAATTAAACCTTTTCTCCATAGTATTCTATTAGGAAGACCAGAGTTTAAGCTTTTCCCAGAATGGACTGATTGAAATTCAAGTTGAGAGGTAGGCTAAAGAATATAGTAGATAGTTTGTGCCATGAGAAATAAAATAAAAACATAACAACTTCAGGATCCAATCTGGATCAGTCATCAGGACCAGAGGTTTAGTCTTCTAAACTTTTGGACTCGTGCTGAAGCCTATCCTCTGGGAATTTCTCTCTCTTCAAAGAATGTATGCTTTGGGCTGTTTCATGCACAGTATTTATATGGTGCCTGGTAGAGTGTTGCTTTTTATTAATGATTGTGTATTGATGGATGGCTATTAAGTCATTGACTGTCATTTCCTTGTGCTGCCAAGTCCTAGGCTCCTAAATAACTGTACTTGGTACTTAGAAGTCTAAGTATTTGGAAGGCTAAAAGTCTTCTAGTCCCAGTGTCCAACCCTGATTGGATCCTGCAAGATTATTTTGGGACATGTATATTTACCTTCATTCATGACAGAACAACTTCATTAGCATATGAGCTTTATCTGAGTGGGGAGAAAATGAACTTTTTTTGTGACAGCTTTAAGATTTTGTATTTGTATTTGAGCTATTTATTTACAAACAATGACAGTGCTTTGACATTTGCATTATGCAGAAACTGTAGGGCAGGTCCAAGAATGGATGTAGTTTATAATCTCAATACATTTGATGGTATATCTCACATTTGAATTCTCATAGTATCATTTTCTTTTCCTTATCAATAGTTCTATTGAATATTTGCAGCTAAACTGAATTAAATTAATGTGAGTTACAGTCTCCAATAACATTATTTTCTTTTTTTTAATAAAGCTTTTATTTTTTACAACAAACATACAAATAAAACATAAAAACATCTTTCAATTATATACATACAGTGTGTCAGTTGGTTACAATCTTTTGTATTATCCTTTTTTTTTAACCATTACAACATTAGTTGTATAAATTCTCACCTTATTACCATGTCTTTTTATCTAACCATTGATAAAATAAATCCCATAACATATAAAATTGTTTGTCTTCTTGTTCTCTAATTTCAAATGTCAATTTACTCATTTCAGCACAGTCCATGATTTTCTTAATAATTTGCTCCTGCATAGGTATTTTTTCATTTTTCCAATTCTTAGCAAATACAATTCTAGCCACTGTTAAAACATTTACAGTCAAATATTTCAATTCTTTACTGAATATTTCCGGTATAATTCCCAATAAGAATATCTCAGGTTTAAAGTCTATGTGTTGTTTTATCATTTTTTCCAACCATGTGTGGATTTTAGTCCAAAATCTTTTTGCATCCGAGCATGTCCACCACATATGGTAATATGAGCCAGGTATCTGATGACATTTCCAACATTTATCCGATTTATTCTTGAACATCCTCGCAATTCTCATCGGGGGTAAGTGCCACCTTTAAAACATCTTATACAAATTTTCTTGATATGCAGTTGACATTGTCATTTTATAATTTTGAGACCACAATTTTTGCCATTTATCTAGATCAATCCCATATCCAAAATTTTTCCCCCACACAATCATTGTTTCTTTAACTTGTTCTTCCTCTAATTTAAACTCCAGCAAATGTCCATAGAGTTTTTTAATTACTTTTTCATCAGTACCTGTCAAAATTTTATCTCAGTCGGTCAACTTATCATAGATACCTTCTGTTTTAATATCTTTATCAAATCTAGATTGTATTTGCAAATGTGAAAACCAATTCATTTTTACACCTTGTTCTTCCAACGCTTGCATAGATTTAAGTTCACCCTTTTCATTCAATATCTCACCATATCTAACTGTTTGTTCCTTTTTATATATTATTGGATAAGAAAAAGCTTCAATAATAGATAACCATAGTGGAATTTTTAGATAATATTGCTTTTTTATCTTCTCCCAGTTTAAAAGCAATGCTTCTCGAATATAATGTCTTCTAAAATACCCCTGCATTTTAGTTCCCTTATACCAGAGGAAGGCATGCCACCCTAACAGCAAGTCATGCCCTTCTAAATTCAAAAGTCTAGTATTCCTTAGTGATATCCACTCCTTTACCCACATCAAACTCATCACCTAGTAATATAATTCCCAATTGGGCAAAGCAAATCCTCCTCTTATTCTTGCATCTTGTAACAGTTTAAGTTTTATTCTTGCTTTCTTCCCCTGCCAAATATATTTTAGCACTATTTTATTTAGCTCTTCAAAAAATTCTTTTCCTAGTCTAATTGGAATTGTCTGGAATAAATATAAAATTCTAGGCAATACATTTATCTTAATTGTAGATATTATCCGAAACAATGATAATTGTAAATTTTCCCATTTTATCAAATCTGTCGCAATATATAGTTTGAATTTAAGACAGTTGTCCTCCTTAAGTGTGCTACATCTTGGTGTTATGTGTATCCCTAAATATTTAACCTTATTTGTGACCTGGATCTCCAACATTTCCTCCAATTCTTTCTTTCGTCTTGCTAATATGTTCTTTGTTAAAATCTTTGTTTTATCTTTATTTATTTTCAAACCTGCTATTTTCCCATACTCTTCTATCTTTTCTATCAGTTTAGGTGCTGACTCCAATAGATCCTCTAATATGAATACCAGGTCATCTACAAAAGCTTGCAATTTATACTCTTCTTTTTAAATTTTCACTCCTTTTATTTCTTTTTCTTCTCTGATGTTCCTATTCAGCACTTCCAGTGTTAACACACACAACAGAGGCGACAGTGGACAGCCTTGTCTAGTTCCTTTTCGTATATCTATAAAGTCTGTTAACTCTCCATTTATCATAACCTTTGCAGTTTGTTTACAATATATTGTTTCTATGGCTTGGGTAAATTTTTTACCGAAGCCCATTTGGTCCAATTGTAGCAGCATAAACGCCAATTCACATTATCAAAGGCTTTTTGTGCATCGAAAAACATCAAAGCCATTTGTTTTTCGGGATGTGCCTCATAGTATTCCAGTGTGTCTAAAATTATTCTCATATTGTCTTTAATTTGTCTTTTCGGCAGAAATCCATTTTGATCAGAATGAATAAAATTGTTTAAGTATCTTTTCAGTCTTTTTGCCAGAATTGAAGCAAAGATTTTATAATCTGAATTTAATAGGGATATAGGTCTGTAATTTTTAACTTGCTGTGGGTCTGTGTCCTCCTTCAGTATAAGTGTAATATATGCTTCTGACCATGTTTTGGGTATTCTCTTCTTTGTCATAACTTCATTCATGACTTCTAATAAATGAAGATTCAATATTTCCTGAAATGTCTTATAAAATTCCGCTGGCAAACCATCTGGACCTTGTGCTTTCCCAATATTTTGCTTTTTTAAAGCTTCTGCTAATTCCATCATTGTTATGTTACTTTCTAACATTATTTCAATATCTTTGGGTATCTGGGGCAGATTTGCTTCCTGTAAGTATTGTTGAATTCTTTTTTCTTGAACATTCTCTTGCTGGTACAATTTTCCATACTAGTCTTGAATAATTTTTTTCTTTTCCGCATTTCCATAGCATACATGTCCTTGTTCGTTTGTCAATTGATTTATCCTTCTTGAATCTCTATCCTTTCTCCATTTATATTCTAGCCATCTGCCTGGTTTATTTGCATCTTCAAAATAGTTCTGCTTAGTGTTTTTAATTTTTTGTGCTATTTCCTCTTTTTCCATTAGCCCCATTTTATGTTTAGTTATGTCAATTTTAATTTTAATCTCCTTTTTTGTGGAAATTTCTGTAGCTCTTTTTCCAGCCTCTTGTAATCATCTTCCAATATTTTAAAAGTTTTTCTCTGTTTTGTGTTTCTTTTCTGTGTATAGTCCATTATCAAGCCTCTTGTATAAGCCTTCATCGTGTCCCAGAGGTTCTGTAATGATGTATCCTCTTTTGTGTTTTCTTTAAAGAAGAAAGTCAGTTCTCTCTCAATTTTCTGTTTAAAATATTTTTCCTTTAATATCATATTATTTAAAGTCCATCTGGATCTCCTTTTTTGTCCTTTCCATACAACTGTTATTGGATTATGATCTGCCCAGGTATTTGGTTCTATTTCAATGTCTTGTATGTTAGAGAGCAATTCTTTTGAGATCCATATCATATCTATTCTAGACCATGATGCATGTCTATTTGAATAAAAAGTATATTGTTTATTTTCCGCATTTCTCTCTCTCCATGCATCTTTTAGGTTTATCTCATCTACCATTCGAAAGAAGGATTTTGGCAATGTCTTTCTAGTTTTCTTTGCTGTTTTCTGTGTTTTATAATCCAATTTGTCATTTATTATTCCATTAAGATCTCCCATCAGACAAATATTAGCATAGTCCAGTTCAATTATTTTCATAAGTAATTTCCTGTAAAAATCTTCTTGATTATCATTTGAAGCATCGGTTGCTATTAAAAGTATCTTTAGATTATTGTTCATTATCTCCGCCATCAAAATCCTTCCATTATCATCTGTATATATTTGTTCTGTAGGGATTGTGTCTCTAATATATAACACCACTCCTCTCTTTTTACACTGTGTCAACGCTGTAAATAATTTCCCTAATTTTTGTTGTTTCAATATGTGTTCATGTTGTTTTTTTAATATGTACTTCTTTGTAGGCAGAGTATATCAAATTTTAATTTCTCTAACATGAAATATTTTTATTCTTTTAGTAGCTGAATTAAGTCCATTTATATTAATTATAATCAGTTTTCTCTCATCCATTTTAGACTTTATAAGAAGGATTTGTTGCTCTAGTAGATCTCTGGGTACACCACGTACAGCTCCTTCTTTTTCAATTAGTGCTATACATTCTTCTTGAAATTCAATTAACAATTCTTCTTTTCTTGTATCTTCCTCCTTTCTCTGAAGTATTCCAGATAGAATAACTCAGCTTTTTCAACTGTATCAATTCTGTGTCTTTGTTCCTGCCAGGTAAACATGAGACCTTCTGGTATCAGCCATCTGTAATTTATTCCTCTCTTGAGTAGCTCTTTGGTCAAAAATAAATATTCTCTTCTTATCTCTCTCACTCTTCTTGGTATCTGTTTCAGTACCACTATTTCTTTATCTTTGTACTTTAGTATTTTCTCTCTTGCCACCTGGAGTATTTGTGATTTAATTATTTTCTTAGCAAATCTGATATGAACTTCTCTTGGTAGTTTATTTCTCATCACATATCTTGTATAGACATGGAAAACCTCATCCATTCCATCCATCATCTTCTCTTTAGTTATCTCTAATGCTTCTGCCAAGATTTCTGTCATCATTTCAGCAAGGTTTTCACCCTTTTCTTCTTCTATATTTTGAAATCTAAGATAGAATTCTGACCTGTCAATTTCCCATCCCAGTGATCCCAGTGATCTGCTCTTGTCTCTTTCAACTTCACTCAGTCGGGTATCCATATCTCCAATCTTCTTATCTCTTTGTACATTTTGTTCTTCAATTTTCTTAATTCTGTCCTCATATTGCATCATCATCTGTTGGACATTTTCATTTTTCTCATCTGTCTTTTTGGTTCTTTGCTCAATATTCTCTGTTCTCTTTTCAATGTTTTCCGTTCTCTTTTCAATGTTATCTGTTTTTGCTTGTATCTTTTGAATTCCTTGCATAATGATCTGTAGTGTCACTTCCTTCTGCTTCTCCTGTTGCAACATCACCTGTATTGATCGTTGTCCTACAGATGGTGAGGAGGAAGAAGTCGGGATTAAAGAAGCTGAGGCTGATATCTTTCTGCTCATCTTACAATACTTAATAGAAAAAATGGGAAGAAAAAGCAAGAGCAGACAACTGCCACTCCAATACAAAGTAAAAGCAAAAAATAAAAATAAAAAAGGGAAGGGAAGGGAAAAAATCTTCAGGCACTTGAATACCTTAATCCAATTGGTTCCAATTATATAAAAAGAAAAAGAGGGAAAATGTAAAATGGAGAAAGGATGAAAAAAATAAAAGAATTAAAAAATATTAAAAAGACAGAAATCTGTATATTCCCCTTGTTAAAAAGATAGAGCAAAGAGAGGAGGGAGGGAGAAAAAATGTAATCTTTTTTTTTTTGAAAAAAGTTTTATTGATTTTAACAACGAACAAAAACACATAAAACATAAGACATAAAACATAAAAGCATCATCCTCCTTCATGAATTTACAGACAGTGTATCGGTTGGTTTACCACTCCTTTTTGTGCATCCATTTCATAGTCTCCATTGTGGTTCTATTGCATAATAGCTCATATTATCAATCAACAATTATATAACCTGATATCATTATTAAACAATCATTTGACTACAATTTTATTAATTCATACTTTAATGAGATAACTATAGTTTACTTAATTTATTTTATAGCAAATCATAAAGTCATACCAAGTCTATCTTAATAAAATTTTATAAAGATACTATCAAAGAAAAAAAAGTTTATATTAATTATTTCCTTAGTTTCTAAATATTCTATTATTATGTTTTATTATCTAGCCATTGATAAAAAAGGTCCCAAACTTCATAGAATTGTTTATCTTCTTGTTCTCTAATTTCAAATGTCAATCTACTCATTTCAGCACATTCCAATATTTTCTTGATAATTTCTTCCTCTGATGGTATTTTCTCACTCTTCCAATTTTTAGCAAATACAATCCTAGCCGCTGTTAATACATTTACAATCAAATACTTCAAATTTTTATTATATGTATCAGGTAAGATTCCCAATAAAAAAAATCTCTGGTTTCAAATCTATATGTTTCTTTGTCAGAAGAAACAGCGGAGCCACGTCACCGCGATACAGTTGCAATCTTGGGGCTCCGAGATCGCAGCTGATATCTTCGCCCCTGGTCGGTCCTGACGGACCTAAACCGTCCTGTAGAGATGGTGATAGTAAGGGGCGCATTCTGTTGACCCCAGGGACATCGCAAAGTCCCTGGTTGATCCGGGAGAAGCCCCTTTACCATCGGCGGAGAGGCAGCCATCAAGCTGCTGAAGCTGGGACAGCTCCGGAAGGAAGAGACAGAAAGAGAAAGTGTATCGGCTGGTGAGGACTTTTTTTTTTTTTTTTTTAAATATTTGGGACTTAAGGACACTCTAGAATGAGAAGAAACCTGTAAGATTTCTGACAAAACTTGACAAAATTGACCTAGCGGCGATTTTTTAAAGAGAAATGTCAAAGTGAGGCTTGGCTTTTTACTTTTACTTTTTTTTTCTTCACTGAACTTCTATTGCGACTTAGTAATTGTAACCAGACTTTCTCTTATATTTACTTATTTTCTTTTCTCCTTTTTGACTGCTTATATTTTTTAGAACAGAGGCTCCCTTTAGTAATTCTTTTTAAATATATATTTATATATATACATGTATATTTCCTTTTTCTATTAGGCTTTTTTTGGGAAGAAGGGGGAGTGGATTAAAGAAACTTTGTAACACTGCCAACTAGAGGCTTGAAAATACTTTATTTGAAGTTGAGAGGACTGTGAAAAAATCTTCCTCAAGGACACTGGAATTTGATAAGATAGAGGGAAGAGCACTGGAGAATGTTTTTACAGGTGTCTCTTTGGGACCTCTACTATCAATTGAACATTTGAAGCTTGGCTTTGAAAATTGTGGAGAAGCCATAATAAGAGCCTTGGATACTTAAATAAAATGCAGTGTGCTCCTTTTTTTATTTTCCTTTAAATGTTTTATCCCTCCTCTTCAACCCCACAGTATTTTGTAATATTTGTATATTTATTCTTTATTTTTTTTCCTTTTTTTTAATCTTTTTTTTTTAAAGGGAAAGCCTCAGAATATCTTTTTTTTTCTTTTATTGGGACCTTTGTCTTCTCTATTTCCATTTTTGATTTACTTTTATGGCTATCTCTTACTTTTTGTGACCTTTCAATTGGATTAAGGTGTGAAGAACTTGAAGAATTTTCTTTCTCTCTTTTTTTTCTTTCTCACTATTTTTTAATATTATTGGGTATTATTCTTTTTCTTTTTTCTTTTTATTTTTGAATCATAACTGACTATCCCATAACAGGATTAAGGTTTAGAAGAACCTGAAGAACCTCCTTTTTTAAAAAATCTTCTTTTCCTTTTAATTTTGGGCTTTTTATTTTTTACTGGCTTTTTCTTGTGTTTTCCTTTTTCCTAACTGGATTATAATTTGCCACCCTACTAATTGGATTAAAAGAGCTTGAAGATCCTGAGCTATCCAAATGAGTAAGAAAATTTTACCTTCTGGCATTTCAACTTCCGCTCCTGCCTCCCCATTAGCTGGAGGACGACTTTTAACAATGGCGAAGCAAGGTAAAGCACAACTAGATTTAACGATGGTTATGCAAGGAATTCAAGAACTTAAAACGAGTATTGAACAAAGAACGGAGAGCATTGAACAAAGAATTGGGAAGACTGATGAAAAAATTGAAAACATTCAACAAATGATGGTGAAATATGATGAGACTCCAAAAAATGGAAGAGAAAGACAAACAAAGAGATGAGACAATTGGAAACATCGATAGCAGATTAACAATGGTTGAACAAGACAAAAGTGGGATGTTGAAGTGGGAGATGGACAGATCAGAATTTTACCTCAGATTCCAAAACATAGAGGAAGAAAAAGGACAAAATTTGGCTGCAGTAATGATAGAAATCTTGGCTGGAGCTCTGGGAATAACAGAGGAAAAGATGATGGATGGAGTAGATGAGATATACCGAGTCTTCACAAGATATGCGATGAGGAACAGTCTACCAAGAGAGGTCCATGTCAGATTTACCAAAAAAACTATTAAAACACAAATATTACAAGTGGCAAGAGAGAAGGTGTTGAAGTATAAAGACAAAGAGATTGTGGTCTTAAAACAAGTACCCAGAAAAGTGAGAGAGATGAGAAGAGAATATCGATTCCTGACTAAAATGTTACTGGAAAAAGAGGTGAATTACAGATGGCTGATTCCAGAAGGATTAATGTTTACATGGCAAGAACAGAGACACAGAATTGACTCAATCGAGAAAGCAGAAATATTCTACAATGAATTCTTCAAAAGAAGAGAAATAGAGACAGAAAAAGAGATCATCTCAACTGAACTTCAAGAGGATCAAATGGGAAAAGAAGAAGGTGCAGCAGGTGGACAAGTGGAGACCAAAGAACAACGTGAAGTAAGATCTACGAGAGCTGTTAGACCTAAATACAAAACATAACCATGGAGGAAAAAAATTGATTTCTATGAATATAAATGGACTGAATTCAGCTACCAAAAGAAGAAAAACTTTTCATAAATTAGAAAAATTAAAATTTGACATAATCTGCTTACAAGAAGTACACATTAAAAAACAACATCAACAATTATTGGTACGACCAAAATTAGGGAAAACTTTTACTTCTCTGACTCATTGTAAGAAAAGAGGAGTGGTCTTGTACATTAAAGAAACTATTCCAGCCAAACTGATTTATACTGATGAAGATGGAAGAGTATTAATGGTTGAAATAGTCGATAATAACACAAAAACACTCCTGGTTGCAATTTATGCCCCGAATGATAAGCAAGAAGAATTTTATAAAAAGTTACATATGAAAACAATTGAACTGGACTATATTAACATAGTTATGATGGGAGATTTCAATGGAATTGTAGATAATAAATTGGACTACACAGCGACAGCATCAAGATAAAATAGAAAGACTCTCCCTAAATCCTTTTTTAAAATGATAGATGAATTAAATTTAAAAGATATATGGAGAGAAAGAAATGCAAAAACTCAACAGTATACTTTTTATTCAAATAGACATTTATCATGGTCCAGAATAGATATGATTTGGATCTCAACAGAATTAATATCTAATATTCAAGAAACAAATATTGAAACAAGTACATGGGCAGACCATAATCCAATGACAATTAAATGGAAAGGACAAAAAAGAAGATCTAGATGGACATTAAATAATACTATTTTAAAGGAAAAAGACTTCACACAATGGATGGAAAAAGAATTGACCTTCTTCTTTAGTGAAAATAAAAAAGAAGATACTTCAATACAGAATGTTTGGGATACAATGAAGGCATATGCGAGAGGATTAATAATAGACTATACAAAGAAAAAGAACACTAGGAAGAGGCAAACTATTAAAGCTCTAGAAGATGACTACAAAAAACTGGAAAAAGAATTACAGAAAATGCCACAGAAAAAAGATATTAAACTTAAAATGGACATAATCAAACATAAAATGGGCCAGGTAGAGAAAGAAGAACTGGCACAAAAAATCAGAAGTGCTAAACAGAACTATTTTGAAGATGCAAATAGGCCAGGTAGATGGTTATCATATAAACTGAGAAAGGAGAAAGAATCAAGGAAAAAGGCAATTATCCGAGACTTTTATGGACAACTATATAAACAGGAGGATCTTGATGAGGGAAAAATTAAACAGTATTTACAAAATGCTAACCTACCCAAGATACCTGAAGAGACTGAAAAAATGTTAGAAAGTACTATAACAATGATGGAACTAACCGAAGCATTCAACAGACAAAATAATGGCAAAGCACCAGGTCCAGACGGGCTTCCGGCAGAATTTTATAAAACACTACAAGAATCGTTGAGCATTCCACTGCTAGAAGTCATGAACGAAGTTATGTTAAATAAGAAAATACCTAAAACACGGTCAGAAGCTTATATTACACTTATTCCAAAAGAAGGGGCCAATCCATTACAAATTAAGAACTACAGACCTATTTCCTTATTGAATGCAGACTATAAAATCTTTGCCTCAATTTTGGCAGAAAGGCTAAAAAAATACTTAAATAATTTTATTCATCCTGATCAGAATGGATTCTTACCAAAGAGACAAATTAAAGACAATATGAGGGTAATTCTGGACACTTTGGAATATTATGAGGCGCATCCTGAAAAACAAATGGCTTTGATATTTTTAGATGCTCAAAAGGCATTTGATAATGTGAATTGGAGATTTATGTTATTATTACTGGAACAGATGGGCTTTGCCAGAAAATTTATCCAAGCAATAGAAGCCATATACTATATGCAAACGGCAAAAGTAATGATAGAGGGAGAATTTACAGACTCTATTAATATAAGAAAAGGCACAAGACAAGGATGCCCATTATCACCTTTGCTATTTGTGACTTTGGAAGTGTTGAATAGAAATATTAGAGAGGACCAAAATATAAAAGGAATGAAAATCAAAAAGGAGGAATTTAAATTGCAAGCCTTTGCGGACGATCTGGTTTTCATTCTGGAAGATCCTCTAGAGACAGCTTTAAAACTATTGGAAAAGATAGAGACGTACAGTGAGATGGCCGGTCTGAAAATAAATAAAGATAAAACAAAGATCCTGACAAAGAACATGTTATTAAGGCAAAGAGAAGAACTGGCAGACTTATTGAAAATCCAAGTTACGAACAAGGTTAAATATTTGGGGATACATTTGACATCAAGATGCACTACATTGAAAGAGAATAACTATATTAAGCTTAAACAGCAGATAGCATCTGATTTGAAGAAATGGGAAAATCTACAATTGTCATTGATAGGTAGAATTTCAACAATCAAGATGAATATTTTACCCAGAATTTTATATTTGTTCCAAACAATACCAATTAGGCTTGGCAAAGATTATTTTGAAGAATTAAATAAAATTGTGTTGAAGTATATATGGCAAGGTAAGAAAGCGAGAATAAAATTAAAACTTTTGTTAGGGATATACACCCTAGCAGAACGTGCAACGGCAGTCTAGCAGACAGGCAGATATGTGAGACAAAACGTTGTAGTAGCTTACACTCACTAAGACAGATACGCTGTGCAAGTTAAATAGTTTTTATTCCAGCAAGAGTTATAGCATAGTCAAACGGTCCATATGTCATACACTGTTCAGTCAGTCCGGGGGTTATTCAGTTTGGAGAGTCCAGTGTCGAAGAAGAGGTCAGTAAACTTACAATCAATTAGTCCAGTGATATATCTCTTTTGCAGTCAGAGATATGAAGAAAAATCAAACCCTTTTTCTTCTCTCAGCAAACACGCAGTTATCACCATCAATCCATCATTGTCAGCATTCCAGTAAAAGCCGGCAAACAGTGAGCTCTCTTGCTCCCTCTTATGGTGATTTTACAACCGCACCCAAAATACTTGGTTTACAGTTTAAAGTGATACACACAATCATAGTCTCTATATATTATTTTACCCAAATAAGTTAGGTAACCAATGTTATCCCTAACAACTTTTACAAGACGCTAGAACTAGAGGAGGATTTGGCCTTCCTAATTGGGAGTTGTATTACCAAGCTGCAAATTTAATGTGGGTCAAAGAATGGATAACATTAAGAAAGTCTAGATTGTTGACATTAGAAGGACATGATTTATTATTGGGCTGGCATGCTTTTCTGTGGTTATAAGGGAACTAAATCGCAGGGTTATTTTAGAAGACATTATATACGGGAGTCTTTATGGTTGAACTGGGAGAAAATTAAGAGACAATGTTATTTGAAAATTCCAGTCTGGTTATCAACTATTGAAGCTTTTTCTTATCCTATAACATATAAGAAGGAACAAACAGTTAGATATGGGGAAATATTGGATGAAAAGGGTGAACTTAAAACGATGCAAAATCTAGAAGAACAAGGTATAAAGATGAATTGGTTTTCATATGCACAAATACACTCAAGGTATCTTAAAGATTCTAAAACAGAGGGATTTTATGATAAATTGACTGACCTAGATAGGATTTTGACAGGTACTGATGAAAAAGTGATTTAAAAATTATATAGTTATTTGCTGGAAATTAAATTAGAGGAAGAACAAGTTAAAGAAATAATGATTGCTTGGGGGAAGAATTTTGGATATGGGATTGATTTAGAGAAATGGCAAAAATTGTGGTCTCAAAATTATAAAATGACAATGTCAACAGCATATAAAGAAAATTTGTATAAGATGTTTTACAGGTGGCACTTTCCCCCGACAAGAATAGCAAGAATGTTCAAGAATAAATCTGAAAAGTGCTGGAAATGTCATCAGATACCTGGCTCATATTACCATATGTGGTGGACTTGTGAGGACGCTAGAAAATATTGGACTAGAATTTGCATATGGTTGGAAAAAAAGAAAAAATGTAATCTTATTCCTGCATCAAAAAACTCAAATCCAAATATAAAAATCCAACTGGAGGGGAAGTAAAAAAGAAAAAAGAAAGGAGGGAGAAAATGCAATTCTGTCAATAAGCAAAGCACTGTCACTAAGTATTTGAGGCTCTTTACTAAATCAAAAAACAAAGTTTCTAGTTCTCTTTTCAAGGTCACTTCAAACTTCTTTCTTTCAGTTTCAATTCCAGACTCCAGCTATCAGTAGTTCCACAGAAGAGCACCTGCATACACAATCGACATGCTCTTCCCACTATCTTTTCAGTGAAAAAACGCAGAGTCCTTGAATATAACACCAAATGTATCAACAAGAAAGAAAAACAATGTATCCAAGCCTCCAGGTGGCAGTGCTACTTCCCTTTCCCTTCCCTTCCCCTCTAATATTTAAGCCAGGAATAAATTTAAAAGAAATCTAATATTGTTAAAAATAAGAGAAAAAAATCTTTTTCAAGGAGTTATTTAAAAAAAAAAGTTAAAAAGGAAAGACCAGTCCAGTTTAAAAATTAAAAAGCTTTTACAAAAATCCAAATTCCAATAAAAAGAAAAAAAAAACTTCAGTTTTAGTTTGTGCTTAATCTCGCCACATGACCACTTTTATCTTCACTTTTAAATTTTACTTTTAGTCTTTTAGGGTGTTCTCTCCAGAAAATAGTAAGTAGAAATTTATCTGACCAAACTGACACACTTTCTTTCCAGCTTTCTTCTGTTCCAGAGCTGTCCCAGCTTCAGCAGCTTTAATGGCTGCCTGTCTGCTGCAGGAAAAAAGGGCTTTTCCTGGATCTACCGGGGACTCTGCAATGTCCCTGGGATCGACAGGATGTGCCTGTTGAGGTAATTCCCCATTAGGAGAATGAGCACATACAGGGAGATGTATTTGAGAGTAGTGTTTGAATAATACGCATACACAGCACACAGATACACTGTACAGTAAATGTAGGTTTTTACTTCCAGAAACGTTAAGCAAAGTCCAAAATAAGCAATCCAAAATCATTCACAGGTAAATCAGTCAGTTTTTCAATCCAGGGATAATCCAAATATCAAACTCCAGTGTCAAAAACAGTTCAGTATCAGACTTACATCAAATCCAGAAATAGCAGTCAATTAGGAAAAATGGCAATACTTTCCAACAGAAGGAAAAACAGAGACTCACTCACTTCACTGAGACTCTTCTGAGACTAAGGCTAAGTCTAACCAGGTTTCTGGCTCCATCTTATGGCCATTTGAGAAACCACACCTAATTACAGTTTTGCATTTTCTTAAAGATACAGTTTTAAAATGTTTATCCTGGATTATATATTTCTAACCCAAATACCTGTTAGGTGACTTATATTCCTAATAGTGCCCCTCCTCAGTCACCATCTCTACGGGACGGTTTAGGTCCGGTGGGACCATCCTGCAACCAAGATATTATTGGTGATCTTAGAGCTTCAAGATCGCATGCTGTACCACTGCGGCGCCAGCTCTGCCCTCTCCCAATAACATTATTTTCATTATTTCCATCTTATGTTCTTTCCAGTATTTGTAATACTGAAATTTAAGTTTGTAGAATGGAATCATACCTTTGTTCTGGTTGTCTGTAGGGAAAAGCCAGACGTCTATTCCTAATAATTTAATTTTCTAGAATATCAGATATTATAATAAAAACTCTTGAACAAGAAATTCAGAATGACTCTATTAATTTTGGATTAAGTTTAAAAAAGAGAACTTTCTTAGATCCACATATGGGATTAGGCAAATTATAATCTATGCATAATTCTGGTAATAAATCCACAAGTCTATGCTACCACATTTTACAATGCCTTAAATCTAATTCAAAACAAATTCATTGGTTAGCCTTGTATAATTATTGCATATGTCAATGTACATAATTATTCCTTATTGATTTTTTTTGTAATTCCTCCTGCCTAATTTGTTTTGGCCATGCTTAAAAGAGATTGTTAATGATATTCATGCATTCTGTACAAATTAGCAGATAATTCCAGCAAAATTAGTTATTAATAGATTTATTTATTTAAAAAGTGGTTACACATGTCAAATGTTATGTATCCTCATTAATCACATATATAATCAAGAGGCAATCTTGCCTAATACCGTGTTTCTCATATAATAAGGCCGGGTCTTATTTTTTTTTTGAGCCCCGAAAAAATAGCTAGGCTGTCTTTTTGGGGGTGACTTAATTCCCCCCCCCGCATCTTTGGGTGGGCGGCAACGGCTTGTTCTCCTCGGCGTTGGTGGGGCACTTCGTATCGGGGTCAACGCAGGCAGCACCATATCCGGGTGTGCAACAAAAGTACTTCCTAACAGCAAGCCCCCCCGCCATTCCCCCCCATTTTGCATGTTTTAACATAGGCCTTAATTTGAGGGGAGGGGCTTAATTTCATTTCATGCCTATAAAACATGCTGGGACTTCCTATTGGGGGAGGCTGTATTGTTGGAGAAACAGGGTAATATATGATATGTGGGAATCTTTTCCTGTGTAACCTCTCTCAGATTTGGTGTCAATGAAACACCATAATCAGGAAGTTATGTAGCAATACTGCTGTTAAAGGACCATTTTTCTTGCTGCTACCTTGTTCTAGGACACAGGCGCACATGCGCACGCATGCACACACGGGGGGGGCAGGAAGACAGGCAAAATTCTGGAAATGCCCTAGTGATTTTCCTCCCAAATACTAACTAATCATCTTAATTTTTAAGCTCAGAGAATATTGGTTACTTCTTTCTTGTTCCCTGAGAAAAAGCAGGATACAATAATTACTTAACAATACTAGAATGTCATTGCTACTATAATAATAATAATAATTATTAGTCATGTACCAATTAAAATAATGTTAAACTCAGAATGGATTTAGTTGTAATAATTTCCCTACTTCTCATTTGTAGAAAAAGGTGAGGTTTTATTACATAGCCTTCATCTTGACTTTTTCAGGACTTTATTGCTGTATGTCTGGTCAACTCTATGCATTGCAGATATAGAATCAGGGCTCTTTCCTCAACAACAGAATAATATATTGAGACAAATTCTGGGCTGCCACAGCAGGGTATGGGCAAGCTGTGGGAACGGAAGAGTAGCAAAGGGAGTATAGCCACAACAATATTCTTTTGCCAGTGATCAAGGATGAGCTGGCACCTGGAGAGGAGTGACTGGAATTTGGAGACAGGAGATTGATTGGCCAATGTGATCTGAGGATCACTAAATGTGGCAATGTGTGAGTTTTAGTGTGGAGGGGGGAAAATTCAGGAATTCAGATTCGGGTTTTCCCCAGATGTGCCAACACGACTATTCTAATAAATTCTTACTTTGATGGACTTTGTCTTGGAGTTCTGAATTGCTTGGAGAGTTTACTTGGAACACTGACATTAACCCAAATCTGCATCTAAAGAAAATCCCAGTAGCTTCTCACAAAGCAGTGCCACTGTCTGGGTCCTGAGCCCAAGCGCCCTCAAAACTAATGGGGTATGTAAAGACTCATGGAAGATGGAGCAGGAAATGGTGATCCATGACAAATCTACCAGATCTGCAGAGCTACCAGATCCACTTCAGAAACCCTTTGTACAGCCCTTTGCTATCCATCAGCTACTATGGTAGCAGAAACAGAGGCAGTGGAGGCCAAGCTCTGGAGGCCATCTGACCCAAGGAGCTGGTCCTATGGCAGTCTCAACTAACCAAATCAGCTGTGCAGCTAGAGTTGGAGCCCATGATGATAACCCCAAAGCCTCCAGGGTGTTGAGGCAACCGAGCAAGTAGTAGCCTTTGAGTGGAAATCTTCAAGGCCCTGGAGCAGTCCAGGGAATGGAGTCTTCGTCATCACGAAGCCAGTTGCTTGCAGGGTTACCCGAGAAGTTTGATTAGCTGAGTGTGGGACCCACTGCTCAGACATCTCCATATCCGATCCAGCCCAGTTGGACTCTAGCCCAGCCTACAATCCACTTTCCAGGCTCAGGGAGCATGGCAGGCCAAACTAGGGCTTCGGCTTCATTCCACTTGGCATTGGCCAGACCAAGGTTCAGCTTTCCACCTTGGACCAATCAGTTGGAGCTGCGGCACAGCAGGCAAAGTGGCCAGGTGACACCCTGGACCCATGGAGCTATCAAGCCAAAACATGAACGAGAGGACTACCAGGCCTGCCCATCATCTCCCACTGGCGCCTCCCGGATTACCGCCAGCTGACCAAATTCCGCCCAGATGGGGCTTTTATGCAGGCCAGGGGCGGACTCAGCACCAGTGGGTGCTGGCTCTTGTCCCATCACCAATCCCACTAGCCACAGCAGCCCCACCAGCAGCTGCCCCACCACAATTCCTGGCAATCTTTGATAGCACTCAGGAAAACTGGCCTATTTCCTAAACAGAATCTGGGCTCACATCGATTGATATGGGGCTCAATATAAGTCAGACCAAGACATGATCTTGATCATTGCAGATAATATGAGAGGCGGGGGAAGTCGCAGATTGGATTGCTCAACTCCATGACAAAGGAGCCCCTAAGTTGGAAGATGTGGATGAATTCATGCAGTCCCTAAGAGCCTGATTCGAAGACATAGGCAACTGGGAGGAAACTGAGGCAGAAATCAAAGGACTGAAACAGCGTGATTGCCCCCGCAAGGAGTTTGTATGGGACTTTAGAAGAGTGGCTGGAAGAGATTGGCCTGAGTGACTCTTCTTCCACTACTTTAAAGAAGCCCTGGATCAGGACCTTAGGCAAGCATGCGCCTTCAGGGGGTGCCCAACCGAATCCAAGATTGGTACTGGATGGCAGTGATTATGGACTTAGAAATTCACCCAGAGAAACCCCCTAAGCGGCCGTTGGGACACAGACAGGCCAGCAAGCCTCCGATAGAGAAGTGATCAGTGGCAGCCCCCGGAGTCAAGTGTTTCGGGTGTGGTCAGCAGGGCCACCCAGCCTCGGAATGCCTCATGCTGACCCATATTGCTCGAACACCAGCTGCAGCTAAGCTGAAATAAACTCCCCATTAGCTGCAAGATAAGAGGAAGTTTGCTCAGCAAGCCATAGAGGTCCCCTCCTTGCAGGAGGAAGGGGGAACTCCGGCTCTGGAGGTTATTGATTTTTAACAGAAGTGGCGATGAAGATCCAATTGTAAGTGAAGCCATCCACCCTTTCACCATAAAATCTCACATAGTGGTTCCCCGGACAGGAGCCCATGGGAAGTTAGAGGCCATAATAGACACTGGTTGCACCTGGTGTTTAATCAGTTCTCAGACTGCAAAATTTAGAGATTCAAATGAGAACACTGAGCTGCCTTATCTGCTTTGAACAGGTAGATGGTTCGCTAATTGGGAAAGAGCCAGCGACTTTGGTCATCGAACCTGTCAGGCTGGAGATGGAGCGTCATTGGGAAATTATGATTCATAGTCAATGACTGAGGCACTCATCCTTGGCTTGGCTTGGCTAGACAAAGGGGCCCCACAATTACATGGGAAGACGGCTATCATAAGGATAGGCATCGGGCTGCTATCACCCCTCCTGCAATCAGTTTATTTGGACAATATTCTCATCTTCAGCAAGACAATGGAGAAACACATCAAACAAGTGAGACAAGCATTAAAAAACTTCTAGACGCTAAGCTTTATGCCAAGTTGTCAAAGTGCTAATTCCACAAGACTTCTTTACACAGCCTGGGCTACCGAGTGTCAAACGAGGGAATTGAAATGGACCCGGGAAAAGTTAAAGCAGTACTGAATTGGCAACCTCCTCATGTCTGGAAACAACTTCAAAGCTTCCTGGGCGTTGCCAAGTTTTACCGGCAGTTCATTACCACATTTGCTGAGATAGCCCTGCTACTTACTGAACTATTAAAAACAAAGGGGACCAACCCCAAGCCCAAATCCAACCAATTTCTAAATTGGATATTTGAATGTCAACGAGTATCTGAAGAGTTAAAAGGACTGTTTTCCAAAGAAGCAATCCTAAAATATGCCTAGCAAATGTTGGAAATGTCACCAAAAAATGGGCCATATTATCATATGTGGTGGACTTGTTTTCAAAGCAAAAAAAGATTGGGCAAAATAAATAAGTGGTTAGAAAAGATAGGAAAACATGTAGATTTTGAATTTGAACTGTTTTTATTAGATATAACATCATAAAAACTTGATAAGCAAAGTATATATTTAATATTGTATGTCTTAACAGCAGTGAGGATTATATTAGCATAATATTGGAAAAATGAAGAAATACTGTGAGACAAAGAGATAATTAGGAAGATACTAGATTGTGCAGAAATGGACAGACTGACGTTGAAGATTAAACAAAAAGAAGACATCAAATGGACTTTATTTTACCAGTGGTTGGAAAAAAGTGGCGGAGATTAAGAATGTAACCTGTACTGTTAAGCAATTAAATAACCCATACAACACAATGTTTATTAAGCACTAACAAAATAGAAAAACAATAGAAAATCAATAAAATTAAAAAACTAATACTGGTTGCCAGCCAGCCAGGATCCGTGGAGTTTTACCCACACATAAAAGGCGTCTGCTGCCGCCTGGATAATGGCTCTTCCAGACTTGGTCTGGTGGCTGGGTGAGTTGGGAGTCACTTCGTGGTTGCCAGAATTGTTGGGAGGAAAAGCTCCCAGTTGGGATGCCGCAAACAGCACTTGAAGAAGAAATTGAACAAGAAAGCAAACTGTAGAAAAGAAGACCTTTAATGATGGAGAACCAAGATGAGTGACATTTTCAAACCTTCAACCTTTTCAAAGTTTTAGTCTGAAAAACTGTTCTTGATGACGTTTAATCCTGTGTCTATTGATGAGATAAATTTCCTTATTCAGATTTGTTTGAGAGGAAAAGGTTAATCTCTGCTCCTGAAAAGTAGCAGGGTTGGAAAACCCGACTGGTTTCTGTGTGTTTTGTTTGAGTCCTGTCTGTCTTAATTAGTTGACTACTGGTACCTGGGCTATTTCCTAGCTTGCTACTTTCTTGTGGTCATGCTTATCTTAAGTGTTTATACTTGCAGCTTGCTTGGGGCAGTAAGCACTGGCAACAAGCCAGACAGAGTTTTTTCTTTTCCCTGAGGTTTCAATTTAAGGATTTAAATGATTGTAATTTAATTATTTGCTTTTGTGTTTGGATTATTTGCTGTCTCTGAACTCTAAAAGAAACACACAGAAAACTTTACTGATGTGCTAGAAAAGAAAAAACAAAATGGAAATATGGGTAAAAGAGATGTAATGTTTTAGTGAATGTATTAATAAAGAGCTTTTTATTTGCACCAGAAATGATTAACAGAGCTTGGCAGTTTGCCACTCCTGAGTGATTTCTAGTGTAATGGAGCTTATATTCCTTTAGCAGGGTATTTAAAGAGATAAAGCAGTCATGAAAGTAGATTGCAATTAGTCAAAAATTGCACTAAGTCTTTATGAAAGTGGAAAGTATGCAAGGGAATGGAGGAGGATAATTTGTTTTCATGCTTTATTAAATTTATTTCCTGCTTTTTCAACAATAAAAACAATCACAGCACAAGATACAATTCATTCTGTGGTTCATTGGATGCTTGTTTCCGCTTTTCCAAGAAATAACTGATTTTACACCAAAAATGATTCCCCCCCACACATCTAACCCTAAATTTTGATTAAAAATACATAGAGATATTTAAGTCAAAGATGATTCTCTTATGACATCTGTAATATTTGGTGAGCTCTTAAAATAATTTTTTTACTGCACCTTGGAGGGCTATTTGCTCAGGTTAATGAAGAAAATAGAAAACAGAAGTTGAGTTCTACATAAAATAGATGCTGAATTGCTCTCAGTTTTAGGATAGAAGGAGATGGAAGGCAGGCCTAAATGTGGCATTAGGCTATGTTGCTTCTGAAGCTCAATAACCCCTCAACACCAATTCGATCTTAGTTAGTAATATATTTGGCCCTTATATGCACTCACATCATCCACATGTCAAAAGCACTGAGGGGTTTCCTTATTGAAATGATTGGCCAGTGACATCACTGTTCCCTGGGGGATACCTAGTTGGGAATCTTTTCATGTAGCCAGCAGGAGCTGGAGCAAAGGAGATGAACTCATCCCATCCCATGGCAGCACACAAGTTTCAAGTATGGTTATCCTCCAACCCAGCATTCTAACCATATGAGCCATTGGCCTCATATGCACTGAAAGAATTATAACATATTCTCCAGTTAGCGTATGCTTGGACTAAAAGAATCCAAAGTATCAAGACAGAGAAGCATGATAGTCGATCCTTTGAAAATAATAACTGTACAAATGTGGAATTTTCAAAGTCCAAACATACTCTAATTTAATTAAACAAATGGTACATCTGCATTCTGTTTTAAAATGCAAACCTTTTCCAGCATGCACAAATTACCTAGCTTTCAGTATTCACATTTCCTTTACTTATTATGTATTTTGTATAGACGTGCATATACTGTACAAAAAGACAGAAACAAAGTGAAATATTTAACATATAACATTATCTAACAATTGCTTGAATAGTTTCATTCGGGCATGAAACAGCAGAAGAGTATTTTGCCATTTGCTTTGCATCAAGAGATATCTATAATTTTTATTTAATATATTATCGGTATCCTTTCACTTATGCAGTGATGTTCCTTTGCTGCCCCCTACTGCAGAGCATAGCATCATTTTCCAAAAATGATTCTGACAAATAAGTGGAATGAAATCATAAACTGCAATTTTTGTACTAAGGCCTTCCCAAAGTTAGATAGTAGTAATATTAATTTCTTCATATTGTAGACTGTTAGTATCCACCCCTCTTCTAGAAGAATGAAATATTTTGAGAAATATTAAAAAGGCAAAATATTATATTTCCTGGATGAGAAATGGAGAAACATGCTCTTGGAAAGCAGCCCCCAACTTTCTTAATAGCCTTCAGCAGATGTCAGCACTTAAGAGATAAAGAAATAGCTCTATTCAGGAGCAAATAACCTCACCCATGATCCAACAAAGGTAGGATTAGCCCTGAGCCACAATAGGAATTGTCCAACTCCCCTTCATTGCATCACCCTCAGAAACCAAACTTAAGACAAACTACTAAGGTTTGTACATGGCCCCAGGGGAGTCTGACAACAGCCAATAGAATACATGTTCTTGCACAGGAACAGGAAGTTCAAGTGCAAAGCCTCCACTATCAGTTTATTGGGAAGAAGAGATTGGAGTCATGGTTTGTACTTTTAACAAACATATCAATTAACAACAGAGACATTGCAGTTATTAAAAAGAATGGGAATATTGAAAAATTAAAAGGATTATAACCTGCATATATTATAAGATGAAACATTATTTTTGATTAATTTGTAACGTGGGTATGAAGACTTTGTGTTACAGAATGAATAATTGAAGAGAAAATGTGAAGTTGGCAGGTTAGATGTTATATTATTTGCTGACTGGAAGCAACAAAATATTTTTTTTAATCTTACAAAAGGTTTTTTTGTAAGATTTGTTTGAAAAAAACCTTAGAAACTTTACAAAATGTTGTTTTAATGAGATACAAAATTTAAATAGGTAAGAATGAATAAAATGAAAGGTATCTAAATAATAACAAGCTATATGAAAATAGAGATGCAAAACTGAACTGATTCTTATTACTTGAGCTGCGTGTTAGGCATATGAACAGAATTCTCCCCATAGAGTGTAATAATCTCTGAACAGTTCTCAGATTAGGTGTAGAAATATTGTGTTTTCATCAATAAAAATGATAAGCATGGCATGAAAAATCAATATATAATTAGAAGATTCTGCAAGCTCAGAGTATTGATACATTGGGATTCTTGCTCTCTACAAATGATTTTCTGATCTCATCTTGTATAATGGCATTTTCTGGATACGTTTGTCCAATTCCTTCACTAGATATAGAGAATCATTGATTTCCAAGATGTGGAAATGATAATACGTGTGTTATATCATGAAAATGTTGCAATTGTTGTCATTCTGGCTTTGATGCTTCTTTGCATCAGACACTAAGCAGGAACTTTCCATCACTCTTACTGCAGCTGGTTTCCCCTTCCATATGGTTCTTAACTACATTTCCTGACATTTTTGAATATTCTATGGATTGAATTTTATATTAAATAATCTAGTACAGGAGTGTCAAACTTGTGGCCCACTGGCCGGATGCATCATGTGCTGGCCATGCCCACTCATTTTAGCAAAGGGGAAAAAAAGTCATGATGTCACATGATGACAATGTGACACTGCTAGTTTGACACCCCTGATCTAGAGTAATCAGTTGGGGGGTCTGTAATACTTAGAAGGCGAACAGGCTATATATGTACTATATGGCTGCATGCTTTGAAACTTTTGTAACTACATACATATGTCCATGGTTCTGATAAAGAGGTGTGGACATATTTGGCATCTCTGATTACTGTCTATCTAAGTGGAGCTCTTCAAGAATCCACGGTATTTTTATTTATTAATTAAATTTCTACACTCATCTCACTTAAGTGACTCTGGGCAGCTCACAAAATCTACATGTGAAATTCTTTGTGTATCCATTTTCCATTCTTTACAACTGTTTCAGACATGTATAAACACCAGTTGGAAGAAATATCCATCTCATTCAGTTCCAAGCCAGGAGAAAGGCACTGGAGACAAAACGGAGGCTTGAGGCTGATTGGAAAGATGGTTTAATGATGAAGCAGAAGCACATGGATGATCCTGGGAAATTGATTATATGGAATGAGAGGGGAGTATTTATACCTTCTCTTGGGCTTTGAACTTGAACTTCCTGTTCCTGTGCAAGAAGATGTATTCTATTGGCTGTTGTCAGACTCCCCAGGGGCCATGTACAAATCTTAGCAGTTTGTCTGAGCTAAGTTTGGTTGATGTTTCCGAGGGTGATGCAATTAAGGGGAGTTGGACAATTCCTATTGTTAAGGTGACCAACCATCCTCCTTTAGGGAGGACAGTCCTCCTTTTGTAAGTTCTGTCCTCCCTCGAAAAGTGTCTTCCTACATGTCTTCCTTTTTGATATTTGAAGACTAATCTGTAAATCTCCATATTTGATTGATGCCGTTGTATGTGATGTGATGTACTTATATTTGACATGATTATTTGTCAAGACTCGGTACAGTGCGGCGAGACGCGATTATGAGACGCATGCGCTCCACACAGGAGAATTGTTTTGAGACAATGTGCTATGTGCAAGAGTGGCTTTGTTTTTTTTCTTCAATTTCTTTGTGTCCTCCTTCTCATTGTAAAAAAATTGGTCACCTTATTATTGTAGCTCAGGGCTAATCCTACCTTTGTTGGATCTTGGGTGAGGTTATTTGCTCCTGAATAGAGCTAGCTATGTCTTTATCTCTTAAGTGTTGACATCTGCTGAGGGCTATTAAGAAAGGTGGGGACTGCTTTCCAAAAGCACATTTCTCCATTTCTCATCCAGGGAACTATTCTGCCTTTTTAATATTTCTCAAAATATTTCACTCTTCTAGGAGAGGGGTGGATGCTAACTTTCTACACACCTAAACTGTGTTCATGGCCTTGGACAACCAATTCAGTCATTTAATATTAGTTTCCACAGAAAACAGATAATTTATTACAGTATGATTTGCTTAAAACCATTGTAGTGAGATACAGATCTGCCAATAATTGCAGATTATACCAATATATTCAAAACAATAAACGCCTCTGAGAATTTATTTGCAAAGTACAGACACCACATAAGCATTTTAGGGATAAATGGTGCTTAACTTTAAAGTAGATCTTAGTAGTTCTTATTAAGCTTATAAGGGCTATTGTATCTATGACTGAAAATGTTATAACCGTCACCTGAAATTTTGTGCTCCAGAGCTGTTAAACCCGATTTTAGAAAAAAGCCTGCAATTTATTCTTCCAATGCAAAGACAAGGTTGTATATTTCGTTTGTTGCATGGTTTGTCGTAATGCTAGCAGCATTGCGGAGGTTTACAGTATGTGCCATGCTTGTTTCAAACGTCTCAGTGCCTTCCTGATTAATCCTAATAATTAAAGGCCCAGGAACGGGCAGCTAGGCAGTCGGCAGTAGCAACTTTTTCCACGGAGCATTCTCCATTCTAAAGGTGGTGCTTTTCTCACACAACCGACCTTTTTGCTTCAGTTTTCCGGCAATACTGACAGCCTTTTCTAGCTTTCCTTCCACTTCCTCTCCCGGCGATTAGCGGCACTGTTATAAATCAAACGCCGAGTCACTGATTACCGCGGCGATCGATGTGATCGCCCTCTTCGCTCTCTCACTTCTACACGCAGCGTCTGCGGCGCGCCAGTGCAAAAGGAACATCTGAAGAAATGCGTGACTGGGAAGGTGAGCCGGCGACATCAGATTCTCTGCAGAGCGAAATACTCCTCCCGCCTCTTTGCTTATTCTTTCGTGTTTTCTGTAAGGGCGAGAGACAGCCTATAGTTTCAAGAGACAGCGTGACAGCGTAGCGGCGACGACGATGATTTTTGCAAACTGTACAATTACCCGCCAGTAAATCCTTGCGACTTATCCCTAAGAAGAGCGTGTAGGAGCGTGGATCTTGACCCTAGGTAGTGTTTTTTTTTTTTTAGCGTCTCAACGTTTCTTTTGCTTTCTGCGTCTCTCCTCTTTCACAACCTGTCGAAGGATAAAGTGAAAGCGTAGAGTCGCTTCCTGTCCTTAGTTAAGAGAGGCCTCCAAAGATCTTGACGGATCTTAATTTCTATAGCGAGGTCCTAAGCTTCAGACTTGCCGCGAGGTTGCATGTTCACTTTCTCAGTCCTAAAGAAGAAACAGGAGACGAGGGCTTTTAAATTTAACGTTGGGCAGGAATTTAATCCCTCTGCCCACTTTTTCCAAATATACCACAACTCAGACCACTGCATACCCCCCAACACATCCTTTGGGGTGTTGTAGCTTCAAGGAAGAGATCAGTTTATCTGTTTTATAAATGATAATTCAGATTCCCCAAATACATTCAAGGTGGATTCAAACAAACAACTGATAATTTGTCGGAGAAATTTAGGGGCATTATGGGAGCAAAAAATCTGGGATTACCATGAATTATCTCACAAAGAGGATTATTTTTTTAAAAAAGTAAATTAAATTTTTAGATTTCAACATCAAACAAAGAAACCAAAGAATGTTAAATGTTTGCATTAGCACTTGATGAGGGACTGCATTTTAAGCTCCTTATGGTTTTTTTTCCTGTCATAATTGTCTCCTTGCTTTTATTAGCCTCCTAGAGATAGAAATGGAGTGGTAGCAAGTTATTCAAAAATCCCAAACAAAAACAAACAAATCCTAAATGCGAAGAAAGGTAGCCTAATCAGAACATATTTGTCCTGTATCTTAATCATTTATTCTGTATCATGGTTTAATTTTTTAATGAAAAGAGCACTATAATATTTTTACATGTGTATTCTTTTTGAACTCTAGCTAGTTGATATATCAGTACAACATGAAACTAGAACAGGGCAGATCCAAATTCAACTCCCAAGTCAATATTGGTAACCTTGATTAAGTATCTTACCAACATAGTGACTAAATTAGTAAACCAGCAAAATATTGTGGACATAATATATTTAGATTTCAGCAAGACTTTTGACATAGTAGACCACAACCTACTTCTTAGTAAGCTGGAAAAAAGTGGAATAGTAGCACCACCACTCGCAACTGGTTGATAAACCATAATCAATGAATAGTCCTTAATGGGTCTAAGTGTATATGGAGGGAAGTAAGCAGTGGGGTGCTACAAGGCCCAGTACTCTTCAATATCTTCATTAACGACTTAGATGAGGGAATAGAAGAACTTACTAAATTTGCAGATGATACTAAGCTGGCAAGAATAGCTAACACTCAAGAAGATAGGCTCAAGATTCAGATGGATCTTGACAGACTAGAACACTGGGCCCTATCTAACAAAATGAAATTCAATGTAGAGAAAAATAAAGTCTTACACTTAGGCAAGAAAAACCAAAAGTACACATATAGACTGGATGAAACCAGGCTCAATAGCAGTAACTGTGAGAGGGATCTTGAAGTCTTAGTGGACAAAGCTAAAAATGAGCTAGCAGTGTGCAGCAGCAGCCAAAAAAGCTAATGCAATCCTAAGTTGCATTAACAGAGAGATACAATCGAGATCATGTGAGGTACTGGTACCACTCTATAAGGCCTTGGTAAGACCACACCTGGAGTACTGCATCCAGTTTTGGTCGCCACATTATAAAAAAGATGTTGAGACTTTAGAAAAAGTACAGAGAAGAGCAACCAGGATGATTAGGGGACTGGAAACTAAAACATATGAAGAATGGTTGTAGGAACTGGGCTTGGCTAGTCTAATAAAGAGAAGGACCAGGGGAGACATGATAGCAGTCTTCCAATATTTGAGGGGCTGCCACAGAGAGGAGGGGGTCAAGCTATTTTCTAAAGCACCTGTAGGCCAGACAAGGAATAATGGATGGAAACTGAACAAGGAGAGATTTAACTTGGAAATAAGGAGAAACTTTCTGATAGAAGAATCAACCAATGGAACAGCTTGCCCTTGTTGTGGAGTGTCATCACTTGAGATTTCAAGAAGAGATTGGACTATCACTTGTCAGAAATGGTGTAGGGTCTCCTGCTTGGGCACGGGGGTTGGACTAGATGACCTATAATGTCCCTTCCAACTCTGATTATCTGTTATCTGATTTCAGAGATATTTATTTATTTATTTAAATCACTCTAACCCGCCTCCCAAAGTTTTCAAAAAGATAAAAGAACTAGGTCGCCTAGTTGAAGGAAGGGATGGGTAATACTGAGGACATCTTTGTTTTAAAAACACTTTGATTAGAATGTATAATTTAGATAAGAATAATGATTTAGAGTAAAGTTTAAATATTATTTCCTTCAAGGCCAAAATAAACAATTTCGAGGATGGCCCCATGGGCCAGATTTAAGCATTCTGCAGGCTGAAGTCATCCCGTGGGCCTTGAGTTTGACATCCCTGGTCTAATGGTTAAGGTAGAAGTTAGGAGATTCGTGTCTTGCCTTATATATAAAAACTGTTTGGGTGACTTGAATCAGTCACTCTCATCCTAACCCACCTTATAGATGGGGGAAGTAGAAGAAAGGAGTTATTTATTTATAAAAATAATAGAAAATGGAGTGGATCATAAATAAATGATAATACCACAATATCTTTAGCATCATCAAATAACAGCATCTTATCCTGGGTCCTTAAGAAGGACGCAATAAGTGGACTAAAAATCCAATCTAAATGTCTCACTGACTATGTAAGAAATACTAATGAAGGCATGTTTTGGCTTCCTTGTCTAGGTTAAATTGTTCAATAATTCATTTTTTTTCTTCGCTATCCACATATTGTCTAGAGTCTTCTCCAACACTAAAGTTGAAGGCATTAATATCTTACTGTGACTCATTAAAGTTCAACTTTCAGTTCTACAATGTGTCACAGGGAATATATATTATTTTACAGATTCCTAAGTCCAGTAATTGTGACTCAAGTATTTAGTTGTGATATTTCTTCTGTTTTGTACCTCACTATCTCTTGTAATGTTTGGAGCAGTTCTAGCTTTTTATAATGTTGTTGGACAATAGTTGGGCGATAGTCACAAGACAGTTATTAATGCAAGGACCTTCTACTTTGTTCCATGAAATTTCTGTTCCGGCAGCTATTTTAATCTAATCTAATATGATTTAATTTAATTTAAATATAATTTAATTTAAAATATACCTGTGAACCTAGGCTGCCTTCTGCGTTTGGCAGACTCCTCTTTTGTTTTATTATTTTATATATTTTATTTAATTGTGACTACTATGTTAAAATAAAATAAAATTATAAATGTGACAGATATTTATCTGTGTTTGCTATTCAAGTAACATTCACAAAAATACATTTGTATGAGTACATTTATATTCACAGAACATTTTGAATGTTTTCAGAGGTATAAAAAACAATTTTAATTATTTATTGACACTCTCCCTAAATGAGATGTTACAAATTAGAAATATACCTATCAAAAAAATCAAGTTTGGCCTTAATTTATTTTTTTTAAACTAACAGCTATGTTGTTTTGTTATTTGTCATATACATCCTCAAGACTAGTTTTTTTTAAATTAATGGACAACAAAAATTGTTGTTTAGGGTGTGTCATTTATCTTATTCTGTTGTGACCTGTGATTATCAGATTAATGTCAGACAGAGCCAAAATATTGGCATGTAATTTGGACCACTAGGATGACCACTAGAGAGAAAACCTAGTCTGATACATGGGTCATAAATAGTTGAGATGGAAGAGAAAATGGATACTAGGTAGCCCTGATATTATGAGTCAGGGATTCAGACTAATTTGAACCAATTTCCAAGCATGAGTCAATAGAGTGGTTGGTTGTAAATTTTATTTCCAGCAGTGTGCCTATTGAGCTGAGCATATCCTTTTATTTTGGATAACTAAAACACACCTTAAACAGCAGGCCCTGTCTGCTGACAGTTGCCAGCCTTGCAGTCTTGTACTCTTTCTTCGTTTAATGTTCTGTCTCATACAATGGAATTGCCATCATTTCAAACTAGGTTTTGTAATTAACTGGGTTCATTCAACAAAAGAGAGAAAACTTGAACCATATTCTGTGCCAGGATCTAGATCTTCAGGGCTATATGGCCCTTGACCCTAGCTTATTAATTTTGGTAATTTCTTTTGTTTTTTGAGTCTGAAACATCACATTGAGTCATATTTGTTTACAGATTTGCAAATTTCATAAATCTTGCTTTTTAAAGGGGTGTGTATGGGGTGTGTGTGTGTGATTCTTACAATCTATTTTTGTAATAAATAAAATACCCCTGCTTCTATCATACCATCTTTAATGCTTCTAAATATGCATTCCTTTAAACCACAAACTTTTCTTGATGGTGCCATTATTATTGAAGAGAGTGGTTCATTTTACCACAACAATTCTGACATAGAGATTTTATTATTGTATAATTATTTAAGTACTGCACAGAACTCAGGAAACTCCTTAAAAATAATAGGCAGATAAACAATTACAGAGCTCCTATTCATACTCAGGTTCATCTCTGGGTTGTTGTTTTTTCAGAATTCATTTGCTTTAATAAATCCATCCCACTGCCATCCCATGAATGCCTACTCAGAACTCATTGTTCTCAGGTGATATGTATTGGATTACAGGTTAAATAATACTGTTTATGTTATTAACTGTACTGTATTTTTATATACTTTAAGTGGTTAAATTTGTGGCATTTCAATTTGGACTTTTGCCCAATGGTTATTTTCAAAATATAGGTGATAGAGAGGACCTTTGGGTTTAATTGTAAATATGTGAGGCTTGAGGGGGATGCTTCAAGGGGGATGCTTCTTATGCCCATATATTTTTTCCTCTTTACTGGTAGTTTAACTAACTTAAATATATGGTTTGGGACTGAATAATGCTGTAAATTAAGCTGTGTTTTTCCTAGAATTAAACAATGGTAAACTGTACTCTTGTTGACTATTATGATATGATAGTTACATGTTATTTCTTTCTGTTAAAAAGTTCCTTCTTTTAAGACAGAATGTATTCTCATATGGAAAGGCAGGCAAGGAATAGGTAATTATTAATAGTTTATTAAATTCATTGTTAACTCCAGTTCTTAGGTATTATATCCCTTGCCCAACAACTGTTGGCAGAGAAAATGCATCTGATAAAACTCAGTAAAGTACAATAAAAAATTAAAATCCAGAGATAAAAGAGCTACATGGAGGAAAAATATCTAAAGGTACTACTTAAACTTAACTAAATACAAGAGGAAAATTATGTAGTCTCATTTTTAAGAGTGGTTACTAGGAAAGGATGTTTCTAGGGCTTATGTCTAAAATAAATGAACACCAGCTTGAAGTTCTGTATTGTAATGTACAGTAATGCTTTATTTGATAAGGTTTTAACTCTAGATTTGAGCAGGACTGTCTTGCTAGTAAACATGCTAGAAATAATTATCCTTGTCTTCTGTGGGGCATATAGGAGTGTGCTTTAGATCAGAGGTCGCCAACCTTTTGGACCTCAGGGACCACCAAGCTCATAATTTTAGATCCCAGGGACCACTAACTGGTTCTGTGGGCATGGCCTAATTTGTGGGTGTGGGCTTGGTGGTCATGTGACTTGCTGGGCATGGCTTGTATGTAAATATTATAAATATTTATATAAATATTGAATTTTTTATTAAAAAAAAGAGCAACTTTTACCCAAAATCAGGCAAAGCAGGCAGATTGAGTTTCTCACAGAATCACAGGTTCATTCAGAGATATATCTATCTGCCATTGGCTAGCTCAGTCTGTCACATAAAATTTCCTTGCAAGCAAACTCACAAAATTGACTCACAACACACCTTGCATGTAAATATTGAATTTTTTATTTAAAAAAGAGCAACTTTTACCCAAAATCACACAAAGCAGGCAGGCAGATTGAGTTGCTCACAGAATCATTCAGTGATCTATTTATCTGCCATCAGCTAGCTCAGTCTCTCAAATTTGCTTGCCATGAGTCTGCACTGAATTTGCTTGCAAGCAACCTTCAGTCCTAAGGGAGGTTCAGCTGTGCTGAGCCAAAGATCTAAAGACTAGCTAGAAAGCAAGAAATCCAACCATTTCCCGCTTCCTAGCTAATCCAAATCTCCCAACACAGCAGAACAGATGATAGTCGGAAAAAGGAAAAATAGCAACTTAGCAGATAAGTTTGTCGGGTAAGGAGTGAATGGGTGGGGAGGGTTCTCGCAGGCCATGTGGGCGGCGCAGCCTTGTGTTTCTGCACAGCCTGGATTACCGTATTTGCCGGCGTATAAGACGACCCGGCGTATAAGACGACCCCCCACCACCACCAGAAACGCCCTCCAGAAATCCCCGGGGCTGCAGCGGCAGGGCGGAGTGCCAGGGGCCGTGGGAAGAGCAGGAAGGCTGCAGCCTCGGGCAGAGCGAGGCGGCGGGATGAAGCGGAGCGCGCGGGGATCCGGGAAGCCAGAGGCGCCGCTGCGTCCAACAAGCATCCGAAAGCCGGCAGTGGATATACCGGCGTATAAGACGACCCCCCCACTTGGAGGCATGTTTTTCGGGGCAAAAAAGTCGTCTTATATGCCGGCAAATACGGTAATTGCTTTGTGGGGGTGCTCTGGGGATGAGATTTCTCTGCGGCCCACCAAAATTTTCTCACAGCCCACCAGTGGGCTGCGTCCCACCGGTTGGCGACCACTGCTTTAGATTATAGTTTGATAACCAAAGCCTAGCTCTAAATGTACGTTTGATTACTCTTGCATCCCTCCCTTTTAATAAAACTTGGCTTTCTATAGAGCGAGCAAGATACAATATATGCATGATGGAGAGAAAGGATGAAAACAGCACTGTGCCACTCTGATGCAAACTCCTCCATTGTTGTACATGCATTGTGTCAATACATGCAGTCTGGGAAGGGCAAAACTTGGGTTACCCTATTAGACCACTGCTTTTAACATTTTAATTAAAACTGGTATCTGCAGACATTTGAAAGAGGGCCAAGACTAGGCAATCCCTATCAGTATGTGGTTTATTTATGAGGAAGAATCACATTAGAAGGAATGGCTGTTTTTATGAAGAACTATATGCCCTCATCTCTGACTTGAAACAAAATAGAATTTTAATAAAAACCCTTTACTGCAAGGAATATACTATTACTCCCTATAATACAGATAGATTCAACTTCTACAAAGAAACCAACGTGTTCTTTTCTAAGTAGTATTATTTATTCATGCAACTTTCAATATGATCCAATTAGTTTGTTTAGCTTTTTGATTCTGTCTGCTCTCTGTAACTCATATAACAGCATCTGAGGATGTATTGCTTCTTTTAGAAGAGTCCTACAACTGCAAAATAGATGTTTTACTTAGAATTCTTTAAGTTCTGATGAAGTCCAATGTCATATAATCTATATTCTACTAAAACTCTTGTATCTGATTGTTTGTAACCTTCAATTAGGCAAAAGAGTGCATCATAAGGCAATAATTTTTAAATCAACGTATCTGAAATGGACTATGTGGAACCATAATTCCTATGTGATTGAAATTTGACAAAGCTGCGGCTACTTCAGCATAAATGCACATTCTGACTGCACATTTCTTAGACAGTTGTTGTGTGGCAAAAGGGAAGAGAGTAGAGATGTATCCCCATCTTCTTTCCTGCCTTCCACTGATCTATAAATCAAGTCTTTCCTGCCTTCCACTGACCTATAAATCAAGTTATGATGAGGTAGGATTGGCTGGGGACTACTAGACATCAACAGGACAGCCCTTTTATAGAATTGGGAGTGGGGGTGCAGTTTTCTGTACAGTTCCTCACTTCCTTATTTCCCCTCTCTCCAGCAAAATGGCAGACTATGGCTTAGCTGAAGAGAAGAAGTGATTTCTGATGCTCCCTGACAGCTTCCCATTCAGAATCAATTAGGAAGTTGGCAGGTAGTCATAAGCAGATTCTATAGGGATTCAAGTAATTTAACAACCGGTTCTCTGCCCTAATGACTGGCTGGGTAGACGTGGCTGGGTGGTCATGTGACTGGGTGGGTATGGGCAACTCAATGTCACTCTTATTGAGTGGCGTCTTTCCTGGCGTCTCCTCGCCACACTCAGCCATGCCTTACCCTTCCCCTCTCAGTCATTCCTTGTCACGCCTGGCTTCGCCTCGACTCGCCTTGACTTGACTTATGACCACAGTTGAGCCCAAAATTTATGTTGCTAAGTGAGAAATTTATTAAGTGAGTTTTGCCCCATTTCACGACTTTTCTTGCCACATGTGAATCATTGCAGTCAAGTTAGTAACACAAAATAAGTGAATCTGGCCTCCCCATTGACTTTGCTTGCTAGAAAATTGCAAAAGGGGATCACATGATCCTGGAAGACTACAACTGTCATAAATGTGAGGCAGTTGTCAACCATCTGAATTTTGATCACATGACCATGGGGATGCTGCAATGGTCGTAAGTGTGAAAAATGGTCATAAGTTACTTTTTTCATGCCATTGTAACTTTGGTCACTAAATGAACTGTTGTAAATAAAGGATTACCTGTACAAAAATACAAATAAAGCATTATGTTGTAGATGCCATTCTTAGAAGGCTTTGATGGATGGCAACAGACCTGTGTGTGTGTTTAACCATTAAATCAGATTTTTTTAATAATTAACCCTGGTTGGTTGATGTATATACCTGAAAAAAATACCTGTATTTTAGTTCTTCAAACGTAGAATAATTTTATGCCCTTCAAACGTCTGTGAAACTTTAAGGCTAAAAGTCACAATTCTTTAAGCTTAATCCTTTACCCAGAAAAAAGCTTAGTTTAAATGAACGAATGACAGAGAAAATTGCTTGAGTGTTTGTCTTTCTCTCCACTGTTTCAAGAATGGCAACTTAGTAGCCTAAGAGTTGCAAGTAATCAGCCGATCTCATAGGAAACTTAGAGCACAACAATAATTGTCTCTCTAGAAACTCAAGCAGCACTCGAGCTAGTAGTAGAGGAGTCAAAGTTAAGACTTAGGTAGAAAGTGTTCTTTATTACTAACACAAGACACTCTCAGTAGAAAGATAATCAGCTATTGCAGAATTTAGCAATCCACCTTGGGATTCAAATCTTGCCTCTTTTTCTTCCATTTTTGTTGCTTTTTTTAAAAAAAGAATCTGAATATGAAGGGGAGCTTTGATCATGATCTGGTCTGCCTTGGCAATTTCAATTCTCACTTTTATGAAACTTTCATTACTTTCTTCCAGAGGACAAATGTTTTTTTCAACTTCCCCATTTAGCTTACAATCATGGTTTTCTCCCCAGGTCTCCTATTCAAATATTAATCAGGCCTGTCCCTACTGAGGGGTGGTCATTTGGTGAGCCCAGCCATTAAATTAAACATAAGGAGTTCCATGCACTATGGAACCAGAATGACTGGTTACATTATACACAACTCACTTTACAAACACTGTCAAAAATCTTATTTGCTTGCAAAAAGCTGCCCTAAATACCAATCATTAGATTAGAAATGAGGGAATACACACTGAAGATCAATGACATAAAATTAGTACATGCCATAGATATCTAAATAAACTTCAAACCTGGTGCCATGTTACTAGGCCTTATCATCATGAGAAAACTAAAATGAACTGGAGGGAGGATCCACACTCCTTTTTTAAAAAAATGTTACCATCAATGAACAATCATGTGCCTTGGTCACTCTGAAGCAATGCAAGAGACTCCTGTCCCAAAGGTGCTTTTTCAAGAGGCAACTGGACTTTCTGGAAACCAAGAAAGACCAGTTGCCTCTTGACAAAAGCACCTTTGGGACAACCATGACCTGAATGTCTGAAGAATCCACATAGACAAGAGACTTCTGTGCTCAGTGACAAAGCACCCTTTCTCACCCAGGAGAAGCAATCCTTAGATCCATTTGCACCACTTAAAGACCCTGGCTGGTCTCACTCACCTCAGAAGATATCCGAAGGAAATCATCCAAATTTAAAAAAAGATCAAATGCCCCTAGAAAGGCAGTTAAAAAAAATCAGAGTGCCAAGCTTGCATCTTGCATCTCAGCCATTTCTTCTATGGCTAAATATCTCTAAATCCAACCAGTCTCTCGTCCCCTTTACAATGGATCTCTGGGGCTGCCTCCCACTTTGCGGATAAGGGTGACGGACGCTGGATCCACATCTGGAAACACCTCCAATCCAAGCCTGGAAAGGATCCCTGGCGAAGATTGGCTACAATCTTTGTTGGGGGCCCTTTCCCCCAGTTTCCTTGAGCACCTGTGCTGATATCCCTTAAATGCTAATTTCATTAACAGCAGGATGAGAAACTGCATTGGAGGGAAAAGGGAAAGATGCAGCTTGAAAACAAAATGTTTTCCTCAGCAGCATTGCTTAACTCGATCAGGCAGGCAGCGGAGGTCCAAAAGATTATCACTTTCCCATCAGTGAAGGAAGGAAAACCTCCCAAAGCCCTTTTTTGAGCAAACAAACAAAGCCAATGACTAGCCAGATTGCTCTATTTAGAGAATATTATGGATCCAGGGAAGAAAGACACCTGTGATTGACTCCTTCGACACTTAATTGGGGACAGAGGCAAGGAGTGGCTGGGAGGCAATTCAGCTGGTTTGCTAAACAGCTCAGAAAGTTAGCTACCCATTTTCCTGAAGCGGTGTGAATTGGCTTTATCTCACCATTGGTCATAAGTCTCTACAGGTCTCATTGCTTTTTTGCCTGTCCATAATCTTTCTGTTTCTATGTTTAGATAAGGAAATATCTGTGAAAGAATGGGTTAATAAGTCATTTAGAGGAGGACCTCCTGATTGGGAATACATTTTGAGATCCAGTTTACCATTATCATGATCCCCTGTATCTGTTTCTTGAGACACCACTTTGGCATATCTTCATTTATGTTTACTTCAGATCTGATTTACTGCAATCTTTCATTATTATTTCTCCTAGATTCTATGCAGTATTTCATGAATTTCAAATGAACATTTTGTTATTATTCAATATTTAAGGATTTGTCTTTTCTCAGTACCATCATATATTGGTGATCATGTTCTTCTATTGTGGTCTTCTATATTCCTGATTTCTGGAATCCCTTCCAGAAATGTTGAATTATAAAACACTTCCTGTTGTAGTACAGTATTTAAAGCTATACCAAGTATATCATACACAGGCATATGCTTTTTTTTTCATTCAGTGATGTGTAATCCTAGAATCTAATCCTAATCTGCATCATACAGATAGTACTTAACTATAGCCCAGTATCAACAGCCAGCCAATTAAACAGTCCAAAATATCCGAACAAATAACATTCAAATTAATTTGCATCTCACAAAAAGGTATTTAAAGAGCTGTGTCTTGACAGATGAGCACAACTCAAAACACACTGACAATGGTGTCTCAAATGGTGATGAAATATTTGCAACCAAATTGCCAAGCTCAAAGCTCAAATGAACAGCCTAACCACCAACCCGAGCTATTAATATTGAAACACATTTCACATCCTTCAGAGTATGATTGCTACTTACCCTAAAGAGGTAATGGCTGTGCTGTAATGCTGCAGTTAGCCATATAGCTTTTTGATGTGACTGGATAGTGACTATTTTCTTCTTTTAACAAGATACCCCTGGATCTGAGTTTATTTCTGTTTTGCAAAAACAAGGTCTTTAGGTCATTATCACTGATGGTAAGGATTCTGTTTCATTTTGACACAATGTATTGTTCATATATATGTGGAGACAATAATTTATGATTACCTTTAAGATCAGTTTGGATTAACCTTTTACCTTGAAAAAAGAGGAACGTAATGTATTGTGAGGAATGGACTCCCCATACCAACTTATTTAAAATATTATCTAAAATCAACTTTGATTTTACTTTGACCCTTCAAAAATGAGGAATCTCTATAAGATTTTTGTACAAGATTTAGAATATATCTGATAAAGAAGATTTACAAAGTCGTGATGATGGTGGAAAAATTATAAAACAATTTAAAATGAAAGCCAGCATTTGGATGTATTTAGAAGATAATTATAAAATATCTCACCATTATTATGCAATGGGTTGTAACATTTCCTCTAATTCAGGGGTGTCAAGCTTGCATTGTCATGGCAGTATCAAGTGACATATTGGGACTTGTTTCCCATTCGCTAAACCAGGTTTGGGTATAGCCAACATGTGACGCATCTGGCCCATGGGCAGGGAGTTTGACAGCCCTGCTCTAGTTAGTTTGCTGCTTGCAGTGCTCTGTTTAACTCTGTTTCTAAATTTAGCTCAGTAAAATTATTGGAAAGTGATCACTTTCTAGTCTTCTGATTGTCATTTGGAATGAATGAATGAATCAATCAATCATGTTTTTTGAGGCATACTTGTCCCTCAGTATGTATTTGTTGTACCCATGATGATTGTTTTTTCTATTATTCAATTTTTTGTAGGAGTTCTATGTCATATCTATGTTATATCTATGTTAAAAATATTATGAAATCAGAATCAATTATTAGGCCAACATGTGATGTTGCAGGACACAAGGGAAAGAAGACGCTGTGGAACATAATGTCATTCTGATTGCTATGAGAAAGCCTCAACAGTTGGGACCTTTTCCTGGGAGATCCAGAATTTCCGCTGAATATTATTGTTGTTTAATACCTTGTTGTTTAAGGTAATATATGCATTAGATATGTAAGTGGGCTTCTGGAGGTTTTGATACAGTAGATGACATTCTAGATTTTGCATTAGTTGCTACAATGTCAGTAGGAACTATGAATTAAAGTCCTTGGATACAGGATGTGAGATGTGATATAATGGACTCTTTCATTAATTCTATTTAGCTGGGTTGTCAGATAGATTAAGATGCATCAGATCATTAGATGAGAATGATAGCATATTGATGAGGATTCAATTTGGTTTTGAGTAGTTAGACTTGCAAGTTTGCTGTGACATTTCATATTTTCCTGACTTTGTAGAGTTGTCAACTTACAGTGATATGAAGCTATATGGCAGGTCTTAATATTGCATCCATCAACTGTGAAGTCCAGATACACCAGCTCAATCATTGTTTAAGTTCATTATGTCTTCTCCTCCACGCTGCTACAAGAGTCCAGGAATGGGTAAGACTCTTCCCTCTTACATCATTGAGCTGAGTCTGCCAAAATATAAAAGCTGCTGCTTGGCCCCCAGTTTTTTGACTCAACCCCTTGAGCGTCAAGAGCAAGTGTTTCTAGAGTTTTTGCTACTTAGCAGCAACTATCTCAAAATTGAAAGGAGAAAGCAGACAAAAAATAACATCAGCAAAGCTCCCAGGGATCTGGTGGAGCTGTGCTATCAGGAAAGCGGGGATCCGAGCTTCAGCGTTGAGGCTTCAGTGTTGGAGCTCCGTCCTGTTTTGACTTGTGAGTTCTTGCTGTGAGTGTTCGGCTGAGCCTCCTGTGCAGTTTCCCCTAGTGCACAGCCGGATCTATGATCAGGCTTTTACTGGGCCTGCAGACAGGTTTCATTAGGCAGTTGGCCATTTTGATCCTAGGCCCAGAGCACATGGTGGGCGGCCATTTTAAACCAGGCTCAGAGCTTGTGGCAGTCAGCCATTTTGTACAGGCATCAGAGTTGCGTGGCTGGTTAGGGTCTCACAGCGGGAAACCAGCTCACCTGGCCCTCGCATTAGGGTGACATGTTACAGGGGAAGCTGACAGCGCCTCTTGTGTTGAGCGCTTTGCACCAATCTGATCAGCCTGGCCTTGAGGAAGCCCTTTGCTCCAAGATTTCAATAAGGCCACTCAAAAGGAGGAGGCAGCAAGGCCTTTCTGCAAAAAGAGATGCTGCAGCCAAGATTAGAGCCAAGGTCTTGGCACCTATGAAGGACTCAAAATTCAGGGCCCAAAAATGAAGGCATATTGCATTGAAGAAGCAATTTGCCAAGAACCTGGAACAGGTCAATCGGGATTTGCAGGCCAGCCCAGAGCCTGTTTCCAGGGCTAGTGAGGCAGAAACAAGTTCTACCAGTAATCGGCAGGCATGGTCCCCAGAGAGAACAGATGAGGGTTTTTTCCCTTGTCAGGACTTGAGTAGGTCTGGGCTTAACTTTAGGCAGGCAGCCTGGATTCCAGGAGCTTCCAATCCTCAGGGTTACTTGACCCAAGGTGGCCATAAGCCTAGGGCGGAGGCCACCCTACTGCTGCTGGCCTTCGCCCAGTGGCTCCTTCTATTGGCAGCAGGCCTGAGGATATTAAGGACATGGTTTTGGTGGCCATTAGACAGGGGATTGCTGACGGTTTTCAACAACTCCTTCACCCCTCTGGAGGGGGCCAAGGTTTATTCCCGGCCTCTCGGGTAGTCCCTCCTGTCCAGAGGGGGTTTTCTGGGCCCCATGAGTATAGCTTACTTCTACTCATTCTGAATGGGGGGAATACACATCTTCAGGGGCTCTATGAATCCTTCAGAACATAGTCACTCCATGTCAGAGGAGGAGAAAGGCTAGATTAGGGGTTTTAATCTGTCAGAGGAGGAAGGATTGAGGCCTGAGCATCCTATCTCTGCTGCTGTTCAAACCCCTCCTGCACAAGGCCTTAATCACCACTCAATTAGGACTTCAGGAGTGGCACCAGAACCTCAGGTGGAATCTTCTGTCCAGAGTGATTCCTTATTTTCAAAGCCAATTGTCCAAGCTGAGGTGCTTCCATCTCTATTATTCCTAAATCTGGTTTGGGGCTACGCCCCTCATCTCAAGATAGGCATTTTTATAATGTGGGCCCTTCCTTGGCCAATGCCTCCTAGTGCCTCCAGTAGTTGCTCCAGTGTTTGCCTCCTATTCCATATCTGGCACTCCAACAGAGCAGGAAGATGTGCTCAAAGCTGAGGACACGAGGTCTGAACAGACCCACAGGCCGCAGCTTGGGCTATCTGGGCTTCTACCGCAGCTTCCTTCTTTACAAGGTAATTGCTGTGCTGGCTGCATCAGCTGTAGGATCGTTTGCCAACCAGTGATTCCATGTCTCACTAAGAGCTGAATAAGATCATTGCTGCAGCAGAATTTACAGCTGACGCCACATTAAACTTGGTAAAATTTGCCTCAAGGGCAATGAGTGGTGGCAGCGAGGCGTCTCCTGTGGCTGCACAGTTGGCAGACAGGCCCCTGTCACAAATGGAAGCTAGCTTCCACCCCATGCTCGGGCGAGAGTCTGTTTGGGGAGGCCCTGGAACCTTACCTGGTAGAGACCAGGGACAAAAGAAAGATCCTTTCATTGGCAGGGAAGAGGTCAGAATTTCATCAGGCTCCATACTTCCAACCCTCCTCCTTTTGCCCTGAGTCCAACACTCATTTATCTCAGGGCCAGAGGGCGTACACTACTCACCAGGATCAGCAACCTGAATGAGCGGGCAGACAACAGCAGTTTCTCCCTCGAGCCGCTCGGAGCATCCAGAGACTGGGATGTGCTTCTGAGTCCTCTTCTTGCAGGCTGAGCTTTAGATGAGGAAACGCTCCGCCCCCTCACGTGGTATCGCGCAGCGTCTCCCCAGTCTTTTGCTCAGCCTCGAAGAGTCAGGCTGTGTTTCAGAGAGCTCCTTGGCTGATCGCACATTTCTTTACTATTACAACCCTCTCGTCTTGATAAGGTTTGCTTTTCCTTCCTCCTCCTGCGCAAAGGGTCTGGACTTAGGGAAAATTTTTCCCGTCCTTGGGGCAAGGCTGCGGGCTCGCAGCGCGACACAGCGCGACCCCCCACCCTTATCTGATCGCTTCGCTGCCTCCCGCGTTGCCTCGTGGCACGCGTTTTCTTTACTGCTGGATTCCCCCCACCTTAAACACCGATCGGGAGGGTCATCGCCCCTAGGGCCCTAGGCGCTGAGCTGACCAGCGAAGCCCTCCCTTCCGTCCCGAAGGCGTCCCGGACGGTTCAGCTTGCGGCCGCCATTTTGGCTCCGCATCGTGGTCGGGCGCCATTTTGAATTTCTTTAGCTGCGGCAATTGGAGCCCCAGGCCTTGGGTCAAAGCTTAGCTGCCCATTTCTTCCACCTGGCTGGCCCTTGTATTACTTGTTGGCCTCCGCAGCCCGTTTTTGGGCGGTTGCAGCCCCCCTCCGGTTTTATTTTTCTTGTCTGGAGGCCTGCTGCCAGAGGCTCTTCTTCTACCATAGGCCTCAGGTGTTTATTTGACTAATTGGCCTGTACTGAGATATACGAAGTTCTCACTGTTACGGTTACTGTTTAAAAAAAAAAAAAAATCTATCTATATATATATATACTTAATACATATACAAAAGGAATATATTAAAAAAAAAAAATAATAATTATAATAATAACAACTTTTGTCTTGTACAATAATATTTTTTTCGTACATATATAAATATATACGGATAACCTGTATATACATTTGGTACAAAAGCATAATAAAGATAAAAATCAATCAAAAGGATAAGGAAGAATTATAATTAGAGTATCTATTTTTCTGTACATACTATATTTCTTAGATACCTTACTGTTATCTCTGTACACAACAAATTCCAAAAGGGGAGAGGGCCAGCTTCACCTTCACCCGGCCTCATCCAGGCCTGATCTGGGCGAGCCAACCGCCTTTGCTAGTAATTGTATCTAACATGGCAGACGACAATCCCTCTAAACGTCCTTCTTTGAAGGCTAAGGCAAAGTCCCACTACTTGCGCAGGCAGGACAAGGAACCTAAGGGCTCTAGACAGGACAAGGAACCTTCCAAGGCCGCCCAACGTGACGCCTTAAGGCGCCACAAGCGTTGGAAAAAGAGTTTGACCGGCGTTCAAGGGAGTCCCGCTCGGGCCGTCAATACCTCCTCCTCCAAACCCTTCTACCTCTGCTCAATCTCTCCCCTCAGACCCCTCTTCCCTACCTAGGCGCAGTTCGCTTCAGGGTCTTCCGACCCCGGACCTCCGACCAGACGGACCCCGAAGCCACCTTTACACCCACAGCCGCTGGTCTGCGCCACGATGAACCCTCTACCTCCGAGGTTCCACCTCACATCAGGGCTTGGATGGAATCAGCCATCCGCCAGGGCATAGCAGAGGGACTACAACACATGACAAGATCAGGCTTCTCTCCATGAGCCTCCGAGCACGACTCGATATCTATCAGATCCCTTCCACAACCGGTCCCCCCAGTTGATCAGGTACTCTCTCAGAGGGACAGCCCTCCTCCGATTGGGGCCCAGGTGGAGGAGGAAGGGGACTTTGGGGATTTCAGGGAAGAGGAAGAGGATTCCCGGATGGGATCCTCCCGCTACAGTGAACCCCTCTTAGAGGCTGACATCATGGAGGGGGAGATGTCGGAGGACGAGGACCCTTCTCCCGACCAACCCTCCTTTGGGGGCTGTTTAAACCGCATATGTTCAAGTCCCTCCTCCTTAAGGCCAAGAATGTCTCTGGCCTTCTTTCCCAGTCCGCTGCAGAAACCCCCTGTCCCAGAGGGCCGGAAGACTCCATTTTCACCCAACCAGTGGTGGAAGCTGAGGTCATCCATCCCCTCCCATCTTCGTAGATCTGGTAGCGAAGCAACTTACCTCCTCAGGGACCCCTCCCACTCCCTCTAGCCAAGACAAGAGATTCTTTAATCTCGATTCGGCTCTGTCTAACCTCCTGAATATCCCGGAGGTCGATGACCCCATTGTGGGTCTAGCCTCCTCCTCTACCCCTAGTGAGGCCCTAGAGGCCTTGAAACCTGAGGACAGGCGGGCGGAGCAGGCGCTACGCAGGGCTCACCTATCTGACGCCTGGGCCATTAAGTCAGCTACGGCCGCCTCATTTTTCACGAGGTCCTCTATCCGCTGGCTACGTCAGCTCAAGGACCACATCCCTGCTTCCAATCTCAGAGCTCACCAGGATATAGCGAAGTTAGTGGCGTCAGCCGAGAACTCGGCTGACGCCACTTACCAGTCGGTAAAATTTTCTTCCAGGGCCATCACGTCGCATGTCACGGCTAGACGCATGCTATGGCTCAAACACTGGCAGGCGGACGTAAAGAATAAGGTCAAGCTGGCCACTGCCCCCATTACGGGAGATAAACTGTTTGGCCCAGCTTTGGAACCACTGCTGGTCGAGGCGCAGTAAGAAAGTATGTTGCCCTCCCTTTTCGAAGATCGGAGGCCAGGGGCTCTCAGCCCTTTCGGAGGAGCTTTCACGCCCCTTCTACCAACCCCCTTCCGCCCAGATACCCTAGACCCCCTTCCTTCCGATCCCAGGACCGCACGGACCCGGGCGACAGATCCAGACGCGGTGGCGGCTACAAGAGACCCTTTCGGGGATCGGGAGGAAGGCCCTACCGCAGAAGGTAGAGCCTCTTCCTCCCCCGTTGGCGGCCGCCTCAGCCACTTCGCCGCCGCCCAATGGGACATATCCACTTCCGATGCATGGGTTAGGGACACAATCAGGTTTGGCCTCGCCCTGGAGTTCAGGTCCGCTCCCCCTGATTGTTTCTTCCCTCCCCTCCTCAAGGGATCCCTCCAAACGTGCACTAATGGATGCAGCCATCCATCATCTTCTTGACATCCAGGCCATTCAACCTGTCCCTCCGGATCAGAGAGGAAAGGGGTTTTACTCCCATCTCTTTGTGGTGCCCAAACACTCTGGGGGTTGGAGAGCCATCCTGGACTTGAAACGGCTCAACCGTCACCTTATCCAGCGTAGATTCAAAATGCACACTTTGCAATCAATTCTTTTAGGCACCAGGCGGGAGACTGGTTATCTTCCATAGATCTTTCGGAGGCATACCTCCATATTCCAATCAGGCCTTCCCATTTCAAATTCCTCAGGTTCTGTCACAATAGCCTTCATTATCAATACGTGGCCCTTCCCTTTGGATTGGCCTCGGCCCCCGGACCTTCACCAAGGTCCTGGCGGCTCTGGCGGCTCATCTCAGGAGCGTTCCTGTCCGCCTCCACTGCTACTTGGACGATATCCTTATTCTATCCCGTCCAAATCCCAGGCAGTCAGGGATACCAGGGTCACTCTCTCCACCTTTCAGGCACACGGGTTCCTAGTCAATTGGCAAAAGAGCCAACTTACCCTTCCACCGAATCAACCACTTGGGCGCCATAATTGATTCGGTTTCTCAAAGAGTTTTCCTCTCCCAGGAGAGGTTCCTTAGCATTCAGGCCCTGGTCAAACAGATCAGGCGTTCAAGGAGGGTGGCCTTACTGGACCTCTCTAAATTGTTGGGCAAAATGGTGTCATGCATCTCTATTATTCCTGGGCCCGTCTACACAGCAGATCCCTCCAGTGGTTCCTGCTCCCATTCCAACGATCCGGAAGAAGCAACTCGAAGGCCAGAGTCAGGGTCCCTCCAAGGGTCCTCACGTCTCTTCTATGGTGGACCAATCCCGCCATCAACAGAGGCCACCTCTTCGCGGAACCTCAACGACTCACCGTCACTACGGACGCAAGCCTGTCCGGTTGGGCGCTCATCTCGACTCGCTCTCGGCTCAGGGCAGATGGTCGCCGTCCGAGCAAAGGTGCAGCATCATTGGCTAGAGCTCACGCTGTCCATCTGGCCCTGCGCAGTTTTCCTCAGATCCGCAAACATCACGTCCTCGTTCTCACGGACAACGTCACGGCCAAGGCCCATATCAACAGGCAAGGCGGCACCCAGTCCATCCAGCTAATGAGGGAAGCCGAGCGCCTTTGCCGCTGGGCAGAATCCAACCTCCTATCACTAAAGGCCGAACACATCTCCGGAGTAGACAATACTCAGGCGGACTGGCTGAGCAGGGCCACGGTGGACCAGGCAGAATGGCGTCTCCATCCATCCCTGTTCGAGGAAGCGTCCAGAATATTCGGCCTTCCGGTGGTGGATCTCTTCGCCTCCCCGTCCAACACTCAGCTTCCACGGTTCTTCTCCCGGTATCCATCTCACCGGTCGGAGAATCACAATGCTCTGCGCTGCCCATGGCCCCCAGGGCTCCTATATGCCTTCCCTCCGCTCCCGTTAGTTCCCAGAGTAATACAGAAACTTCTTCAGGAGAGGGCAGACCTTCTCCTGGTGGCTCCCTATTGGCCCAGGCGACCGTGGTTTGCGGATCTCCGCAATCTATCGGTAGCGCCCCATGGAGGATCCCCCGGACAGGGTCTCCCTCTCTCAGGGGCCCCTTCTGCATCCGGAGCCTCAATGGCTCCAGTTAGCCGTCTGGAGGTTGAGCGGATCCGTCTGACTAGTGAGAATCTCTCGAGCCAAGTCATCGACACTATTTTGGCCGCTAGGCGACCTTCCACTACACGAATTTCGATGCCACTTGGAAGGGGTTCTGCAAGTGGTGTAGCGGGTCTCAGATTGATCCCCTCTCTCCCTCAGTGGCTCAGATCCTAGATTTTCTTCAGGAAGGCCTCCGTAAAGGGCTCGCACCTAACACCCTGAGACGACAAGTTTCTGCCCTCTCAACCGTGGTCTCCTGTGATAACTACGGTTCCCTTTCTCATCACCCCGAATTAGATCTTTCCTTGGGCGCCACCAACCTGTGCCCTCCCACTGTTCAGGTTCCCCACATGGGACCTCAACAAGGTCCTCGTTTCTCTCACACGTTCCCGTTCGAACCCTTGAGAGATTCATCCCTTCAGTTTCTCACCTTTAAGGTAGTTTTTCTAGTAGCTATTACTTCTGCTCGTCGAGTTTCGGAAATAGCAGCTTTGTCAGTTAGGAGCGATCTATGTGTATTCCACGCTGATCGGGTGGTCCTTCGTCCTGACCCCACATTCCTACCCAAAGTTAACTCTCCCTTCCATAGGTCACAGGAACTGGTTCTACCAAATTTTGCCCTAGGCCCTCCAGGGGCAGGGAGGTCCTCTGGCACACCTAGATGTTAGAAGGGCCTTGCGTATATATATTAAGCGCACTCAACCCATGCGAAGGTCGGAATCCCTCTTCCTATCCTTTCAACCCAGGTCACTGGGGCTTAAGGTTTCTCCTTCCACCATCAGTCGCTGGATCAGGGCTACTATTGCGAGGTGCTACCTTTCCCATTCTCTGCCCGCTCCGGGTGGAATAACCGCCCATTCCACCAGAAGTGCAGCCACCTCGGCGGCCTGGGCCACGCAAGCCCCCATCGCTGACATTTGTCGGGCAGCCACCTGGACCTCTCCGTCCCGTTTATCAGACATTATAAAATAGATACGTACGCCTCAGCGGAGGCCTCTTTGGCCGACGGGTCTTACAGAGGGTCATCAGTGATCCGGAGGGGCCTTCGGGCCAGACGGAGTCCCACCCGTAGGACAGCCCAGCTTTGGTATGTCCCAGTCTCTGGATGCTCCGAGCGGCTCGAGGGAGAATGGGCGTTGGTTCTTACCTGATACGCCCCTTCTCGGCGAGCCGCGAGGAGCATCCAGCCCCACCTAATTTCTCCGTCTGGTGGGGAATCTTGCTTCAGCCAAGGAGCCAATAGTAGATTAGATAGAATTAATAACCTCTCTTCTCGTTATCGCAAAAAACTGGGGAGACGCTGCGCGATACCACGTGAGGGGCGGAGCGTTTCCTCATCTAAAGCTCAGCCTGCAAGAAGAGGACTCAGAAGCACATCCCAGTCTCTGGATGCTCCTCGCGGCTCGCCGAGAAGGGGCGTATCAGGTAAGAACCAACGCCCATTCTGGTAAACAGCCCTTTAGAGGAGGAGGAGGCTGTTTGTTCTGAGGCTCCAAGACTGCCTTCCTCCCCTCCCATCGGAGGTCATCTGGCCTTCTTTGCCTAAAGATGGGAGGAGTCAACATTGGACGTCTGGGTTCTCAGGACTGTGAGGTCGGGTCTCCGACTCAAGTTCTTCTCCTCTCCCCCAAGGTTTTTTGTTTGCTGTCCAATATCTCAGGACGGTCCAGATGGGCCCTCATGGAATCGGCCATTCAACATCTGGTGGACATTAGAGCCATACAGGTGGTTCCGGTGGATCAATGGGGTTTCTACTCCTGGCTCTTTGTGATCCCAAAGGCCTTGGGGGGTGGGTGAGTGGAGAGCAATTCTCGACCTCAAGTCTTTGAACAAGTTCATTTCCTCAGGTGATTCAAGATGCAGTCCCTCCACTCTATCCTGGAGAACGTTCAGGAAGGTGACCTCCTTTCATCCATAGACCTAATAGCTCCATATCCTGATCTGGCCCCCTCATCACCAGTTCCTGTGCTTCTGTTACAACAACAGGCACTACCAGTACTGGGACCTTTCGTTTGGCCTCTCATTGTCCCCCAGGGTCTTTAGAAAGGTCTTGGCAGCATTGGCAGCATGCCTTTGAGCTCCACCTGTGAGGGTCCAATGCTACCTAGACGATATCCTGATCCAGTCATCTTCAACCCACTCTGCCAATCACAACCTTCAGACCACGATGCGGCACCTGCAGGATGGGTTTTCTATAAGCTTCAAAAAAAAGTTATCTGCGTCAATGACTTGTCTGCTTCACCTCGGGGCGATCATCGACATGAACCTCTGCAAGGTTTTTCTTTCCCAGAATCGTTGAGAGAGTCTGAACAACTTGATACACCAGATTTGACAGCAGCACACAGTTCCTCTGCCTCTTCTGTCCCAGCTACTAGGAAAAATGATTTCCTGTATAGGCATTGTACTGTGGGCCCATCTCCATGCCCGAACCCTGCAATGGTTCCTGCTGCCATTTCAATGGGCAGGAACCAGCCACTCTTCCATCAGGGTCTGAGTTCCTCCACTGATGTCCTACATTCCTTCCGGTGGTGGCAGTCCCAGGCTGTCAGGAAAGGCCATTTCTTCAAGGAAACAGATAGGATCATGTTCACAACAGATGTCAGTCTTTATGGCTGGAGGGCTCATCTACAAAGCAAGATAGCTTAGGGTCATTGGTCCCAGGCAGACAGGTCCCGCCCCATCAATTGGCTAGAACTCAAGGCCATCTTCCTGGCTTTGAGACACTTCCAGAACAAAGTGACAGGGTCCTACATGTTGATTATGACCAACAATGTGGCCACCAAGGCCCATCAACAGACAAGTGGGGACCCGGTCAATATCCTTGATACAAGTAGCCGAACATCTTGGGTGGTGGGAGGAGGGACACCTGTCCCTCAGAGCAAACAACATTTCAGGGGTCTAGAACATCCAGGCCTCCTGCAGATGCCTCCTGCAGCACCCTGCCCCCGCACCTCATTTTCACCCTCCTGCAGCACTCTGGTGGCCGAAAATGGGCTGCATGGCCGATTTACGGGGCATTTTTGGCTGTTTTCAGCCCAGTTTTCATCCTGTTTTGGGCCTGTTTTCATCCCATTTTTGGGGCATTTTTGGGCGGTCACGGAGGCTGAAAGTATGGCATGGGGGAAGGGCACATGTGGCCTGTTTTAGCTGCCAGAGGCACTGCAGGCCGGTCCCTTGATATTTCCAGCCCGGCCCCACGGGCCAGATTTAAGCATCCCATGGTTTAAAAGTATGCAGCAATTCCTAGATGATTTTAATCCTTTGGGGCAGCAGTCACCAACCAGTGGGCCACAGCCCACTGGTGGAACACGAGAAAATTTTGGTGGGCCACAGAGAAATCTCATTCCCAGAGCACCCCTCCCCCAAAGCAAATAATCCAGGCTGCGCAGAAACACAAGGCTGCACCACCCATATGGCCCGCAGGAACCCTCCCTGCCCACTCACTCCTTACCCAGAAAACTTGCTTGCTAAATTTCTATTTTTCTGACCATCAGCTGTTCTGCTGTGCCGCGAGATTTAGATTAACTAGGAAGCAGGAAATGGTTGGATTTCTAGTCTTTAGATCTTCGGCTCTGCTTTTAAGCACAGCCGAACCTCCCTTAGGGCTGAAGGTTCTATTGTTCAGTGCAGACTCACGGCAAGCAAATTTTATGTGACAGACTGAGCTAGCCAATGGCAGATAGATAGATTTCTGAATGAATCTGTGATTCTGTGAGCAACTCAATCTGCCTGCCTGCTTTGCCTGATTTTGGGTAAAAGTTGCTCTTTTTTATTATAAAAAATTCAATATTTATATAAATATTTATAATATTTACATACAAGTCATGCCCAGCCAATCATATGACCACCAAGCTGCACCCACAAATTAGGCCATGCCCACAGAATTGCTTAGTGATCCCTGGGATTTAAAATTATGAATTTGGTGGTCCCTGAGGTCCAAAAAGTTGGTGACTCCTGCTTTGGGGGGGTCATGACGCCACAGATTGATGTGTGTTTCTGCTCATTCCTCAAAGAAGAAAGATTTGTTGAAAAGATAGCAGTTATTTCAATCCCAGCCAAAGGTGGTATTCAGACATTTATGACAGCTTCTGGAGAACTGGTACATAAATTTTGAGTAGTTTGGAGAACCAGTAAATACCACCTCTGGTTGGCCCCATCCCCATCTATTCGTTGCCTCCCAATTCCCAGCTAATTGAAGTCCCAACTGATCACAGGGTTTTCTTCTGTTGCCATGCACAGGAGAATAGATCTGGAAACCAGATTAGTGGGATGGGGAGGAGATGGTGATTTTACAGTATCCTTCCCCTGGAGTGGGGTGGAAATGGAGTTTTTACAGTATCCTTCCCCTGCAACGCCCACCAAACCATGTCCACCAAGCCACGCCACGTCACACCACGTCCACCACATCACGCCATGTCCACCAAGTCATACCAAGCCCACCAAGCCACGCCCACAGAACTGGTAGTAAAAAAATTTGAATACCACCACTGCTCCCAGCAGTATAAAAAGCTAAAAGGGACAGGGAATCATTCTGGTGCATTGACTCCTCATGCAGAGAAAAGAAAAACTCCAGTAATTGGTTTTTCCCAAATTCTGATTTAACAATTAAATTCAGATGGTCATATCTATTTGTGGTATAGATAAGAGTAAATAAAGTAGTAGGAATTTTCTTTTTTAACAGTTTTACTTACAGATTTCTCATCTAGTAAATGAATCAGTTCATAAACCAGGATTTGACCCATTATTGTGGTCCTTCTGCTTCTCCACTCCATCTGCCTTAGAGTCTTTCAGTAATAAACATGTTTCAACTTTTATCAGCTTGGCTGACTTTAGGTGTGGGTTGGAGCCCAAGACAGATACCGTAATTATTTTTTCCTTTTGTCAATATTATCCAAACCAATTATAGGAACTTTCCCTTTCTTCTTTTGCTTCCTCCTTGATTTCCTTAAATTATTTGGGGAATTTAAAACTTTTATAGGTGTTTACAAGCATTTAAATGTTTTAAAGAGGCAATTATACTATCAATTTGATTTAATGGTTAATGTACCAGGCCAGAAACTAAGAGATTGTGAGTTCTAGTTCTGACTTACACATAAAAGCCACTGTGGGCCTTAGAGCTAGTTACTCCCTAAGCCCAACTCACCTAGTTGTGGGAAAATAAGAGAAAGGAGGAAGATTAGATATGTCACTGTCTTGTGTTATGTATAAAAATAATATAAGAATAATAAAGGTGGAATAAAAGGTGGAATAATCTTTAAATAAGGGACAGGAGATAGTGAGCACATAAAATTTCATGTTAGCTGAATACCACCTAGCTGCTCTCTCCACCCCCCTCCTCATTTTTGTTGCATATGCACACTTTCATATTGCCAGCCTCCATTATTTGATTCTGGTAGAGTCTTGGTTATTTGTTCTTTCTACACTACTCAGAATCATAAAGGATGAGAAAGGTGGATCTATACATTTTTAAATTAAAAAAAAATACTTTATTCAATTTTGACAATTCTACAACAATCAGATAACAGATAATCAGAGTTGGAAGGGACCTTGTAGGTTATCTAGTCCAACACCCCCCCGCGCCCAAGGGGGCGGGCTACACCATTTCTGACATTTCTGTCCAGTCTCTTCTTGAAATCTCAAGTGATGACACTCCAACAACAAGGACAAGCTGTTCCATTGGTTGATTGTTCTCACTATCAGAAAGTTTCTCCTTATTTCCAAGTTAAATCTCTCCTTGTTCAGTTTCCATCCATTATTCCTTGTCTGGCCTACAGGCGCTTTAGAAAATAGCTTGACCCCCTCCTCTCTGTGGCAGCCCCTCAAATATTGGAAGACTGCTACCATGTCTCCCCTGGTCCTTCTCTTCACTAGACTAGCCATGCCCAGTTCCTGTAACCGTTCTTCATATGTTTTAGTCTCCAGTCCCCTAATCATCCTGGTTGCTCTTCTCTGTACTTTTTCTAGTCTCAACATCTTTTTTATAATGTGGCGACCAAAACTGGATGCAGTACTCCAGGTGTGGTCTTACCAAGGCCTTATAGATTGGTACCCGTACCTCACACGATCTCGATTGTATCCCTCTGTTAATGCAATTTAGGATTGCATTAACTTTTTTGGCTGCTGCTGCACACTGCTAGCTCATTTTTATCTGGTTGTCCACTAAGACTCCAAGATCCCTCTCACAGTTACTGCTATTGAGCCTGGTTTCACCCAGCCTATATGTGCACTTTTGGTTTTTCTTGCCTAAGTGTAAGACTTTACTTTTCTCTACATTGAATTTCATTTTGTTAGATAGGGCCCAGTGTTCTATCTAGTCTGTCAAGATCCAGCTGGATCTTGAGCCTATCTTCTCGAATGTTAGCTATTTCTGCCAGCTTAGTATCTTCTATAAATTTGGTAAGTTTCCCTTCTATTCCCTCATCTAAGTCATTAATGAAGATATTGAAGAGTACTGGACCTAAGATAGAACCTTTTGGCACCCCAATGCTTACTTCCGTCCATGTAGACTTATACCCATTAAGGACCACTAGTTGAGTACGGTTTGTCAGCGAGTCCATCTAGTGATGGTGCTATCTATTCCACTTTTTTCTAGCTTACCAAGAAGTAGGTTGTGGTCTACTATGACAAAAGTCTTGCTGAAATCTAAATATATTATGTCCACAGTATTTTGCTGGTCTACTAATTTAGTCACTATATTGAAAAATGAAATAAGATTGGTTTGGCATGATCTGTTTTTAACAAACCCGTGCTGACTGCTTGTTATTACTTTACTTGTTTCTAGATGTTTGCCAGATCTGGTTTTTTTGCTTTCTTTTCCAGTATCTTCCTGGGTATTGATGTTAAGCTGATTGATCTATAGTTTCCTGGGTCTGTTCTTTTTTCCTTTTTGAAGATGGGATATCGATATTTACCAGTTAAAAACTGAACTCAATATTGGGTCCTTTAGTTGCAATTTTCCTGCTTATCTGGAACACAAGATTTACAAAGATGTTGAATTGTAAATTGCACTATCTATCAATCCAGTTGATTCTAACATACTTGCACATTCATCTCAATCTGGAATGGGCTTTCTGCTACCTGTTGTATGTAACAATCTGTGGTTCTCCATAAATCAGCTTTTTTGTGACTACCTTTGAACTAATGTTTTATACAAATATTATGCTCTTTAAATATAGTAAAATATTGCATTAATATCTAGGTTTAATGTATTGTAACTTATAATATCTTATTTATTTTGATTTCATTTTAGTTTTAAAGGCCCAACTGTAATAAGCTGCTATGGAATGGGTGTGTACGCCGTTGGAATGTCTACTTTCTACAGGTATAGTACCTACATACATACATACATACATACACATATATACTCGTACATATACATATATACATATACTACACACACACACACACACACACACACACACACACACACACATATCATGTGTATAGGGGTTATTTTAGAATATAGTGTAATGTTTGACTGATGATTTTACACTATTTAAAAGAAGATAATGCATCACTGAATCCATACCATATTATGGTTGCGTATGGTATGGTACAGTAGGGTACGGTACAGTACAGTACAGTACAGTATAGTATAATATGGCGTGATCAGTTCAGAAGGACACATCGACACTAAATTAGATTTTAACTTGGAGAATCTACTTTTATCCTAATGATGTTGCAAGCAAGAATGTTATTATTGCACCAACTGCTGCACTTCTTCCCAAATCTGTGAATGAAAATACAGTCTTTCACTATTGGAGAGCAAAAGACATTTGGGAAATGTGATTGGACAAATGAGAGTAGCAATATAGCAGAAATCATAATAGAAGAGACTCTAATGTAGTTTTTCCCAATCTGCTGAATGGGATCTGATGGGAACTTCTAGTCCTAAAAATCTGTGATTCCTCTTTTCCTAAACACCTACATTTTAAAGTTTTGAATTCTATTACTGACTGAAAACAAAAGCCAACCAGTGAATGAAAAATATTACCCCTTAAGAAAAGAGAATGATGATTTAAAATAGAAGAAGAGATACCAAATGGCATAATTAAGAATAAACTAATAAAGACATAAACCAAATAAGTTAACCAATTAAAAGTAACATTTTTTAAAGAAAATTAAAGGACAAAGGTTAAATACCTTAATTGGAAGTGGTTTGTTTACAGCTCCATTGTTTGAGGATAGGAAGTTTACAAAAAATAAAGCTAAGGGATCCCCCATTATTTTCTTATTTGTTTGCTAATTGAACATGCCTAGTTATTTTCTTCTTCTGAATGATGAGCTTATTTGTCTAAAATCTGATTTAAAAGGGAATTTCCTGTTTTGTCCTTCAAATTATGTAAATCTAACAGAAGTATTTGCACTTGTTTCACAACACAACTGCTAGTTTATTAACAATCGCTACATTTTTAAATTTTGATTTTAAATCTTCCTGATTCGTTGAAAATATCATTAAAATGCTGTTGAAACTTTCTATTGTTAGAAGCCCAGGTCACCTCTTTTACTTGAGGCTTTTTACTGGATGTTCCTGCTGTTACTGATTCAGTGAATGGAACGCACCAGAGAATCCTTTCAGCAGAGGTTCTATGGAACATTCCCTGGACAAAGCTCTTATTCTTCTCTGGAGATAAATGTACAATGGCCACGAAAGCCACTGACTTTATCTACCACTGTTGGCCATTAAAGCCACTGAGTTTATTACCATTCATCAATTTATTATTTCATTTTTATTTTACTGTTATTTCATTTTGAAATGTATACTTCATTAACAATTACTTTGAATGTATGAAAATAATAGTTCATTGAAAGATGAAGACAAAATGTTTTAGATTAATATCATGGCCAAGTTATGCATCTTCGATTTAGTTTCTGCCTGCCTATTTTGGAATAATCCTTTTCCTAAATTTGGACACCACAATGTGTAATAAACTGATATTACTGGGATATAATATTTTTCAATTACCTAATTTTCTGGCTTGTTAACAATGTAATTCCAGGAGGTGCGAGAAAAGAAAAAGGGGGCTTTTCTAGGACTCTTACTTTTTTAAATGATAATTTTATTAAAGCCATCAAAGTATAAATTACAATTGGAAATTGTAAAAGGAAAAAGAAAGAAAAGCATTGACTTCTGATTCTTTTTAGCACATGAGGATAAACTAATAACATTACAGCCTCAACTTTTTAGTTTTACAGATTTAATCTCTGCTAGCCATTTCTAAAACACCAAACTTCTCTAATCAGCAAAACCCAAAATTAAAGTTTCATTTTTTTTATCTCTAACATAAAATCCAGAAGCAGTTTTCAAGTTGAGTGTATTCTTTTCTTTGATTAGAGCAGTTAATTTAGTCATCTCTGCTATTTCCAACATTTTTTTAGCCATTCATCTATTGTGGGAATTAGGTACTTTTTTACTTTTGTGCATAAACCTGTTATCATATATAACAGCAAAGTTCCAGATTTTTTAAAAGGTTTTCTGTCCAGTAAGCCTAAAATAAAAGTCTCAGGTTTAATTTTTATATTCACTATAAGAAATTTAATGTACTAAAATATGAATCTTACCCCAGTATTATCACTAGCCGATAACCCAGCATTGCCCGGGTATTTATTTATCCCAATCCTGTATTAGACAGGAAAATCCTGTAGTTGGAACTCATGCTGTTGTAATTCTTCTATTCCTCCACAAGAGGGAGCCCTGTGAAACCGTTACCATGGCAGAAGCCATTTTAAGGCACACACATATACCCTCCTGAGGGATGTTACGGGTATCTTACCCCCACAGTATTTGTTTACAGAGGGTAAGTCATCTGTGTACCCAGTTTGGTTGAAATTGCTCGAGGTGTTCCAGAGTTATGCTGGAACATACACATACATAAAAAAGATAAAAATAAAGTAAAATAAATAATAATAATAAATAATAAAATAATAATAAAAGAAAGAAGAAGAGAAGATAAGTCTACCAAAGATAGTAAAATCCTTTGCATTTACATTTCCAACATACAGCAGGAATTTTTCGCCCTCTAGATGTTTCTGAATTAGCCGTACAGGCCCATTAAATAGATCTGTGAATTGAAGTTCAACAATATTGGAAGAGTAAAGGCATTTCCCCCTGCTCCCAATATCGGATAACCAAAATTATTGTTCTGAAAAATAAATAAGAATAGCAGTTAGACTTATATACCGCTTCACAGTATTTTACATATCTCTCTAAGTGGTTTACAGAGTCAGCATATTGCCCCCAACAATATGGGTCCTCATTTTACCGACCTTGGAAGGATGGAAGGCTGAGTCAACCTTGAGCCAGTGAGAATTAAACTGCTGAACAGCTGGTAGTCGGCAGTCAGCAGAATTAGCCTACAATACTGCATTCTAACCATTATGCCACCAATAGCAGCTTATTTTCAGTTGTCTCTAGACTATGCTGTGACTCTGAAACTTAAGAACTATTTTGTGACTAAGCACAGGAAGCCCATTGAAATGATTGAATTATTCAGTCCATCAAAATTAAAGCTTTTATTTAAAACTTTTAATTGCACTAATTTTTCTTCAGAATGGTTAGATTTCTTTTTCCATTAAGTTCAATTGGAGTTAAATGAATAGATACTGTGAGCTAACCATTCTAGTGTTTCATGTCTTTAACTGAAAATCATTTAAAACAATTTGTTTTATTTTCCAAGTTGGCCTATTGCTGCTATTTTATTTTGTAGAAGTGATAACTCAGTTCATTTAATGCAGTCATTTCACCTTCCTATGTTTTAGGTAACTGGAATATTTATAGTATTCATTAACTTCTCCTCTCTTCTCCGTCTCCTCTATTCTCACCATGTTTCTCTTACAAGCATATGATTTACTACATGTGCCAGACAATAAGATGAGCCTGCATTTAAGGAAGTCCCCATCCCCAAAGTAATATTAGAATCAAAGAAAGGTCATAAACATAAATATTAAAATCTTGAACATTACATGGCTGGCCTATCTTGTAAGGTTGTCAATTCTTAAAGAAATGTTTTTTTTTCTTTAACCAATGTGGCACGTGACAGTCTTGTGAATATGCATTTACATATAAGCACCGACCATAATCCAAAAAGGTATATTCAAGGCTAGAACTTAAATGAGTATTAGCATATTTAATAGCTTTTGATTAAATTAATTGCACTCCATTTTTGAAATTATCCGCCATATAAAATGAAGAAGAAAATACTGCCTGTCTATTCTGTTCCTTCTGTTTGCTAAAAAGAACTGTGCTCTAGACACTTTTGTATTCAGTTTGTGAATCCAAGGCTCATTGAATTCAAGGATTCTTAGATTTGAATAAGTATGCTTATGATTTCCACTCTGTTTCAGTTATTTTGCTAATCTTTTGCTCTTTGCCAGGTTAGAGAATGGCAATGAAGAGCTTATTATTTTTCATATCCACGTGAGGATGCTTTCCATTGTAGATGCTTAACCATTACAAATGGAGAAGGTCAGAAATGAAATGTCTATGTTCCTTGAAGTAATTTGGGAGTAGCTTCTTTACTTTCTTACTTTCTGTATTCTCACAGAATGTAAGATTTTCCTCAATTTAACCTCCTGGAAAATTCATCTTTCAGAAAAATACAGTAACTAGCTAGACACATTACTTTCAAGGCTGAGAACGGAGAGGACTATGTCCGTCTGGTTTAAGAACTCGTATGATTCTCACTAACAAGCATAATAACAATAACAAGCATCATTATCTAGATTCTGATGGCCCATAATGGATTAACCCTTAGACAAGCATTTTCTGGCGTATACACTTGAAATGGCACAGAAAGGAAGGCTTAATGGCATATCTGAAGATCTTACTATGACAAAATTGATCTCTCATCCTGAATACTAAAGTGTTTTGTTTTAGAGATAACATTTTCAGATGTAGCATGTATAATTATGTGCATACACACATTGTTAATATTACCCAGAAACTCCCTTCACCCAAATCCCAGAACTGTCTCAATTAAGTCCAGCCACAAGCAGACCACTGCTAGTCCACAGAGCAATAGCTAGTGAGTCTACAAGACACTTGAAAGTTTCGCAATCAAAATAAACCCACCAGACAAATTAAATCCACAATACAAGAGAGATCATAAGAAAAATCCAGAGTTCATAAGACATGATTCAAATCAAGGCACTGTGTCAATCCAAAGCAAGGCCAGAATCACAATGAAATAGCTAGGAAATGAACCTGTTGTTCCAAGCATCGCTTCCATCTGTCTATTGTGCTAAATAGCCAGCTTCTGGTGCAGCCCATCAAGAAGGGCAAGACTGCCTCCTCACCAGTAATCTGGTAATCTTCTCTTCTCCTGCCTTTTCTCTACCCTACGTGTACTTGGATTAGGGGCAGAAGGCAGTTCTTCTATCTCATCACTGACCAGGTGTAGCTTCATACTTTCCCCACCTGAAACTTCAGGGCTGTCCTGCTGGAGCTGTGCTTCCACCAAATCCCTCTCAGATAGCTGCTAGGAGCCATTGACCAGCTCCTCTTCTGACATGTCTGGGAAGCATCCTTGGGAGACATTACAATATGACTTGTGACTTATTTCCTTCACCTTCAGAGATACTTCATTCTGATTTCAAGATTATGGTCAATTTCCAGAAAATTAAAGCAAATGACTATTCTATTATTATTGTTGGTTTTTTCCCCCTAAAAAAACTCAGGTCGCCCACAATAGGCTAAAATGAGAAATAGTTATTAGCCTATAATTACTGAAGTGAGTTTCACTGCTGATTAGGGATTCTAGATCTTAGCCTTATATAGTAATTCAGCCCTTAGCCCTTATTATGTGCATGCTGGGTTTGTTGCTTACATATTAGGAAATTTTGATAAAGATTGCCAAATTAATTTTAGAAAATATGAAGAATAGAAAAAGTCTAAGGGGAATACCAGTTATAAGTGGGATTGATTAAACCATCACCTAATAATTGTATCAGCCAGATTTTAGTGGGATTTGAGTTTAAATTATCATATTTTGGGGACTATAAGACACTCCAAACTCACACCTAGCTTTTGGGGAGGAAAACAAGAAAAAAAAATCTGCCTTTGCCTTTGCCTCCCAGCGGTTTGCCTCCTTGCAGCAAACAGCAAACAGTCTGGTCAGCTTCAGCTGATTTAGCATGAGCAGCTGATTGTCGATTGGATCTGCTTCCCAAAATACTGATGATCAGCTGTTCCACTCTGCGGGGAGTGCTACCACCTATCACTGTCTCTGCACCCCCTGTTTTTGGCCTCTGCGCCCCCCCATTTCTGACATCCATGTTCCCCGTTTTTTGCCTTTGTGCACCCCATTTTTTGTATATCCGGTGGGGCAGGGGTCTCCAACCTTTTGGACCTCAGGAACCACCAAATTCATAATTTTAAATCCTGCGAACCACTAATATGACTCCCACTGACGGGATGCAGTCCTTCAGGCACTTAGCTTGGCTGCCTTTAACTGCAAAATTAAATACTCAAAGAGTCATTTGGACCCATTTCCCAGAGAAAACAAAACACCAGGATTTCTCATCTTTCCACCCCCCTCTTTCCCTCCCTCCGTCCCTCCCTCTTTTTTCCTTGAAATCTCAAGGCGGATGGACTGATGTGCTTGGGGATGGAGGGTAGTGCGCGGGAGATTGCGGCATTGGAGCCCTTCCTGGGGGTTCCCTGGCCTGCGAGGGGATAGGGGGAAAGGAACAGGGATATCACCCCTGTTGCAGACATGGGTGTGCTGCAGACCACCAAAATTTTCTCATGGACCACCAGTGATTCCAGATGACTGATTGGCAACCTTTGCCGTGGGCCATACAGAAGCCGAAAACGGGACGAGCGGGGGCCAAAAACTGGGCACGTGGAGGCCGAAAATAGGGCACGCAGAGGTGGCGATAGGCGATGGTGATCCCTGCAGCCTGAAACAGCTAATTGTTGGGCCGATCCTACCAACAATCAGCTGCTTGTGCTAATCAGGCTGTGCTGAAGTTAACCAGGCTGTTTGCTGTTTGTTGCAAGGAGCAAATTTCTGGGAGGCAGAAGCCGAAGGGTGTGGGGCAGCGGGTGGGGGGGGGGGGCTTTGGCAACATTAACTGTATAAGACGCACAGACATTTCCACCTTTTTGTGGGGGGAGTGCTTATACATTGAAAAATACAGTACTATATTTTTCAGTAATGTACTTAAATTCCTAGAATTATAACTAGATGTCTCCATATTGGGGTGAGATAATCACAATTTGCATTGTTGGGAATTTAGTGAATTAAAAGCTGTTAAATTATGATCAGCTTATGGTGACTTTATAGAAATTATATACTTCATTTAGAACAACATGAAAAGAGAAACTGTAGAATGTTTGTCATAACTGTACATATACAGTTCATATATTATTTATATATAGTTATAGTTATGTTATATAGTTTTATATATATAGTTGTACAATCAGTTCTGAATTGTAGAGCATTTGTGATCTGGTAGTGTGCTGTGACATTTTAAAGATCACTGTAATATTGTTAATTTTGTTCTGATGGATATACAGTTCTGACAGATTAGTAGAGAGGGAGGGAGGGAGAGAGAGACAAAAGGGAAGGGGAAAGTCAGACATAATCAAAATTCATTTGCAGTGATTGGATTGATGCTGGAGGCTAATCTATCATCTATTAAGTGTATAATCTTGATGTAAGAAAGATACTCCTAATTCACACTGCAGTCTAAAACTGTTGTGCGTGCATAATGTTCTTCAGGCTAACTCCCTTAAATAACAAAGGTGCGAAGATGGTATACTTAAATTTAATAGAAATAACTTGATATACATAGTTTACCTTGATTACAACCATGATTGCTATCATGTTTTTGCTGTTTAGCACTTTCATGATGGGCAGGGTGTTTGAGGATAATATCTCAATTTAGTAGGATACAGAAGACTGCAACTTTTTAATCTAAGTTCAATCTTTTTGTCTGAATTCTATAGTCATGGTAGGGCTGGGAATAATGTGTAATTCTCTTTTGAAGAAAAAAAAACCAACTTCTAGACATTTTACTGTATATCAATCATGTAATAATTGCATACATGGAGATGAACTGCATCTGTAATTCTGCTGTATGACAGAATGGTTTTATATTCCAGAATAATAATTTTTAGCATTTTCACTCGTTGATTCTCCTTTGACCTGGTTTTGCAATATGGACTTATTTTTCTTTTTCTTTTTCTTTTTAACAAACTTTATTCAGTTTTTCACATTAAAAACAAAAATCTCTTTTTAGTGGACAACATGTTTCCGGGTCATCACCTTTACATACAAATATGACAGCAATTATACATTCATATATGCATACTTAATTCTAGTATTACCTTTTCCATTCCAAATTTTCAGTAAGGAGAGAAACAAACACATCAATTCTAGCCTCTTTCATTAATTTCAATCAAAACATCTTTTTGTTTCATTTCAATTATTTCAAATATAATCCTTTAATACAGGGGTCCCCAACCACCGGTCCGCAGACCTGTACCGGTCCGTGGAACAAGTCCTACCGGGCCGCTGGTTTGCTGGGCGCCGCCATCTTTTTGATGAAAAAGTGCTTCCGGTGAGCTTTTTCGGGTAGAAAGCTCACCGGAAGCACTTTTCATCAAAAGATGGCGGCCAACTGATGCTGATACCGGGCGCGCCATAAAAAGGTTGGGGATACGGGCCGCGGCATAAGAAAGGTTGGGGATCACTGCTTTAATATTTATTTTAAAAATAAAGATAAACAATATGTGTTTGCCTAATAATAATAATAATGATAATAATAAAAAAGTTACCAATGTCTCTCCTTGCTTTTAATAGTCTATATTAACTTATTAATTTAGTTGGTTCTTTAGTCTGTCATATTCCCTTTTTCTCTGAAAAAACCATTTCTTTTCAACATTTTACTATTTCCGTATTTCTTTATTTCAAGCACCTGTTTCTTACTGCTTCTCCTCCCCCTCTTTTCCCCATATCTTTTCTCATTCCAGTTTATATCCCTCTCTTTCTTAATATCTTCCTTTCCCCTTTTCTGCTGGGTCTTTCTGCCTTTCCTGACTTCACAGGTATTCCCCCTTTTGATTGCCTTCTTAAATCTCAACTTTTTAACCGTCCTTCTTTCCCCACTTCTTTGTAGTGTTCTTTGTGTTAATTGTCTATTTAAAATGTCTTCTCCTTGAATCGACTCCTCCTCCTCTGAAGCTCTTTCTTCTTGTTCTTCAATCACCATTTCCATTTTTTCTAACACAGAGCAAAGTGATTTGCGTCTTTCCTGTAGTAATTCTCTCATATTTTTAAGTTCCATTTTTAATTCCCGAAGAGATATCATCATTACACACTCTTATATTTTATGATCGTTAAAGTCCACAAAAAAAAAACCATTTTTACTTTCCTTCTTTCTTCTTTCAATTTTCTAAAGTTCTCAGTTATTCCAGCCCAGGGTCTATACCAATCCCACAGTCAGTCTTTCCTTGGTTTTTTCTTTATTCTGGTTCTGCTTTCACTTTCTAAGATTCTTACTTTGTTTCAATATTTCTTTAATGTTATATCCACACAAGTTCATTCAAGTTCCTTTTTGTTTGAGCTCAAGTTTTTGTCAAAAGGTGGCACTCTCCATTATACAAAGTCTTCACCTTTTCCCCCTATTTTTTTATTTAGGATTTTTCGAACCTCAATTTTCCAGCACAGTCCAGTCTCCAATTTGTAAACTTTATTATTATTATTTTTTGACAATCTTAAGTCCAGCTTTATTTTATGCCTGTTTATTCCCAAAATATTTTAGTCCAATTTAGTTAAATCTTTAGTTCCAGCTTCTTCCTTTCCCGGTTCGAAGCCCCGCTTAGCTGTCAAAAATATTTTCTTTTTTTTTTCCTGTCCCATTGTAAATTCGCTGCTCACTTTTCTTTTCTTAAAAATTCCATGTTACCTTAATCCCGGGGTACTTTTGTTTAGTTTTATTGCCCAGTTGTCCCCGTTCAGATGTTATCCACCTCTTTCTTCCCTCCTGCACAAATCTTAATCCAGCTGAGTCCTCCTCTTTGGGGTGGCCATTTTAAACCACCACTGCAGTCGTCTTCGGGGGGAAAAAGACCAAGCCCAGTGGGGGAGATGCGGCTCCCCTCAACCTGGCTTGCGGCTTCCCCTTACTCCACCACCCCTCCAAGGCAGCTTCAGCCCCTAATTGTAATGATCGGGGCTCTCCAATGAAAGAGCACGGACCATAGCCGCAGAGAGTCACGATCTATGGTCTGTCAGTGAGGAGGCTCCTCTATGGACTTATTTTTCATATTTGCTGCAGAGGCAGGGAATCCTGGCCCTCCAACAATTCAGATATTGCTGAATTATAATAGCCCCAGCCACCATTGACAGTACTGAGGAATGCAGATATTGTAATATTAAATTAAAATAGTATTTACTGTGTCTGTGCTTATTTTTTTTTTCACCAGTCCTTTATTTTTCTCTTTTCTTATATTTGCATTACCACTTTTCCTTCCTTCCTTCCTTCCTTCCTTCCTTCCTTCCTTCCTTCCTTCCTTCCTTCCTTCCTTCCTTCCTTCCTCCCTCCCTCCCTCCCTCCCTCCCTCCTTCCCTTCTCTGCAGTTTTGAAGTTCATTTTTTCCCAACATTTCTTTCGGGATTTTTTTTTTATTTATTCCTCCAGTTATGATATTTTGAAAATCTGTATTTCCAAATATTAGCCATTGCTAATATATTGAGTAGGTGAAAGAAATCAAGATTCTGAAATTCCAAAACCAATGAAACTAATAAAGCATCCTTCTAAAATATACTTTTGCTATGTTTGCCTTGTCAAAAGTTACTTCATTTTATGTTTTATTCTTTATATTGTATCTGGATTTGGACTCTGAATTTTTCCTAGATAGAATTATTAAAACCAGTGATATTTTTCCTAGTCCTCAAACAAATCACTATGTGCTTTATATATGTGATTAATAGAGATTCTTTAATTAAGTGAATCAAACATGTTGTTGGATGGGTGGTAACTACAGTAGATTTAATTCACCAAGATAACTTTAGCCATTACTTAAAAACCACTTAACATAGTGTGCACTTTGCGAAGTGCATTGGTATGAGGAAAAAAATTGTAAAATACTTGAGGCATCCACATACTCTGGAATGTTTGATACACTTACTGTGAAGGTTTTATTAGATCTTCTGCATATGTATGTTCATGAAGAGATAAAAAGACAACTAAGGAAAAAGTATAAAGCAACTGTGTTGAGTATTCTAAGTGTGTGATTGCTTTCATGTACATTGCAAAGTATTCCTTTAAGGGTTTTGTATAGCTGTAATAGACATATATTAGGAACAGTCAATTTCAGGTTACAATCCTAAGGATAGTTACTCATTAAGGAACTGACAACTTGCTGTAACACTTTATTTGAAGAAAAGTTCACGTGACTTTTGTGCAAGAACTATGAAGTAGACTTGGTTTCTTTGGTTTTGATTTGCTTTCTTTTTAAAAAATATAAGCATTGATGTGCTATACACACCTCATGTTCTTAAAAAGTTATTAGATATAACCAGGGGTGGGATTCAATTTTTTTAACAACCAGTTCTGTGGGTGTGGCTTAGTTGGTGGGCATGGCTTGGTGGTAATGTGACTGGCTGGACATGGCCAACTGAACATCACTCACATTGAGGCACACATCTGGCCTCTCATGACTGTGGGGATGCTGCAACAGTCGTAAGTGTGAAAAATGGTCATGATTCACTTTTTTCAGTGCCATTGTAACTTTGAATGGTCACTCCACACAAGCAAAGTACCAGCAAAGGAAGGGAAAAAAAACTCCAGAGACGTTCCTGAGACAGGAAGTCTAGTCCTGCCAAGAATGTAATAAGGGTTAACGGAGAGGCAGTTTCTGTAAGCAATACCAGAAAGTTTCCTTCCTGCCTTCCTTACAGGATTGGACCAGTAATTTCTTCTAACAACCAGTTCTCCGAACTGTTTAGAATGTTAACAACCAGTTCTAGAGAATAGGTGCAAACCGGTAGAATCCCACCCCTGGATATAACTAGTTGGATATGACAATGTTATTTCATTTTTAATATGAAACTCATTGGCTTAATTTTTCAGCAGGAGCTAATATTTGCAGTCTGTGAAGACAAATACTTTAAAATGTCTCCATCTTAATTTCTAATACAGTAAATATAGATATAATCCACATAAACTAAAGCTCTTTTGGGTCCTTAGTTATTTTTAAGAATGCAAAGGAGTCCTGAGACCAAAATGTTTGAGAATTGCTGATTTAGACATTCTAGAAATAATATCAGAGGATTATTCTCTTTATTGTCTTCCTGAAAACATGAAGGGCAGACTTTAAGTTTTATCATTATTGATTAAAAGATTGTGGTTGATTGATTTTCACTTCTTTTTGGTACAGCAGTTTGGTTCCTGTTTAACTCTTTGCATTTATTGCTCCTGAATTTGTTTTCATATTCATGTTTTATTTTTCATTTCACTTTAAATTAGTATCATATTTGATGGCAGAATGTTTAGTTTATCTTCACTGTTAATAGCCTAATTGTTTCTCTTGCCTTAAGTAATATCTCATTAACTTTATAAGCCATCCTTTCCACATCATCTAGAGAATTAATTTCGTGTGCATAGACTTGTAGTCAATCTGCAGCATTTCTCCCAAAACTTTCTTAATTAGCATTTTTATTGCTATATATTTTTTTGGTTCTTGTTTTCTGAACTAAGCTTCTGAGAAGATCTAATAAAATGAGCATTACTGGCTTATTATCTCTTTTTTAACATGTCCAAAACAAATTATTAATACTACTATTACTATTTCAGAAAAAGTATAAACTTAAAAAAGACATATATAATAGCACTCTATTAAAATATTTTTTATTATTTCATACAATAACATCAGAAAATTTCACAATGTCAAAATGAATTATTCCACATAAGTAGTAAACAGGTGTGCTAAAAATAGATATGTTTACCTGAAATTTTCTTCAACAGCAATGCTTTCAATTTTTCTAGTTTAAGTTACATAGACAAATGTAAATGTCATTTCATAATCTTTCCTCTATGAGAACTCACAAACTAATAGTGATGATGCCAAGAATGTAAATGTATTAGCATTATATTACACAACTAAACTATCGAGTGTAAACATAACATTAATTATAATTATAATTATAATAGAGTTGGAAGGGACCTTAGAAATCTTCTAGTCCAACTTCCTGCTCAAGCAGGAGACATTTTCAGATAAATGATTGTCCAGGCTCTTTTTGAAAGCTTCCAGTGATGAAGCACCCACAACTTCTGAAGGCAAGTTGTTCCATCGGTTGATTGCTCTCACCATTAGGAAATTGCTCCTCAGTTCCAGTTAGCTTCTCTCCTTGATTAGTTTCCGTCTGCTGTTTCTTGTCTTGCTTTTTGGTGCTTTGGAAAATAGTTTGACCGTCTCATCTTTATGAATATTCAAATATTGGAATACTGCTATCATGTCTCTCCTAGTTCTTCTTTTCATTAGACATACCTCTAATTATGTTTGGAATGTCTTAGCCATTAGGCCCCTAATCATTCTTGTGCTCTTTCTCTGCACTCTTTCCAGAGTCTCAATGTCTTTTATATTGTGGTGACCAGACTGGATGCAGTATTGCCCAAGTATTTACTAAGGCTTTGTAAAGTGATACTAGAACTTTGAGATTGAAAAAATATATCTGAATGGAATAAAATGCTTGTTACAATGCACATTTTAGAAAACTTCTGATCTTTAAGAACTGTTTCTTTTTAAGTGAATTTCAAATGGAAAAAATGAACAAAAATGGAAAAAAGGTTTTATGTAAGTAAGCTATCTAAGACAGAGTCAGTACCTTTTAACTTGCTTTATTTTACTGAATTACTTCTGCTCTTTTTTTTTGGAGGGAGAAATGTTCCCATCTATAACTTTATTACTAGGTATCTAATGCCATACAAAACTTGATTCTCTGTCCTGATGGTCACTTGCCCATTTCCGTAGGAGGCATTTTGGGAAGAAACTCATTGTACTGTTTGTATAAGCTACCACAAATTAAATTGTAAGCAGATAGAGAGATTCTCATTTTAGGCACACGGGAAAAATAATTCTATATTTACTCTGTATAACTGAATTGATGAAAATTATATGTTACAATCATTATTTAATGAAAACAACACTTCTTTTCTAAATCTTTTTAATCTTATGGCAACTGCTAAAATCATTTTCTATAGGATTATCTATGATATGTAAATGAGAGGAAGAATTGTTGGCTTTTATCTTTCTTGAAGAATAATAGTAGCACAATGTGCTCTTCTGTGTCACAAATTCCAAACTTTGTTTCTGTGTTGAATTATCCTACTCTTGTTTAACTATTAAATGAAGTTGTACAATGGTCTGGACTGAAATGGCATCAATATATTGATGCCACTTAAAGATTAGTATTTACTGCTACTTGAGCTTTCATGTTTCTGATGAAATGGGATATAATTCATGTAGGCTTATTCCTTAATACATGTTTTTTTTAAAAAAAGCAACTATGAAGGATACCTCCCTGGAAAAGTCATAATATGCTCCTCCTGATTTTTCTTTGAGACATAAAGATCTCAACTATATTTCATCTGGAACTTGCAACTTATCTCTAATGAGCTCATTTATATTTTTTTACATGAACTATTTTTCGGTCAAGGTTCCTTTGAATGATATACAAAAGCAACGCTGTAACCAATGCAATTATAACTAACATATAGTCAGTAACAGATGGGAAAGAGAGGATGTCGTGCTGGGGTTTTCTTTAGGCTGAGTAAGTTTCCACACAAGCCTTCAATTCCAAGTATATTTCTTACCAATGCAAGATCTCTGACTAACAAAATGGATGAATTAAGGCTACAGATTGCAAAGAATAAATTCATCAAGAACTGCTGTGTTTTGCTAATCACAGAAACTTGGCTTCATTCATTCATTCATTCCAGATACAGCTGTTGAGCTGGAAGGCTACATAGCTCACTGGCAGGACAAGAGTAGAGATTCTGGTAAGATCAAAGGAGGGGGTTAAGCCTTTATGTGAACAAAAGCTGGTGTATCAATACAAAGACTATAGACAGCCACTGCTCCATGGATCTGGAGTATATGACTCTTAAATGTTGACCCATATATCTTCTGCAGGAATTCAGTGTGGTTTTGATTACTGCAGTCTATGTCCCACCTGATGCCAATACTACCATAGCTTTGGGATTCTTGTATAACATTGTTAGTAATCAGCAGAATAAGTATCCTGATGCTGTGCATATCATAGCAGGGGACGTAATCAAGCTGATTTAAAAGAAGTTCCCCCTAAATTCTACCAGCATGTTAAGCTTGCTACTAGAGGAGCAAACATATTGGACAAAGTATATACCAATATCAAACATGGCTATAAGGTTATACAATTACCACATTTGGGACAATCAGACCATAATCCTTTTCCTAAATTACCGTCTCTTAGGAGACGGGCTCTGCCTATAATAAAGACAGTGAAATCTTGACCAGAAGATGCTTCCCAACAACTTCAGGATAGTTATTGAGAACACAAATTGGGACATCTTTTACCACCCTGACCTAGAGGTGCACACTGCAACTGTTCTGTGCTATATCAAACACTGCACAGATACTACCGTGTTTCTCCAACAATACACCCCTCACAATAGGAAGACCCAGCATGTTTTCTAGGCATAAAATGAAATTAAGCCCCTCCCCCCAAATTTAGGACTATTTTAAAACATGCGAAATTGGGAGGGCGGGTGGGGGGAACTTGCCGTTATGAGTGCCCCACGGGCAGCCACGCCGACCACCAGCTGCTCCTAATGGCCGATCATGGCAGAGGGCTCCCTACCCCCACCAAGCACAGGTATGGTGCTGCAGACCCAGGTATGGTGCTGGTTGCAGGCCGGGTCAGTGGGTGGATGGCGGTGGCGTGGATGTCCACCGGCAGCATTTCAGTTGCTCCTTGGACCTCTGTAGCTTCCATGGTTCCCGCTGGCACTGGCACCTCTCTTGCCAGTGCCGTCTCCAACAACAGCATCTGAGTCACTCCTGCTTTTCCCCCGTCCCTGTCCCTGAACAACAGGGGAAAAAAACATTTTGAGGTACCTGGGAGTGCTGCGCGCTGTGTTTTTGTTTAATCCCGAGTGGCTGGATGGGCGTGAGAAGAGCCGAGCGAGTGTCTCTGCTGCTGCTACCCTTGGTGCTCCAGTCTTGGGCTCTGCAAGTTTCCCAAAGTCCCGGTGTGCAGCCTGTTCCTGATTCCAAGCGTGCCCAGGCCAAGCTGCAGCTGTCCCTCTCTTGCCAGCCCCTCTCATCTCCAACAACAGCGGCAGCAGCGACGGGAACTGTGGAAGTTATGGAGGTGGTATGCTGGATGCTCTGTAGTGGATAAGATGATGTTCCAGGGAGTTATAAACATAGCACAAAAAATCATCAGTTGCTCTCTTTCTTCTTTGGAAGAGATTGTGAAGACCAGACTCCTCTCTAGAGCACAAAAAATCTCCACAGACTGTTCTCATCCTGGTCATTCATATTTCGAATTGTTGCCATCAGGGAAACGTTATAGGTGTCTTAAAATGAGGACTAATAGACTGAAAAACAGTTTCTTTTCCAAGGCAATAATTGTCTTGAATCGAACAGTACATTTGTGATTTAGTTCTATGTATAAAGTAGCATTTTTAAACTATCTAACTTAATATATATTTTAAGTAGGTTTTCGACTAGGTTTTAAATTATTATTATTATTACTTTAATTATTTTATTTTTAAATACTGTGTAGTGTGATTGTGATGTGGTGTTTGGGGCATTGTGCTGGAGTAGTTTTTAAATTTCATTGTATTTTGAATGTAATGACAATAAAGGTATTCTATTCTATTCTATTCTATTCTAATTTGGTTGCATAGAGACTTAGAACTCCCAGCTGAGTTCATTCTGACTGGTTGCAGCTGATTATGATTTTAGGAATTGTAGGACTTTATTTTATGAAAAAGATGAAAGGTGTAATGTGTGAGACTGTGCTTTAGTTTTAATTCCAAAGTGGTGCCTCTGAATTTGCTTAGGTGCAAACATCACACCTATCTGCAAGTTGATAAAATCATTGCTCCTTTTTCTTGGATCATAAGGTAACTAAATTGGTAGCTGCACATTCACAGGAAAAGTGATTATTTTCTTTTCACAGATGCCAGTTCTTTTATGGGTGTCTGTCAGAGGTGGGATTCAGCAGGTTCTGACCAGTTCCGGTAGCAGAAATTTTGAGTAGTTTGGAGAACCAGCAAATACCACCTCTGACTGGAGATTTTACAGTATCCTTCCCCTGCCGCACCCACCAAGCCATGCCCACAGAACCAGTAGTAATTTTTTTTTTGAATCCCACCACTAGTGTCTGTCTATACTAATCAAATTCTTTCCTAAAATCTAGGATAGTGTTTCTCAGCCTTGGCAGATTTAATAGCAGTAGCACTTATATACCACTTCATAGTGTTTTACAGCATTCTCTAAGTGGTTTACATATGAGCATATTGCCCTCAACAATCTGATCCTCATTTTACTGACTTCAGAAGATTGGAAGCCTGAATCAACCTTGAGCCGGTCAGAATTGAATTCCTGGCAGTGAGTTAACCTGCAATACTGCATTCTAACCACTGCACCACCATGGCTCCTTTAAGGTTTGTGGAGTTTAATTTTCAGAATGCTCTAATCAGCATGGATAAATATGAAAACCTAAATGTGACTTTTACAATTTGTAAATTGTACATTTTACAAATTCTGTCAATGTGCAGATTTTCTAAGTGCCTTCCAAGATTTTTTTTTTAGTGTGGTACCAAGTGTGCTGATAACCACTGGACTACCACTGTAGGTTTATGCCATAAACTTTCAACTTCAATTTTGTGATTATCCAGTTCTTTGATTCTATTCTATTATCCCATAGTGTTGTCACATCAGTTACACAGATTTTCTTCTTTTCAGCTACCGTTAAATCTAATGTATTATGAACCAAGACTACCAAAATTCAAATATACAACAATATTGTTATTACGGTTGGTCACCATAATAGTCAGATGTTTAGATTGGATCTGGCATGTCTGCAATTAATAAGTCTTTATGGAAGAACTAAAATTTGAATTAGGTAGATATATATTACTATTACATTTTTATTTTGTCTTTTTTATAAATAACTAAAAGTAGTGAACAAATATTTTTCAGATAGGCGTTGGGTCTCTGTTTCTGTTGGATATAAAAATCTGCCCTAGATTGTTTCCAAAGTGCTGCACAATCCTAATAAAAAAAAAAAAAGACAGCTAAATATCTGTTTTTAGTGTTCAGACTCAGCCAGATCATAGGCTTTTACTGGAAACATATACTTCTAAGAAATAGACTTGGTGCCAAGTGCCTTTCTTCCTGCTAAGCAACCAGACTAGGTTATCCTTGTGTTTCCTACATCCTGCTGAGGTTTTTTTTTTTTTTAAATAATTACATGATCCCCCCAGGATGCTAATTTAAGATTAACTTCAAGCTTGTTCTCAAAAATACCTACAGCTAAGAGAATTCTATTATATTTAGGAGAAAGTAAACTTTTTTTGTTGGATTGATATTGGCCTCTTATTGAGGTATACATAGCATTGTTTTCTCCAGTTCTTCTCCAAAGAATAATTTTTGGTAGGGAAAGTGACTGACTCGGAGAGGTATCATAGCTGAAGATAGACCTTAACTTGAGTTAGCTCAGTTCAGATATAACACCTTAACTACCAACCCACATTAGCTTTCATCCTTCATTTTTCTTGAGCTTAGATCACAAGTTCAGAGCCATTAATTCTAGATTTAATTTTCAGGGACAAAATGTGGCAGAATGTGCTTTTTCTAAGTTGTTCGGCTTTGGTGCATCTATACCTCATTTGGCTGACTCTTGTGGATGGATCCCTAATAGTCCTGCCATGCCTATTTGTACAACAGTATGGTTATGGCTGTCTAAATTATTCAGTAAGAAATCATGATTCTTTTAATCGTGATTTAGTGAGGAACTAAGTCAGGGGTGGGCTTCAAAAATTTTAGCAAAGGGTTTTCTGCCAGGTTGCTGGGTAGGTGTGGCCATGGTGGGTGTGGCCTAGTCTGTCTCCTGCACCATACCGGGTGGGGGGGCGTTTTTGCCCTCCCCTTGGCTCTGGAAACTTTCCTTGAGCCTCCAAGAGGGTGAAAACGGCCTCCCTGGGTTCCAGAGGCTTTCTGGAAGCCAGAAACAGCCCCATTTCTGGCCCGTTTTTTGCCTTCCACAAGCCGCCATGTGCGCCCTGTACTTACTTGTATCCCCACCCTGTGGGCACCTGGGAGGGGCTGGATGGGGTGGGCGGAGCCAGCCAGGAGTGGGATTTGGAGGTTCTCTGAACTGCACAGAATCTTAGCTAGGAACTCTCCTGAACCCTTGCGACTCCCAGCAGCCCACCCCTGGACTAAGTTGCATATTGCTTGATATTCTGCTGAAATCAAGAGCTAGAATCTATTCCTTGCTCTTTGCAAGCTGCTTTGGATTCACTTACTTCTTTCAAATGGACCGACACAAGTGGCCAGGGAAGGATAATTATCAATCATTTTCTGAATTTAGTCAAAACTTAGCAACTATCATTTTTCTTTTCAAAGGAGATAAAATAAATATAGGATCAAAGGAAGCAAAATTTGATGTGGAGAAGAATGATTTAATTTTCATATCTTACGTGACAATATTTTCGTTTTGATAATTCAAAACTTGTTTATATGCATGTATATGCATGTTACAGAATGTCAGAATCATTTTTAATATAAATATGTGTAGCATAATTAGCCATTCTTATTAATCTTAAAAATAGGCAGAGTGTTGTGTAATTTGCAGCTCAGTTTTTTTCAGGCTATGACACTTTTTTTTGCTAAATACCACACAATGAAATAAAACTGGAAATGCATTCAGAGTTGTATATGTTTTATTTATTTATTTATTTGTCACATTTATACCCTGTCACGATTCCAAAGGCCTCCCAATTGCTGAAAAAGTTTTTATATAAGTACTTATTTGGAGATACGGATTCCTAAGAAGCACCCTAGGAAATATTTCTTTTTAAGGTGAAATAAATTGCTGGCTTCAAAAAACTTGGGCATTTCTTTTGAAACTTGCTGGCAGGATATGAGATATGTGACATTAAATGCACTTTGGCATTTAACACAGGTATTTTTTAAAATGCGAATAAGAACAGCAAGATAAGATGTGTATAAAAGAGGTGAAAGCTGTAAGTGTTACTCTGGAGGTACTAAATAGCTACAGAAAAACACTTTAGAGTACAGGAAGTTTATTCCTGTAGCACTTAGTTTATTATTTAGTTAAATCTTTAAAAAAGAAAAAAATAAGCTTCTACCCGAGCAATTGAAGCAATTGATGTCCTCAAAATCCCATAGACAATTTCTTTGAAAGTAGCTTAAAACGTATGTCATTTTTTTTTGCAGTGGATAAGAAAAGAACAAACACTTTACTCCCTTGTAAATGTTCTAGTAACTCAATTAAGTTATTTGAAGAAAGTTGAGAGGAGGGCAACTTTACAAAGCCATTTCTCTAAAACTTCTGGCCATATATTTTTGGTGAATCAATTTATTTATTTCTAGCTCCAGCTACAAAATAAGGTTGCTGTAAATGAAGAGCATTCATAAACGTTCAACTGGTACGGACCATGGCCGCACAGGTAGTAAATGATGTCAGATATACAACATACATAGCACCACTTCTGTGTGAGCTGCATTGGTTACTGTTGTGTTTCTGGGTTCAATTCAAGATGCTGGTTGCCACCTTTAAAGCTCTAGATTACTTGGTATCTGGTTGTCTGAGAGTTGGCTTTTTTCCAATTGTCTTTACCCATCCAACTAAATCAAGCAGAATGGGCATGCTGCAGATCCTGTCAGCCAGAATGCCGGCTGATATGGACTAGAAATGGGACTTTTTTTGTAGTTGCCCTGCTTTATATAACAAATTCTGTTCAGAGATTAGAATGGCCCCAAGCCTGTTAGCATTTTGTGTACATTCCAAGTGACATTGTATACATTCCAAGTAACACAAAGGCAAATTCACAAGAGACTTCCGCTTAGTCTATGTTATGTTATTTTGGGATCTTTTTAAGTTAACAAAATATGTTAATTTATGATAATTTTGCTCCATATTAGGACTGAATTTTGCTCTATATTAGGACTGTTTTTATCTTAATAGTGATTTTCTAGTACTAATAGTTTCTTTTTCTTTCTACTTTACTAAGGAATGTCAGATTTTACCAACTCATATTTACCTTGCAGCTGATAGATACTCTTCTTCATATGGTTCTGTAAATTGTTAGTTGCTGCTGTCCAATTTCTTGAATCATTAAAACCATTTGAATTCAATTTATTGTCACAACTAGTGATACAAATTTTTGGTCACTTGTTAGGTCAAGACTGTTCAGAGTCTAATAAATTCCATCTTGCTGTGATTTCAAGATGTTTACTAAACTCTAGTTTGACAAAGCTGAGATGATGGTAATTTCACCCCAATTCTACAATGATTCTCTCTTGGAAAATCTTGATTTGTTAAAAAAGAAATATACAAAGTCTTTGAGGGGCAAAAAACAAAGTTACTCAAGAGCAAATTGAGCAAGGCAGTAACAAATTAGGACAATTGACTGTTTCTCAGTCCTTATTATTTAATATAATTGTAATGCCAGTAATTTAATGTCTTTGGAATCTAGTTTAAATATTTTAATGATTTTCCCCATTTATTTATTAGATTTATATTATACCTTTCATTCAGGAGCTTTTTTTTCAATACATTTTTTATTTTTATTTCTTTAAATACATCTTTTGTGAACAGTGTGTTTCCAGGTTTTTACATTCTAAAACAAACATGACTATAATTACATATTCAGCTTTCTTATCTAATTTCATATCATTACCTATTACCAATTTTCCATTTTATATTCTCATACATTACTTTATTTTTAAGTCTATATTTTTAGTCAATTTCTATATTCATTACTCATATTTCCTTATGTTCATCATATTTGCAAATTATATCATTCCATTAATCACTCATAAATTTATCTTAATTTATGTTATCCAGTATTTATCCCCTTTTCAATATAAAATTTAATTTTGCCACCTTCTTTACATTACACAAATTTTGTTTCCCATCTTATTTCCATTTAACAAATTGTATAATCATATATGTAATAATCATTTTTGTCTTTTAACATATTCTATGTTCACATTCATCATTACATTGTATCAATGTTTTCCATCTTATTTCCTTTTAATATTATATTTATATAATCTAGTATCAATATTCTCATTTTTATCTATTACCATATACTATATACATATATGTTATCTATCATTCCACATATTTCCTTCCCCATATTACATATTATTTTTCTTATATATTCCAAAAACATTTATATATCTTTAATAATAATCCTATAGTAAAATCTTATTTTTATCTTTATTCCAATTAAATTTTAATCCATATTTTTGTCTAATTAATATTTTATCTATTTTTAATGATAATCCTATAATAAAATATTGATTCCAAACTCCTCAACAACTATATTTATATATCTTAACTACTGAAATATCTTTTCGTGTGGAATCACTATCCTTTCCATCTTTAACCATTGTCTCTTACTCTCTTGATTATATAAGTTTGTCTCATCTTAGCGTGGTTTCCATTTTGTATCATTTTTTGGCCCTTTCTTTTAATCATTTTTCCTTTCTCTATTACTTTCCACTGTTCCCCCCCAATTATTTATTTTTACCCTGCCCTCTCCTGATCTTTTTTCTCTCCCTTTGTTTAGCCTTCAAAATGTTCTCCCCTTTGTTTATTACATCAATCATTAACATCTTAAATTTAATTACCTTTTTATCCTTTTGTGTTATTTGTTATTCCTTTTGTTTCATTTTGCTGGTTTCTCTTTTGTTTAACTCCTCCCCTTTCTGCCTTCTTTGTTCTTCTGCAGTTTGCATCACCATTTCTAAATGTTCTTCTATGTAATTCCATAAGTCCAAGCTTCTGTTTATCTTTTATTTCAGTTTGCAGTTCCAGTCTTATTTCTTTGCATATTTCGCTCATTTTGCTTTGACTATTTTTTTCTATATTTATATCCAATTATCCGATTGTCCTGTGGTTTTTATTTGAACCAGTTTTTTTTTTTAAAAAAAGGCAATGTCCATAAGACTTTATTTCCCAATTATAATCAGTCTATTTCTTGTTGAAAAACCTCTCCCCAAAACCAATAAGTCCAGGAGTAGTATCTTCACGTATTCCTTCACTGTTTAATTTTAATATTCCCACTTTCTGGGGTCTTATTATAGTACAATTCCTTTTATTTCTTTTTAAGTTTGCAAATTAATTAGACCATTTGTTTTAAAAAGATCTGTAGATTTCACTTTCTATCCCCTCCCCTGTTTTTAAGCTTTTATTAACTTTGCCAATTTTCCAAATATTAGCTATTATTTTCTTTTTTTTACACAGTCAATTTCAACATTTTAAATAATGCCTATTTAGTGCCAAATCCTGTATAATTACCAATTGCAGTTTTATGGGGGGGTTTTGGTAAAAATTTTCTCTCTGAATTATTTCCTTTCCATTTAAGTTTTTTCCAAAAATCAAGTTCTTTGTGTTTTCCATTTTTTTTCTCTCTTTCAAATCATCGCTAGCGCAATTCTTAATGAGAACTTTTTTCTGTTATTTTATCGGGGTTACCTTTTTAAAGTTCAAAGTATTTCACCAGTTCACACACCATTCATGACTTCTCTGCTCCAGCACAGTCTTAATTTTCCAGACTGCCTCCTGTCTTCATGGTAGCCATTTTGGGCTACTGTTGCAGCTTGTCTTCGGAGGTGGTTTTCATCATCGGGGAGGGAAGATGGAGTTCCCCTCAACACGTCAGGTGGTCCCCCTTTCTTCATCACCCCTCCAGGGGACCCTCCAATGAGTAGAGCTTGGAGCAAAGCCATGGACGATCGCGGACTCTTCTCCGACTACGATGGAAGTGCAACCAGAAGGTCCCCTTCATTCAAGAGCTGAAGGAGCATAACCATTATTCCAGATTGGTTCTCTGGGTTTCTTTTTCCTAGGAACTAAATCTTCATTACCTGATCACTAAAGCCACTCATTGGTGTCTTAACCGCCTGTTATCATTTTTTTATTTTTCTGCTTTGGAATGTGCGTGCATGTATGTATGTAAATCTGAGTTTTGTTCCCATGTTACTCTGACTTGAATATAGAGACTGCAAAATGTTTGCAAAGTCATCAATTATCATCAAAGTCATCAAGGGAAAATTCCAAATTAATGGAGGCCATTATTTTAATTAGAACAGGTTAATTAATTAACTGATTCCATGAATCAATACTGCTCATTATAATGGTGGCTCTTTAACATTACAGCCATAAATATTCTTTACTTTTAAATATGAAATGCTCAACCTGCTTTTAAATCTTGCTGCAGCTTAATTGTTGTGGCACACAGCAGTGAATCTAAATTCTGGGCATCTCGGTGGTAGAAGTTACTTTCCATTTGTTTCTGTCTAGCTCTTTACAGCAGGAACAGACAAGGAACCCAGAAATAAAGTTTGGAATTTATTACTAAGATTTCTTGATGCTCTATTTTGCCCCACTGACTTGACAACTGTACTCTCAAACCCACCAAAAAGCACTATTATCAATGTTGCAAAAAAGACACCATTCTTCTAGGCCAGGGGTCAGCAACCTTAAACACTCAAAGAGCCATTTGGACCCATTCCCTACAGAAAACACCAGGAACCACAAAACCAACTTGATGTTACTCACTCCCACAAAGTCACATGACACCCCCCAGGCAAGCCTACCAAGCCGCCCATGCCTCCCACCCATCTCTCCATTTATCTGAAATTTAAATCAGAGGGCATATAACAAGAAACTGCATCAGGGAGAATGCACAACTCTGTTATGACCTATCACCACTTAGTTTCAATGTGAGGAATTACAATCACTTTTTCACAGCTTGGCTTCTCCCTGGTGGCATTGGATTTCTTTAACAGCACAACTCAGGAATGATGGGAGTGTATTGTAGTAGCCTCTGGAAAGCCATCACATCTTCCTTCCTTCTTTCTTTCCTTCCTTCCTTCCTTCCTTCCTTCCTTCCTTCCTTCCTTCCTTCCTTCCTTCCTTCCTTCCTTCCTTCCTTCCTTCCTTCCTTCCTTCCTTCCTTCCTTCCTCCCCCTCTCCTCTAATTTCACCTTCCTTCCTTTAATCCTGTATATTATGCTTCATTATTATTATTTATTAAAGAATGCTGTGCAGCTTAGAAGCTCTCAGCAAAAATAACAGCAGCTGTTGTTTATGGCTGAAGCTATCCTGGGCTGTTATTTACACACACACACACACACACACACACCTATTTTTACTCCACTTTCTCACTTTTTAATTGGGGCACTTTTAGTGGGCCATCCGCCCACCCGCTAGGCTTTTATGGTCAGCACTCAGCCGGGGGAGGGGAGCATCTCCCCATGCTGCTCCCTTCTTTCTCTTGGCCCTGCCAATGTGGGAGGAGGAAGGCCAGGCTTGGGGCATGGCCCCCACCCCGCAATATCCACCCCCGCTGTTTTCTCCCAGCCCCTCTTTGCTGGCGGCAACAGAAAACGTACCATGACGAAGGCAGAATCTTGTTGCCGTGCAAAGGCAAGTACAGGGATGCTTCGCTCCCACACTAAGGCTTTGGGATCACCACTGCCATGGCAGGGCGACAGCTCTTTCATCCCTCTGCTGTGACAGGGAGCTGCAGCAATGGGATGAAAAAGCCGCATGCAGATCTGGAGCCACAGGTTACCAACACTCGTTCTAGGCCCTAATATCCACAAAGCTTTATTGAATAATCATATTTTTATAATCCTATAGAAATCATGCAGGGAGGACATGATCCTGAAGTATGAAGATAAACTGTTCTGCAGATGGGGATTGCCATGAAGTTTATAGGATCCCTAGAGACAGAACTTCTCCTTTAGTTTGCATGTTACAATTAATTAAACAGCATATTTCTATCCTCTTAATTTTTTATTTTCCTAAAATAAGCTTCATCAGATTCAGATACTAAATGAGGAGAACCTGAAATGATAGCATAATTATCAACAATATTTAAGGCATTCCACAATCATAATATTCTGGATGGGTTTATCTGAAACATTCCTTAGAAGCAAATGATTGTAGGCTTCTTTAAGATAGCTAAAACAAAAATCATAGCATAATCACAGAATACCTTTTCAGTGAATAGGAAGACAGTTTAATTTGGATTAGGTAAGAAAGCAGAGATTCTTATTTGGCTTCCAGTTTTGAGCTTCCCTGAAGACTGACCGCTGACTGTGACTGTGCACGGCTTTGGTCCGTGCTTCAGCGTCGGAGAGCCCCGATCGACCAGATTTGGGGCAGAAGCCGCCTTGTAGGGACGGTGGAGGAAGGGAGGACAGTCAACCGGGTAGAGGGGAGTAGCAAATCCCCTCCTCGGCTTGGCAGTTGCTCCCTCCCAAAGACGCCTGAAGCGGTGGTCTAAAATGGCCACCCTGAAGGGGAAGATTAGACTGGAATAATTTTGTGCAGGAGAGAGAGAAAGAAGCGAACAGCAGGAGGAACAAGACGATACAATTAAATGGAAGGTACCCCCAGGATTAACATTTCAAAGAATTTTCAAGAAAGGACTTAAAGCGGCGAATAGAAAGAGAGAGAAAAAGGTGTGAATTGTTTTTGACAGCAGTGGGGCTTTGAACCGAGAAAGGTAGAAGCTAGAGAAGGAATCATCTAATCAATTTGGATAAGTATATTTTGATTCTATACAGGCACTAATAAAGCTGAACTATAGATTGTTTTTTTTAAAAAACAATTTTATTAGTTTTTAAAGACAAACAGAACAAACAAAACATAAAAACATCCAGCTTTCTTTCATAAATATACAAGCAGTGTGTCAATTGGTTTACCAATTTTTTGTGCATCCATTTCATAGTCTCAATTACAGTTACATTACATAATAACTCATATTATCAATCAAAGATTAAATACCCTAGTATCACTATTAAAGAATCATTTGACTATAATTTTATTCATTCATACTTTGCGAGATAACTATAATTTACTTAGTTTATTTTATAACAATTCATATAATCCTACCAAATCTATCCTAAAAACATTTTATAGATATAATATCAAAAAAAGAAATATATCTTTATATATTCATTATTTTCTGGAATTCTAGATATTCTATTATTGTGTTTTATTATCTAACCATTGATAGAAAAGGTCCCAAATTTTATAAAATTGTTTATCCTCTTGTTCTCTAATTTCAAATGTCAATCTACTCATTTCAGCACGTTCCAATATTTTCTTAATGATTTCTTCCTGCGATGGTATTTTCTCATTTTTCCAATTTTTAGCAAATACAATCCTAGCCGCTGTTAATACATTTACAATCAGGTATTTCAAATCTTTACTGTATGTATCAGGTAAGATTCCTAATAAAAACATCTCTGGTTTCAAGTCTATGTGTTTAGACTTGAAACTATAGATTGTTAAAGAGAAAATTTAATATCAGTTGGATTTGAGTTGAATCAGTTGGATTATTTGGAAGATTGTGGTTTAAAAAGCTCTGAATAATTGGGAAGAAAAAAGAAAAGAGGTGGTGTAGATTTGTCATAACAAAGAGTGCCATCTGAGTTAAATTTACCGTATATACTCGAGTATAAGCCGAGTTTTTCAGCCCATTTTTTGTGCTGAAAAAATCCCCCTCGGCTTATACTCGAGTCAGATTCCCCTCTGAAAAAAAAATGGTGTGGAGCTCCGGAGCTGGACAGGCGCTTCCCTGCTTCCCTGTTTCCTTTGCAACTTTTAAGCATGGGGGTAATCGGAAGCAGAAAAGTTCTTGCATGAGGATATATTTTTTCTTTTTTTAACTGTTTTTAAGGGGGGGAAAGACCCACCGTCATGTGAGAATGCTCAGACACGAAATCTATCCGCCCGAAAATAAGTGTGTGTGTGTGTGGGGGGAATTTTAACAGAGGAAAGATGTGGGGAGAAGGCAAAAGCGACGGAAGATCCTTCAGGGGAAACTGAGGGGGAGACTCACCCTTGGTCCAGATGAACCCCTTCCCCGCCCCTAAGGAAGCAGAGGCAGCCAGCAAGGGCAGGCAAGCCCCACTTCACAGACTCTGTCCGTCCTCGCTCCCACCCAAAGCCACGAAGTCCCCCAATCGCGCAGCCCAGAATCACCCTCCCCTCAGGGGGCAGCAACGACGCCGGTTTTTCCTGAGACAAGAAGCTCCGCCGTGCAATGAAAGCGCCTTGGCTCTAGGCTCGCGGGCTCAGAAAACAACGCGAGCCGAGGTCACTTCGGCTCCGCCCGGCTTCTCCAACATCCGGCACCGCCCTGTTCTATGTGCCGGCCCGGCAAGTCCGAGCAGCCAGCGTGGAGCAGCCAGCGCCGGACATCGTTGGCTGCCTCTTTCGCAGCACGGGAGGCCTCCCGGCTGGCCAGCTGCTCTCCTCCTTCTCTGCCTGTTGCCGCCGTGGGCGCTGCTGCGGGCGCCTGGCTGCCCAAGTAAAGAACATGGCGGCGCCAGACCATCGGAGAAGCGGAGCAAAGCCGGAGACCAGCAGCCGCCTCCTCGGCGCAGAAAGCCTCCCCCAACCAGCCGCCGGTCTCCTCCTCCTCGGCCACAGAACAAACAGGCAGAGAAGGAGGAGAGCAGCTGGCCAGCCGGGGAGGCCTCCGTGCTGCGAAAGAGGCAGCCAACGATGTCCGGCGCTGGCTGCTCCACGCGCTGGCTGCTCGGACTTGCCGAGCCCGGCACATAGAACAGGGCGGTGCCGGATGTTGGAGAAGCCGAGCGGAGCCGAGCGACCTCGGCTCGCGTTGTTTTCTGAGCCCGCGAGCCTAGAGCCAGGGCGCTTTCATTGCACGGCGGAGCTTGTCTCGGGAAAACCGGGCGTCGTTGCTGCCCCCTGAGGGGAGGGTGATTCTGGGCTTTGCGATTGGGGGACTTCGTGGCTTTGGGTGGGTGGGTGGGTGGGAGTGAGGACGGACGGAGTCTGTGAAGCGGGCTTGCCTGCCCTTGCTGGCTGCCTCTGCTTCCTTAGGGCGGGAAGGGGGCTCATCTGGACCAAGGGTGAGTCTCTCCTCAGTTTCCCTGAAGGATCTTCCATCGCTTTGCCTCTCCCTACATCTCTGCTTAGGTGTCCGGCTGAGCCCCAGCCCGTCGGGAGTTGCTGCCGCCAGTGCGGCTCCGGTCCCGCGTTGCCTTGGGAAGGGTGGGGCAAAACCAGGAGCCGCTGAGCCTGAGCCTCCGGTGCCGCTGCTGCTGTTGCAAGCGCTGCCGCGGCTCTTCCTTTTTTGCCTTTCCTTCCGAGGCGACGCGGACTGGGGCCGCGCCGGCGGTAGCGACTCCTGACTCAGGGGGCCTCCGAGGGAGGGGAAGAGAGTGACTCCTGCCTCCCGCTGTCATCATCATCTTCTTCTTTTGGGTTAGTGAATCAATTAAACCTTTCATGATAGTGAGATCGCTTTCCCAAATTAATTATTTTTATTTTTGAAATTTACCAGTAGCTGCTGCATTTCCCACCCTCGGCTTATACTCGAGTCAATAAGTTTTCCCAGTTTTTTGTGTAAAATTAGGTGCCTCGGCTTATATTCGGGTCGACTTATACTCGAGTATATACGGTAACTTGTTTTTCCTTCAAAAGACTCTGTTTCTTAAAACTGTAAGGAAAATTGATACAATAAACAAGAACTTTGAAAAATTGAAACATTGAAACGAAAGAAACAGGAAGATTCGGCCCTTGGATTAATTGTTGATTCTGATATGGATTTGGCATTGGATTAGTTGAGGATTAAAACTTGAGAGGAAGAAAATAAAAGCTGACTATTGGAAATTAACTTTAAAGACACTATTTGGATTAAATTGCTAATTAGAAAGTTGTAAAATGGCGATATCTCTTCTGGCATTAAAAATGGAACTTAGAAACACAAAAGAAATATTACAAGAATGAAGTGAAACACTGGGCTTTGCTTTAAAATTCATTGAAAATGCAATTGCAGAGTATGACCAACAAAGACAAAGGACAGAAGAGGAGGTGGAGCAAATCATAGAAGGGGCCATCTTTAATTACCATCAAGAACAAAGAACTCTGGAAAGAAAGAGGAAAAGATTTGGAAATAAATATTGGAGATTTGGGAAGTTGAATAAAGAGGGAAATATCCGGAAAATTAAAAAAGGGAAAAAGAATCAGCAGAAATTCGAAGGGCAGAAGGAAGTTATAAATAGAGAGGGGGATAAAAACTGGAGTGAAAGAATAAAGGAGAAAATACAAGGGGAAAGAAGGGATAAGAAACAGGACTTGGGAACAAAGAAATATGGAAACTGTAAAAAATGGGAAAAATTATTTAATTAGACATAGTGATAATGGGTGATTTATATTTGGAGAGGGGATTCTGCAAGGTGCTGGGAGGTAACATAAATAAATTTGTAGCTGTGAAATGGGAACATATAGATTGATAAGATGGAAAATAGAACTGCTATTTTTTGATAATGGAATTCAATGCTCTTTTTCTTTATGCATAGAGATAATTGTAACAAATAATGGAATATGTTTATTAAATATATTGAAATACTTTTAGGATTGGAATGCTGTTTTTTTTTGTTTAAATATGAATGGAATAATTAATGGAATATGTGTATTAAATATACACATATTAAATGAGTAGATTAATATGTCCTTTTTTCCTGAAATTGTAAATAAACCTTATGAAATTAAAAAGATGCAGAATATGACTTATATATGCTATGTAGTTTTAAATGGGATTACTAATTTTAATGTTTCAGGTAATAAAATGTTAAACATTTAATGGGATTTAAAAGGGGAGATAATTAATGAATATGTAATTAGAGGTGGTGCACTTAAATTGATATTTTAGGGGGGAAACCAATTTATAGGAGTGTTATTAATCAAAATTTAAGATGGAATATACAAATATGACAGTTAAAAGTACTAAAGTATAATAATTATGAAGTTAATATATGTGAATTAAATAATGAGATAAGCATTTGGAGTAATATAATAAAATAGAAAGTGTATAAAAGCATTGTTAAGAAATTAAATACAAAAATTGAATATGTAATTATAGTCATATTTGTATGTATATGTGAAACCTGTAATCATGCTGTTCACTAAAAAGAGATGTTAAAATATGGAAAACTGAATAAAACTTGTTTTAAAAAAAGAGATTCTTATTTGAACAAAAATAAATCATTTTCAGTTGCTTTCATTTAAGTCTTTGTATAGGTAGTATTCGATTTATGGTCACAATTGAGCCCAAAATTTCTGTTACTAAAGGATAGTGAGTTTTACCCCATTTTATATTTTTTCTTGCCACCGTGGTTAAATGAATCATTGCAGTTGTTAAATTAGTAACACAGTTGATAAGTGAATCCGGCTTCCCCATTGACTTTGCTTGAAAGAAGTTCTCAAAACATGATCACATGGACACTGGACCCCAGGACACTGCAACTGTCATAAATATGAGTCAGTTGCCAAGCATCTGAATTTTGATCCTGTAACCATGGGGATGCTGCAACGAAGTCATATGTGTGAAAAACAGTACTAAGTCACCTTTTTCAGTATCGTTACAACTTCAGTCACTGAATGAATGGTTGAAAGTTGAGGAGTATTTGTACCATATCTCCCATTATTCCAAAGCATCCTCAATCAGCTTTTCAGAGAATTATAGAGGTGGATAAAAAGAATCTGTGAGTAGTAGTTATTTCTATTTATCTAGCATCAACATCCTAAAAGCAAAAGTCTGCTAACAGAAACTCTTAAACCTGTTCAGTTTCTCACAGTAATACAAAATACTCAATTTGTTTTATTTTAATTTTGGATTTAAGACAGAATGCAGAAAACGTGTTTTAAAAACTGAAATCATTTATTTATATTTCATATTTTTAAATCACCCATCTCCCCCAGAGAGTGGCTCTAGGGCAGGGGTGGGCAAACTACGGCCCGGGGCCACATCCGGCCCGTTGGTCTGTCCAATGCGGCCCGCCCCTGAAAAAAATCACTGCCATTGGTCTGTCCAATCCGGCCCGCCCCTGAAAAAAATCGCTGGGTGTGGCGTATTGCCCTGTGCCGCGTGGCCCCCAAAGCTGCAAAACAGTGCGGAGCAATCTAGGGGTAGGAAAGAAAAGAAATTTGCAAAGGCCTCGGCTGGGAGTTCGAAATCACCTTCGAGTCCGACCTCTCCGAAGGTGAGTCCCCCCCGATCCCCTTTTTTTCCGGGGCTTCCAGGCTTAAACTTTGCAAAGGCAAAGCTTGCAGGCTGGAGCGTCTTCCCGCCGAGGAGCGGGAAGGGTTCCACCCGGTGGGCGGGGCAGGCTGCTTGGAGCCACCTAAAGCTAGGCCGCTGCTGGTGGAGCCTTGCCCTGCCTTGGTGCCCCGCTTCCCAGCTCGGCGGTCCTGCTCGGGCGGCACTTTAAAAGCCTGCTCCCAGCACCCGAGCAACTTCCCAGAAACTTTTGGCTTTGTTTTAACTCGCGGGCGCCAGGCATGATATTCCGCTCTGAAAAAAATCGGGCCGGCCAAAGAGACCCCCTGCCGCGCGCCCGGGAGTGCCCGCTGCTTTCTCGCCGGGCCGGGCAGCGGCGTGTTGCACGGAGGCTGGTCTGTGGCTGGCCCAGCTCCCTTTCCTGCCGCTCAGCGGCCTCCGCCGCACTGCCCGGGCTCCGCTCAGGTATCCGGCTGGGGCTGTCAGGAGTTGCTACCGCCGGTGCAGCTCCACGCGGCTCCAGTCCCACGTTGCCTCAGGAAGGGAAAGGCAAAACCAGGAGCCGCTGCTGCCATTGCAAAGCGCCGCCGCGGCTCTTCCTTTTGCCTTTCCCTTCCTGAGGGAACGCGGGACTGAGCTGCGCGGAGCCGCACCAGCAACTCCTGACTCGGGCCTCCGAGGGGAGGGGAAGGAGGAGAAGAAGGGGTGGGGGAAAGGAGGGGCGATTCCCAAAAAATCGGAATTCTGATTTTAATCGAAGAATATCATGCCTGGGCGCTCGCGCCTGGCCCCGAGCTGCGCGGCGGAGGGGAAGTCCGGCGGGCAGGCGGGCAGGCGGGCAGGAGGGCAGGCGGGCTGCTTGGAGGAGGCGACCCAGCAGCGCTCCGGCTTCCCCTCCGCCGTGCGGCTCAGGGCGAGGCGCGAGCGCCCGCGAAGTTAAAACAAAGCCGAAAGTTGCTGGGAAGTTGCTCGGTTTTCCGGGCTTCCAGGGCTTTGCAAAGGCAAAGTTTGCAGGCTGGAGCGTCTTCCCGCCGAGGAGCGGGAAGGTTCGCCCGGCGGGCGGGCGGTCTGCTTGGATCGGGCTGCTGTGCGGCTCGGGCGAGGCGTGAGCGCCCGCGAGTTAAAACGAAGCGAAAGTTGCTGGGAAGTTGCTCGGATTTCCAGGGCTTCCAGGCTTAAACTTTGCTCGGGCGGCACTTTAAAAGCCTGCTCCCAGCACCTGAGCAACTTCCCAGCAACTTTCAGCTTCCTTTAACTCGTGGTCGCCGCGCCTGGCCCCGAGCCGCGCGGCGGAAGGAAGCCCCGGCGGGCGGGCGTGCAGGCTGCTTGGAGGAGGTTCCGGGCTTCCTCTCCGCCAGGCGCGAGCACCCGCAAGTTAAAAGGAAGCCGAAAGTTGCTGGGAAGTTGCTCGGGTTTCCGGGCTTCCAGGGCTTTGCAAAGGCAAAGTTTGCAGACTGGAGCATCTTCCCGCCGAGGAGCGGAAGGGTTCCGCCCGGTGGGTGGGCGGGCTGCTTAAACTTTGCTCGGGCGGCACTTTAAAGCCTGCTCCCAGCACCCGAGCAACTTCCCAGCAACTTTAACTCGCGGGCGCCGCGCCGCCCGAGCCGCACAGCAGCCCGCTCAAGCAGCCCGCCCCACCCGCCGGGCGGAACCCTTCCCGCTCCTCGGCGGGAAGACGCTCCCGCCTGCAAACTTTGCCTTTGCAAAGCCCTGAAAGCCCCGAAACCCGAGCAACTTCCCAGCAACTTTTGGCTTCCTTTTAACTCGCGGGCGCTCGCGCCTGGCCCCAAGCCGTGCGACGGAGGGGAAGCCCGGCGGGCGGGCGGACTGCTTGGAGGAGGCTCCGGGCTTCCCCTCCGCCAGGCATGAGCGCCTGCGAAGTTAAAAGGAAGCCGAAAGTTGCTGGGAAGTTGCTTGGGTTTCCGGGCTTCCAGGCTTAAACTTTGCAAAGGCAAAGTTTGCAGGCTGGAGCGTCTTCCCGCCGAGGAGCAGGAAGGTTCCGCCGGCGGGCGGGCGGGCTTCTTAAACTTTGCTCGGGCGGCACTTTAAAAGCCTGCTCCCAGCACCCGAGCAACTTCCCAGCAACTTTCGGCTTCCTTTTAACTCGCGGGCGCTCGCGCCTGGCCCCGAGCCGCGCGGCAGAGGGGAAGCCCGGCGGGTGGGCGAGCTGCTTGGAGGAGGTGACCGGCGGTGCTCCGGCAGCAGCAACAGGCAGTTTCACCCGGGCTCCGCTCAGGTGTCTGGCTGGGGCTGTGAGGAGTGCTACCGCCGGCGCAGCTCCGTGCGGCTCCAGTCCCGCATTGCCTTGGGAAGGAAAAGGCAAAACCAGGAGCCGCTGAGCCTGAGCCTCCGGTGCCGCTGCTCCCGTTGCAAAGCACCGCCGCGGCTCTTCCTTTTTGCCTTCCCTTCCCGAGGCAACGCGGGACTGGAGCTGCGCCGAGCTGCGCCGGCGGTAGCAACTCCTGACTCAGGGGCCTCCGAGGGGAGGGGAAGGAGAGAAGGGGGAAGGGTGGGGGGGCATTCCCAAAAAATCTTGTGCTGACCCGGCCCGTCTGTCAAATTTTAAAAGTCAATGCGGCCCCGAGCCAAAATGTTTGCCCACCCCTGCTCTAGGGAGATGTACAATATAACCAATATATAAACAATGTATAAATTAACATTAAAATATAAAAATTAATTTAAGATTTAAAAATTACAAGATTATGAACATAAAATTTCAAAAAACCCAAGATACCAATTTAGTATTAGTTAATACAGGCAGGGGGTTGTTATGGATCTGCCCTCTACTGAAGGTGCATTAGTTTAGCAAAAGATTTCAGAAAATAAAAGGGTTTTTTAAAAATGGAACTCAGATATCATCACATACCTTACTGATTGCAGAATAGACATTAAAACTTAAATCATGTGCTCTAAAATGAGGCTGTATATTTGATATTATTTTACAAAGAGAGTTGTGGAAAAAAACTGAGAAGTATTGAGGATGGAATGCAAGCAAATAAAATGCTTTTATTGGAGCTTTTATTGGAGGATAAAGAAAAGGTGGTAGAGTTAATTGCCTACACATCCAAGTCACTTTAAAACTAGCAGGAGGAAATTAGTTTTGCAAAAAGAGCATGAAAAGTAATTCACAGCAGCTGTCTAATTTAGCAGCAAAAATACACTGCTCATCTTCTTAAACCATGTTCAGTTACTTTGAGCACTTATTTTGGCCTGCTCAGATGACTAATGCTTGCTTAAAACTGAAAACAAATTTGCAAGATTTTTGTTTTGTTTTTAAGTGAACCGAAAGAAGAATCTTTGAGTCTTCTCTTTTAGTATTCTTTTAATTAACACTTCAATAGGATTTCTGCCAGAGAGATCCAACATTTTCTATTTAATTAACATTTTAGATTCTGTTCCTTGTTGCATAATCACAAAAACTCTTGAGTGTTTGGGTGAGGCTTAAAAAGAGCAAACTTGTTCCAAATAGTCAGCCCATAAATGTTGGTGTGTTTTTTAAAGAGGTTTATAATAGTCTAAAGAACTGAAGAAGAATCAGTTTTTTAGAAAGCTCTCCATAAATATATGTAACATTTTAATTACAAGAGATAAATCTTCCCTTTCTTTGAATGAGGATTACAACATGAATAGAAGTTCCAACCTATAGCAATTTTAGCATCTGTTGCAGTATGTAGGCACAAAGTCACATACGGGGGTATGGAATAGAGTATCCCTGTGGCTAGCTTCACAGTTTTGCTCAATTATCTGCAATAAGTCTATAAATTATTCTTTCTTATCTGAAGTGCATTTTAACGAGCACCTATAGAGAAATATACTGTGAGAAATATAAACTGTATATTTACATTTTGATTCTACAGATGATCATTTAATGCCTACTTGTTCAGCAACCATTCAGCTTACAATGTTGAACAAAGTAGCTACATCCGTATTTCATACTTATGATGTCAAGTGTCCCACAGTACCATGATCATGATTTGCAATTTTCTCAAGCAGTCAATTAGGAAGCTGGCCAGAAGTTATAAATTACGATCATGTGAGGTCCTTGCTTATGAACCATATGATCCTTATTTAACAGTGCTGTCACTAAGTGGCATAGTCATGTGATTTTTCAGTTTGCAACTACTTTGGCTGACAGAATTCCAGTGTCATTTGCCATTATGAAATTAGTACTACTTATATTTTGAAGTTGATGGTCTTGTTAGTGCTTTATGATTAACATGCCTGAATTGTCAACCCCTTTCCCTGCATTATGCTGTTGCAGAACAAAAAGCACAATTCTGTATAAAGGTTTCATTAAATTATTCATGGCATGAAGAAAATAGGAAAAAAGGCCATCTTTCTCCACTTCTTAATACAGGGAATCCTTGTTTAGCAATTTTGTCAGAAAACAGTTGTTTGCAAATATGACATTAAGAAATGATAATAAGTATAATCATTTTCTGACCAATGTTGGGATTTACAACAATAAAATCCTTGGTGTGAAATTGAGTATGGTCTAGTCCAGGGGTGTCAAACTCACATCGTCACGGTGGCATCACATATAGGGACTTTTTCCCTTTCACTAAACCAGGCATGGGGGTGTCAGTGCATGGTGCATCTGGACCACGGGATGGGAGTTTGACAGCCCTGGTCTAGTCAGTTTCAGGCAGCAGCTAGAATGGACAGGAGGATTCTAATCAATTGATTAAGTTCACAGAGCTGAGCTTATTAACTTTCTGCTAGCCCTTTTGAAAAACCTGCTGCAGAGAAAAGCAGGTCTGGAAGAGATTGCTTTTTTAAGTAATCTCCACACACTGTGAGGGAGCAATAATATGAAAAAATAAAATGAAAAAAAAAGTGTCAGGCATTTTACAGTTCATGAGAGAACTGTATCTGAATGAAAGAGTACCAACTAGTGATCTTCACAACCTCTCTGTCTCAGTTATACAGTTTGATTAGTGATTATGTCTTTATAATCATTTTGCAGTCACTAAATGAGGATTGCCTGCAGTAGGAATCTACGATGCCATGTGACAGATTGCTTCTTTGTTTCTTTTTTTATCACTGTTTTAACACCTAGATGATGTCCTGCTCTGACAGTTGTAATAGTGAATTCTGGTTCACAGAAGCACTAAGAATATTACTCTCAAATATGTTTTATATGAACTGGATTTATTTTATTAGCTTATTTAATTGATTTTGGAAATATATAAGATACAGTAATTCATTTTTGCACATCAGAAATTCAGTGTATGTATGCCAAGAAAGCATAATAGCTGGTGAGTATATAATTACAAAAAATTTGACTTTTACAACTTTGCATGTAGGATTATAGTTTAAATTGCTCATTGCTAATCATTAATTGCTAGTTTACATCTAACGTTTCTGTTAGGCAAATAATATGCAGTGGTTATCATGAAGAATGATACTGATTAATTACTAAATTAGGTAATTGTAGCTAAGTAAAAAAATTCCATAATTGAAGCATGTACTTTTTCCTTTATTAACTGTAGTTCCATCTTCTCTGTGGTCTTGGATGGGGCTATCTTCCTTCAAAACCTGTGTGCACAGAAACTGAAATTCTATACAGAGAGCATTTTACAACTTGTAGAATTGGAGAAGGAAACCTCTTTTGTGTCTCAAGTGTGATCAAATATCACTTTTTGAGTCTGGCCTTTTTTATTTGCAAGAATTGTAAGGCCATCATGGGAAATACAAAAGAGAATGCCAAATTGTAGTCCCCAAGTCTGAGGAGGTTTTCGTTCATTATCATTTATTCTGTATCACTTATTCTCAAGTTTTATTCATCATAAACTGTAGATAATTTTTAACTCTACAGAAAATTATACCAAGAACCAGAAAAAAGAGTTCATTTACTTATGTGTTATTGGGCATGCTACATCTGTTACCTTGTCTCACAAGAGCTAGTTGTAAGTAGTCAAGACAATAATAAAGTGGAAAGAAAATCACCCTTCATGGATGATCTTTTTAAAATCACAAAGTCTTCAAAAACGACATCTTCAGTTCTTGCTGTGTTATTGGAAATGTGCAGTTTAAATATTTACTTTGAAAGCACCTGTGTATATGTTTTCATATTATTTTCCATATAATGAATACCATGTATACTTTCTTCTGTTGATATGCACTTTTAGCTTATACATGTCTAATTGGCTTGTTCAAAATTCCTTAAAAAGACTGCTCTCATGTGAAATTCAGGGCCAGAAACAATGTATGAGAACCCATCGTATGTACTTTAAACTTGTCAACAGCCAGTTTTAGTGGATTCAGTCCAGGTCCTTAGATGTGAGATGCTTATAAAGTAGAACAGATTGTTTCATTGCATGATGTAGTCATAATATAGCATCTAGCATATGCATTTCCAAAAATTCAGCATCTAGAATTTCCTCATTAAAATACAAATGTTTTTTGACGTGGGATTTTTGGATCCAAGCTTAAGTTTAAGATAAAGGATCATCTGTTGTGAAAGATATTGGTTGAAAATTTTGGAGAACACTTAGCTAAATGATTAGCAGTGGACATGTATAAGAACTGAAGCTGAGGTTGGAACTAGTGATTTTCTGATTAGATAAAATGTTAAATTAACATTGAGGAGATATCCTTCAGTCTCAAAAATTGACAGCAGGATTGCACATACTGATTTCCAACACTAAAGAGACTCTCTTGTTTATACCAAGATTGAACTTTGAGTGAGTACAAATCCTCTTGCAAGCCATTAACCACTGATTAAATCATCAATGCCTTGCAACTTAGATGTATCAGGAAGTTTAGAAAGGATAGTCAGCTAATTCTGAACTGCTGTTTCAGAAGCATCTGGAAGTTGGGTCAAGAAGAGGCAGGAATGGTAAAGGCAGCATTGTGACTAAATATTGCTTTTTTTTAAAAATTGTCAACCCTTTTATACATTACTTGCTAAAGTGTTCCCTTTTGAAGCATATGTTATCTTGCATGTGTAGGGAAAATGGGCATTCAACAACTAAATACAACTATTCTAGTTGGCTGAATAATAAAGTTATACCATTTATTGGGCCCTGCAGTCGACCACAGTATTACACATTGACATGCTGTCCAATGAAAAGAGTTGTGGGTGTTTTTGTTGTATAATGTGAAGAACTGAAATAAAACTTGTTTTTTTAAAAAAGTTGCCAGACTGGGAAAGCTTTCTGCAATGCAATATTGTATGACCACATGAGCTTTCCATTATGGAACCCTTCCTGTATTATTGCAGACCTAATGGATCTATTAATGATGTTACATGGCCAAACGTCCTCTGCACTTAGTTTTCATTATCCAGCCTACAGTATATTAATAGACAGAAAGAGAAGTGAAAAGCTTGGCAAAGTATTGCAGGTAACCTGTGACTTACTACATTTATTCAGTAACTCTTTGAAGTTGATTAATGGCTGGTAATTTTCACTTAATTATTGCAATAAGAATTGGTAGGATTTTGAGTGCTAAGCGATGTGATCATGTGATATCTTATTTTACAACCTTATCACTTAGTGATCAAAATTCTGATTCCATTTGTGATTGTTAGTCAAGAATTACCTGTAATGGTGGATATTTGATCATAAAGAATATCAGGAGCATCTAAAACAGGGGTGGGCAAACTACGGCCCGCGGGCCACATCAGGCCCGTTGGTCTTTTTAATCCGGCCCGCCGAAGATTGGTCCGTATGTAACCGCGGGCACTTTTCGGCTGCTTTCAGACGCATCGAGAGGAGGCAGTTGAGGCAGAGGGCGGGTGGTGGAGAGCGAGCAGGGTACCTGGCGGGCTTGTCAGGCGGAGTAGGAAACGGGGGCAGGAGCCCGGCGGAGCGAAGAGAGCTGAAACCTGTTGAGGTCTCACCGCAGTCCCTTCGTGGGGAGAGAAGCCGCCGAGCCGGGAGGAGCGCGGGATGCTGCCGGCTCGCCTCCCCGCCCCTACGTCGTGACTGCGGGAGAAGGATCCCCGAGCGCTGCCCTTGTGGCCGCCACCGATGGAGCCCTGCTTGATTTCGCCTGAGCCGCGTTTGATTTGGAAGGCGGTGCAGGAGGTGGCGCCAAAGGAGCGCTCTGGGGTTCGGCCAACCGCCCGCTGAGCAGCTCTGCCCACCGTAGTCAGCAGACCTTGGGGCTGCGCTCCAGAACCCAGCGCCACGGGACGGCGAAGCCAAGTGGCGGGAAGAGGCGCGTCGAAGCTGCAGCGGCCGGCTCAGATCTCTTGGTCCCGGGAATCCCCCTCCACCGAGGTGCCTGAGCCCCGAGCACCGGCGGCGGCAAGGAGCACGAGAAGTGCAACGGGGCCACGGGAAGAGCTGCACCCCAAGGAGCGACTGGCAGCCGGAGCGGCCAGGACTGGCAGTGGCGGTGAGGGCCCGACCTGCACGGGGGGGCCTGGGGCGGTTTTCTCCTGCGCCTGACTTCGGAGCGGCCCGCTGTGCGCTCTTGGGCATCTGGCTCGCTGTGCCGTGGGCGCGCCTTTCCCTTGCCTTTCAGCCAGCAGCAGCAGCAGCAACAGCAGCAGCTCCGCCGCCGCCTCCTTCCTCCCCTAACGCCCGCTGTTGTGATGCGTATTCCCGTAGACTCAAGCACCAGCAGGCACTTCACACCTCCCTCCATGGCCTTCCCCTGCAGTAAGATGGGAGAGAACAGCAGCGCCCTCAGCGCACCGGTGCCGGGACCTCGCAGCCGGACCGAGACACGCTTGGTGGTGGATGTCCTGGCTGGGCGGAGCGGGCAGGTCCTGGGAGAGGTGAGCAGATGTTTTCTGCCGAGCGGGCTTCCCAAGTGCCTGGGAGGACTCGCGGTTTAACGGCAAAAGCGGCGGCGGGATGGGCACTGGGCGGGCGGGGGAAAAGGCAGGCGAAAGCCCCCACACACACACACCTCGGCAAGCGGTTTGCAGGGTTAGCCAGCAGTTTCTCGCAAGAGACTGAAGGCCGGTCTGCTCCCCCCAATTAGACGTTGGTTCAAGAGGGAGGGTCAGCCTTGCTACTAATTGGTGGTTCACAGTTTATCCGTGGGCACCGGAGGAGTTATGTTTTGGGGGGTGGGCGTTTATTTATTTTTTATCTTATAAGTTGCCAACTTGTGTAAACTGAGTGGGTACATTCATACATACATACATACACACACACACACACACAGTCGTTTATTCGTAGCGGAAGAATCTGTCTATCTATCTATCATCTATCTATCTATCTATCTATCTATCTATCTATCTATCTATCTATCTATCTATCTACCTACCTACCTACCTACCTATCTATCTATCCATGTTGTGCGAATTTAACTATGACGCCAAACTTGAGTTTTGGAGGGTGTCTCAGAGAAAAAAATAGTTAATTTTCCTACCCGGAGTATGGCAGGCGTCTCTCCCGCTTAAAAAACAAAACAATGGCCTTTTATAAAATTGATTCGGCCCTCGAACGCAGATCTGATTTTCCATGTGGCCCCCGACAGAAATTAATTGCTCACCCCTGAATTAGTGGTTCCATGTCCAGTTCTCACTATTGCTTCTTGACCTGCATATAGGTTTCTCAAGGGACAAATAAGATGGTCTGGTACTCCCATCTGTTTAAGAACTTGCTACAATTTGTTGTGATCCACGCAATCAAAGGCTTTAGCATAGTCAATGAAGCAGAAGTAGATGTTTTCCTGGAACTCCCTAGCTTTCTCCATGATCCAGCGTATTTTGGCAATTTGATCTCTAGTTCGTCTGCCTCTTCGAAAGCCTGCCTGTACTTCTTGTAGTTCTCAATCCACATACTGCTGGAGCCTAGCTTGTAGGATTTAAGCATAACTTTACTAGCATGTGAAATGAGTGCAATGGTGCGATAGTTTGAACATTCTTTGGCATTGCCTTTCTTTGGAATTGGAATGTAAGCTGAGCTTTTCCAGTCCTGTGGCCACTGTTGAGTTTTCCAAATTTGCTGGCAAGTTCAATGTATCACTTTTACTGCTTTTAAGATTGTGAATAGCTCAGCTGGAATACTGTCATCTCCACTAGCTTTGTTGTTGCTCAGATTTCCTAAGGCCCATTTCACTTCACATTCTTGGATGTCTGCCTCAAAGTCAGTACTACCCCATCGTGGTTATTAGAGACATTAAGGTCATTCTTGTATCGTTCTTCTGTGTAATTTTGCCACCTCTTCTTAATCTCTTCTGCCTCTGTTAGGTCCCTGCCATTTTGGTCCTTTATCATGCCCATCTTTGCATGAAAAGTTCCCTTCATAATCTCCAATTTTCTTGAAGAGATCTCTGGTCCTCCCTAGTCTATCATTTTCTTCTATTTCTTTGCACTGTTCATTTAAGAAGGTATTCTTATCTCTTCTACCTATTCTCTGGAATTCCGAATTCAATTGGGTGTATCTTTCTCTTTCTCCCTTGCCTTTCACTTCCCTTCTTTCCTCAGCTATTTGCAAAGCTTCTTCAGACAGCCATTTTACTTTCTTGCATTTCTTTTTCTGTGGGATGGTTTTAGTTGCTACCTTTTGTACAATGTTGCCAACCTCCGTCCATAGTTCTTCAGGCATTCTGTCTATCAGATCTAATTCCTTAAATCTATTTATCACCTCTACTATATATTCATCAGGGATATGATTTAGTTCATACCTGAGTGGCCTAGTGCTTTCCCCTACTTTCTTCAATTTAAGTCTAAATTTTGCAATGAGAAGCTCATGATCTGAGCCACAGTCAACTCCTGATCTCGTTTTTTACTGACAATATAGAGCTTCTCCAGCTTTGGCTCCAGAGCACATAGTCAATATGATTTCTGTGTTGACCATCTGGTGATGTCCATGTGTATAGCCATCTCTTGGGTTGCAGGAAAAGGGTGTTTGCTATTACCATTGTATTCTCTTGACAAAATTCTATCAGCCTGTGCTCTGCTTCATTTTGTACTCCAAGGCCAAATTTGCCTGTTATTCTGGTTATCTTTTGGTTTCCTACTTTAGCATTCCAATCCCCCATGATGATAAGGACATCATTTTTTGGTGTTAATTCTATAAGTTGCTGTAGGGCTTCAGAGAATCGGTAAATTTCATCCTCTTCAGTTGAGGTGTAGACTTGGACTATTGTGATATTGAATGGTTTGCCTTGGATTCGAACTGAGATCATTCTGTCATTTTGGGGATTGTATCCCAGTATTGCTTTTCCTACTCTTTTATTGACTCTGAAGGCCTTTTATTGACCATTTCTTGTGAGGGATTCTTGCACACAGTAGTATACCTGATGATCATCTGAATTAAATTCACCCACTCCTGTCCATTTTAGTTCGCTGATACCTAAGATGTTGATGTTCAGTCTTGTCATCTCTTGTTTGACCACGTCTAGCTTGCCTTGATTCATAGTTCTTACATTCCAGGTTCCTATGGAGAATAGATCTTTACAGCATCGGACTTTCCTTTCACCACAGCTGAGCATGTTTTCGGTTTTGGCCCAGCCGCTTCATTCTTTCTGGTGCTATTAGTACTAACCCTCTGCTCTTCCCCAGCAGCATATTGGACACCTTCAGACCTGGGGGGCTAGCCTTTTGATACTGTCCATGGGTTTTCGTGGCAAAGATACTGGAGTGGGTTGCCATTTCCTTTTCAGTGAATCATGTTTTGTCAGAGCTCTCTGCTATGACTTGGCCATCTTGGGTGGCCCTGCATGGCATAGCTCATAGCTTCATTGAGCTACGCAAGCCCCTTCACCATGACAAGGCAGTAATCCATGAAGGGATAAATATACTCTGAATATGAAAAAGACATTTCTCTTCAAACTGAGAAAAAATTAAAATTACATGCTCCCTTTTGAGAAAATATGATCATGAGAATCTTCTGCAGACTGCTTGGATATGACTGGTGTTTCTTTGCATGTAACATTGCTTCACAACTTCATTCCACTTGGAAAGAATTTGGCAGGGTTTCTGGGTATTATCTCACAAGAATAGCTTTGAGCTTCTTGGAGGCAAAGAAGGCAGAAACGCTATTTGTGCTCAGTGCATGCCTATATCCACACCCACACAAAGTTTTCATGTCTTCTTCAAGAGCATCTCCATAGCATGCTACAAGAGTCCACTAGATGTGAGGTGACAAAGATATGAGTGACTGTTGCTATAGGATCTTGGTACAAGACTTTCAATTAATGAAACAGTTGGAAATGAGGAAAGATCACCTTGGCCAGGACCTCAATTTGCACAAGTTAAGGAGGACTTCCAAATCACAAACCTCTTCTTTGTCTGGAAGTATAACTCCATCTAGAAATAAAGAAAAGGGTTTAAGCCTTATCTATCATTTTAGAAGGAACAATTTTTTGCTTAAATTGAGTATCAGTTCTAAGTGTTGATAAAGTATATAATAAAAACAATATCTTTGATAGAACATTCACCTTAATTACAGAGATTCTACAAAGTAGGGATAAGTGCAAACTATCTCATCTTAATAAGTCTTTTTTGATATCATTCCACACAGGTACAAAGTTGTTTTGAAATAATTTAGAATTGTATTGTATTTGTCAGTGTAACCCCAAGATATTTAACTCCTTTCTCCACTTTGAAACCAGACTTTTTTGGGGTCAGTATTTCAAAATCCTGAAAAGTCATATTGTTGACAAGAATTGTTGTTTTGTATTTATTTTGAAGACTATTAAAGCTCCAAAGTCATTTAGTTTCTTCATCAAGTATTATATACCATTTTTGGTCTTGCAAAAATATTGTTAAGTTGTCAGCAAATTTATAAGCTTCCTTTTTAATATTTATGCCTGCTATTTTCTCACTAACAACAAAATAGATAAAAAATCCTTGTCACATACACTTTTGAATTTCACACATTTTAGGTAAGTTTCCATTAATAATAAACTTTGCTTGCTGTAAAGTATAACTCATTTTACTCATTTACTCCTTGAATAAATTTCTTCCTGAAGTTTATATCTTCCAGAACTTTAAACATGAAGACCCAATTTAAATTATCAAATGTTTTCTCTGCATCTAAAAATATAAAGCTGCTTCCCTTCTTATTATGTATTGTAAGAGCTGCTTCCCTTCTTATTATGTATTGTAAGAGCTGCTTCCCTTCTTATTATGTATTGTAAGTATTCAGTAACATTCAGGACAGTTCTAACATTGCCCCTTAATTGTCTTTTTGCCAAAAAGCCAGATTTGTGAATATAAGATTGTAAAACCTTCTTCAAGCTTCCTACCAGCATTGTAGTAAAAAGTTTATAATCATTACCTACTGGCCCAACCCTGCTGCTACATTTGTCACCTCAATGGCTGGCCTGCTGCACTCGCAGCATCTTGTGCAGCACAGTGAAATTTAGTGCGCTTCACAATGGGGGAGACGGTGTCCCCTATTCTTCTTGGAACCCATTATGATGTGGAGCCGCAATGCAACCTGGCTCCACTCACCCCCAGCAACAGCAACGGCATCAGAGAGAGAGAGAGAGAGAGAGAGAGAGAGAGAGAGAGAGAGAGAGAAGAGACAAGAGACAAGAGACATAGAGGGAGAGAGGGAGAGACAGACAGGCAGGCAGACGGACACAAACACACTGTAAGGGACAAACAGACTGACAGACAGAAAGAGACAAAGAAAGGCAGACACGGGGGGAGGGGGTGAACTACACACCTTAGGCTGGGTGTGGCAAGAGGTGGCTGGGATGGGAGGGTAAGGCGTGACTGGACATGGCCAATAATTTAACAACTGATTCTTTGCTTAATGACTGGCTGGGTAGGCATGGCTGGGGGTGGTGGTCATGTGACTGGGTGGGAGTGAGTGAAGTTGTCACATCGGTTGTTAAATTATTGGCTCCAGGTATTTTCTTTTCTGTGGAAAACGGGTCCAAATGGCTTTTTGAGTGTTTAAGGTTGCAGACCGCTGGTCTAGGATGTTTAGGCACCAACCCTTCAACCCCAGCCATCCTCCTCAGCCAATTTACAGCCAGCTTTCTTCTTCCACTGGCTTTCCTCTCCTGGCCATTCTCCATAGCCTGACCCTCTGACCCTTGCCCTTTATCCCTGTCCATTCTCTCAGACACCATTTGACATGGGTGTTTTACTGTATGGGACAAATAGTCCTGAGCCAATTGGGTGGCAGGCAGAAACAATGATGTTGTGGGGGCAGTGTGCGATGCAAGATTTTTTTTAAAGGGGCTGTGCTACCTGACCAATTGGGTGGCTCCAGATCTGTGATTCTGATAGGTCATGCAGAGGGAAATAGGGCCTGAGTTATAAAAAGGTGAGAGAGGGGAGCAGGCAGGCAAGAGTGAGTTGAGTGACCAGGAAGGGAGGGAAGAATGCCTCTAGGGAGTATTGGAGAGACAACTTGCTTCTCAACTCAGCCAGCTGCAATGAAACAAAAAGGGGGAGAAGCAGCAATCCCAACACTGCTTCTGGCATTGCGGGGGAGCATGACAGGTGGATGGCGGTGGCTTGTGGAGTAGTGCAGCAGGCAAACAGTGCCATGGCCTGTGCCATCACTGCTGCCCACCACCCGATTGTTCTAAGCAAGAGACCATAATTAAGCATATACTTAGTCCAAACAATTATCTTTTTATTTCAACGCTGGGAATTATGTTCATCCCCAGCCCATAATGACTTCCAAACAGTCTCTCAAGATAAGCACCAACCTTTATCTCCTTTGAATTGCTGCCAACAATTAAAAGTGCCAAATTAACTGTAAAAAGCCAGACAAAGTACAAAATACACACAGAGCCTCAAGATTTAATCAGAACAGAGAGAATGACATTGTTTCCTGCAAAGGTTCCTGTCCCTTTGCATTTCCTTTATATCTTATGAGAGGGGCAATCACCTCCAAGCCTTACTCCTGAGCTTCCCCTTTTGTCTTAACTTCTCTTGCCTTCTGGCAGCTCTGCACACACGCGCACTGGGAACAGGCTCCCCTTGTTCCTCTGCCTCACTGCTGTCAGATTCTTCAGGCTCCAGAGTCAGCACATAACTCCCAGATGGCTCTGGCCCCATCTCTGTATTGGATGCAGGACCCTCATCTGAGTCCTCCCCAGTCTCCCGGACTGGCCCATGTTCTTCCCCACTGTCCGATTCTGCTGCCGTCTCCGCAGGCTGTCCTATGTAGCCAAAGGCCCAGGTCAAACAGTATCTGGCTGAATGGGCAGGGACGAAGGGCAAGGAGTAAGCCAGGGCCCATTGGAGGAAGAAAGCTGGTTGTAAATTGGTTGATTTGGGTGGCTGGATGGGAAGGGATGTGGCCAAAGGTTGGTGCTGAAACGTCCCATTCCACCTTTGGTAATAGCACAATGTTATCTTCTTTCCAAGTTGGAAGCATCTTTTCTCCCTGTTATACACCTATCACTATATATTTTAATGGCTGTAGGTGTTGGTCCTCAAAATATTTATAATATTGTGAGATCATCTGGTGCCGTGGCTTTATCTGTTTTCATTTTTTAAATAACTTCTGATATTTCAAAGATAGTTACTGGTTCATTCATAAGTTGTTGCTGAATTTGTGAGAATTTAGATAAATGTTGTCTTTATAAATAATCATTATTTTTTTGCATGTCCAGATCCTGTTTTTTGGAGTGGTGGTGGGTGGTGGGAACCTTTATTGAAAATTTACATATTAAAATACATACAAATATATCTATTAAAAAAGTATGTTAATACATTTCACCATCGTTTTCCTGACAGTACAAAATCTTGGCTGTATTTATGCATTCCAAATGTCCATCCATTTCAACAGATTCTCATTGACCATACAAATATAGAAAATATATTTTTATCTTTTTAACCTATATCTTTCATATTTTGCTATCTATCCATCGGTACCAATTATTGCAAATTGTATAGTATTCCGAGTCCTCTTTGTTATTTAATTCCATGGTGATCCATATCTGCGCATTCAAAATTTTTACCAATTATTACCCCATCTGATGGTGTGGTAGACATTTTTCAAGCTTGTGCTAGTGCAATTCTTGCCGCCGTAATAATATGTATCATCAAATATTTAATCTTTTAAGGGTATTTGCCCTTAATAATCCCCAGGAGAAACAATTCAGGCTTCAACTCTAAACTACAGTGGGTAATTTCAACTAGCCATGTTTGTATTTTAATCCAATATTTTTTAATTTCCGGGCATAGCACCAGACATGGAAGAAGGTACCTTGTGGTTGTTTACATTTCCAACAGTTTGGGTTCAGACTAGGATATATCTTTGCAAGCCTAGATGGCACTAAATGCCAACAATAAAACATTTTGTATAAATTTTCTTTGTATGCAACAGACTTTGTTAGAGAAAAAATTCTTATTCCACATTTTCCCCCTCTCTTCTAACTCAATATTATGTCCGAAATTTTTGGCCCAAGCTAACATTGGCCCTTTTACTATTTCCTCTTCTAAATCAAAGTTTAATAAGTAGTTATATATTTTGGATATTAATTTCTCTTCTGTTCCTAGTAATAGTTTATCTAATTGGGTTGCTTTCATTTCAAATCCGTATTTCTCTAAATCTTTTTTATATCTTGTTTGCAATTGAAGATATGGCCACCAATCTATAATTATTCCCTGAGTTTTTAATTCTTGGTTTGTTTTTAATATTCCTTGATTGTCCAAAATTTGATCATATCTAACCATTTTACCAAAGTCCAGTGTGTTGGGTTGGATCATTGTCTCCATAGTGGATAACCAGCCTGGGATTTTAGTATGTTTTTTCCTAATTTCCTCCCAGGTATTTATCAGCAATTCTCGTAAAATATGTCTATGAAAATACAAGTGTTTCTTATTTCTGGTATTCCATATGAAGGCATGCCATCCTATTTGAATATCATGTCCTTCCAATGTCAAAATTTCCTATTATCTAAATTAATCCAAATTAAGGATGCTGCTTTATAATAAGTCTCCCACACTGGGAGTCCAAAGCCACCTCTACTTTTACCAGCCCTGTAAATAAACTAATTTTATTCACTTTTCCCCCCCTGATCATATAAATTTCCTAGTTATTTTATTTAAATCTTTAAAAAAGTTTTTAATCTAATTTTATGGGTATAGTTTGAAATAAATAAAGCAATTAGGGTAGCATAGTCATTTTCATTATTGCAATTTTCTGTAAAAGTGAAAGCTGTAAATTTCCCCCATTTGTCCAGATCTTTTCTTATTTGCTGTAATAATTTGGTATAATTATCCTTTTTTAATGCTGAACATCTTGCCCTTTAGCCAAACACCTAAATATTTTACTTTTTTTGCAATTTGAAGCCCCATTTCTTCTTCTAATTTTCCTTCATCTTTCACAGTTAGATTTTTAACTAGCATTTTGGTTTTTTCTTTATTAATTTTAAGGCCTGCTGCCTCCCCATATATCTTATCTCTAGCAACAATATAGGTCCAGATTCTAGTGGGTCCTCAATAATAAATACCATATCATTGGTAAAAGCCTGTAGTTTGTATTCTTCTTTTTAAATTTTAGTTCCTTTTATATCTGTATTTACTCTAATTCTTGTTAATAGTGTCTGTAGTGTCAGGATGAAAAGTAGAGGTGACAGTGGACATCCCTGTCTGACTCCTTTCATTATCTTGAATGAATTCGTCATCTCCCCGTTTATCACTCGTTTTTTTAAGTAGAATAAATCACTTCTAACATTTTTTTGAATCTTTTTCCAAATTTCATAATTTTGATTTGTTGAATCATAAATTCCCAATTTACATTATCAAAAGCTTTTTGTGCATCTAAGAAGACTAGGGCCGCTTGACTTCCTGAATGTGCCTCATAGTACTCAATTAATAATTGTTCTTGTATTGTTCCTTATTTGTCGCGTTGGGAGAAATCCATTTTGATCTGAATGTATTCTTTCATTCAATAATTTTTTTCAACTTTTCCGCCATAATACTCATGAATGCTTTATAGCAGCAGTCGCCACTGGTGGGCCGTGAGAAAATTTTGGTGGGCCGCAGAGAAATGATACCCCCAGAGCACCCCCCCAAAGTAATTAATCCAGGCTACGCAGAAACACAAGGCTGCACTGCCCACATGGCCCACGGGAACTCTTCCCGCCCACTCACTCCTTATCCGGCAAACTTGCCTGCTAAATTGCTATTTTTCCTTTTTCTGACCATCAGCTGTTCTGCTGTGCCGGGAGATTTAGATTAGCTAGGAAGTAGGAAATGGTTGGATTTCTTGCTTTCTAGCTAGTCTTTAGATCTTCGGCTGTGCTTTTAAGCACAGCCGAACCTCCCTTAGGATTGAAGGTTCTATTATTCAGTGTAGACTCACGGCAAGCAAATTTTATGTGATAGACTGAGCTAGCTGATGGCAGAAAGATAGATCACTGAATGATTCTGTGAGCAACTCAAACTGCCTGCCTGTTTTGCCTAATTTCGGGTAAAGGTTGCTCTTTTTTATAAAAAATTCAATATTTACATACATGGCGTGTTGTGAGTTAATTTTGTGAGTTTGCTTTCAAGCAAATTTTATGTGACAGACTGAGCTAGCCAATGGCAGATAGATAGATCTCTGAATGAATCTGTGATTCTGTGAGCAACTCGATCTGCCTGCCTGCTTTGCCTCATTTTGGGTAAAAGTTGCTTTTTATAAAAAAAAATCAATATTTATATAAATATTTATAATATACATACAAGACATGCCCAGCCAGTCACAAGACCACCAAGCCACACCCACAAATTAGGCCACACCCACAGAACTGGTTAGTGGTCCCTGGGATTTAAAATTATGAGTTTGGTGGTCCCTGAGATCCAAAAGGTTGGCAACCCTTGCTTTATAGTCGGCATTTAGAAGGGAGATTGGTCTATAGTTCTTAATTTGTTTGATATCTGTATCCTCTTTTGGAATCAAGGTAATATATGCCTCTTTCCATGAGTCTGGTAGCTTTGCTTTTGTCAATACCTCATTACAAACTTTCAATAGTAATGTTTCTATCGACTCTCCCAAGTTCTTATGGAGTTCCCCTGGCAATCCGTCCGGTCCTGGAGTCTTACTATTTTTTTGTTTTCAAATTGCTTCTTTTAATTCGGTTAATGTTATTTCCTTATTTTGAAGTTCCCTTTTTTCTTCCACTAATGAAGGCATAGTTTCTTCTTTCAAATACTCATTTATTTTTCCCATTTCTATCTCTCCCTGGCTATGAAGATTTTCGAAGAATTCTTGTGCAATTTCTTTTTTCTTATCAATATTAGTTTCATTTTTGTGAGAATTTAGATAAATGTTATCTTTATAAATAATCATTATTTTTTTGGTTATCCAGATCCTGTTTTTTTGGAATGGGCAAAGAACTTTGGGTATATTATAATTTTTGAACTATGGGAAAACATATGGATGAAGAGTTTAAAATTTACATTAAATTATAATTTAAAAGAAAACTTTTATAACATGATGTACCATTGATATTTAACACCAGATAAACTCAAAAATGTATAGAAGTATTTCAAATATATGTTGAAAATTTAAATGTAAGGAAACAACTTATTATCTTTGATGGACCTATGACAAGCAAAATAATAAAAATACTGGCATAAGATTAATATTTTAGTACTGAAGATTTTTAGAATTCTTAAACTGAATATAAAAAATATACCAGAGACTTTTCTATTAGGCTTAATGGAGTAATAAATTGAAAAAAAATTGGAACTTTTTAATATAAACAACAGAAAGAATACTTTATGCACAAAAATGGAAAGGTACCTTAATTCCCATAATGAATAATTGGTTGGAAAAACTGATGGAACTAGCAGAGGTGGCTAAATTTACTGCATTAATCAAAAAAAGAACACATCCAACTTTACTTATTTGAAAACCATTTCTGGATTTTATGCTTGAGATGGAATAAAATGAAACCTTCATTTTGGGTTTTGCTGATGAGATATGTTTGTTGTTATAGAAATAACTAGTACATATTAGCATGTAAAAAGTTGAGGCTGTAATATCCTATTCTACTGCACTGAAAAGATTTGGAAGCCAATGCTTTTCTTTTTTTTCCCTTTTCCCCTACACTTTTTTTCCTTTCCCTTTCCCCATTTCCTCATTATTTTCATTTTCTTTTCTTTTCAATATCCTAATAAATTTAATAAAAATGTAAATGTCAAGAAAAAAGAAGGAAGAATTTCAAATACAAAGGGGAAGAAGTAGGTGGAAAATCCATACATTAAATTTTAGTATACTTAAAGTCTGAAATCAGCAACTATATTTTAGCCCATGCCCCATTGGTAAATTTCTACCAATCCCATAGTGGATGCTTGATACTACAATTTGAGAATTGATTAAAATGTTTACCATTTGGGAAGAGGAAACTGAATAGCTTTTCAAATGCTTTTGAACTAGAATTTTAACTTCAATATTAAATTAAAGTCAGAGTAGAAACATATGGCAAAATTTCAAACACACTATGATTTATAAAAAATCAAAATCATATTTGAAAGTGTAAAAACAAATAATTCACCAAGTTAGTACTTGCACTTTAACCACTAGTTGACTCTGTAAACTTAATAATAGAGTCCAGCCTATGTAGTATAATGGTTCAGTTATTGGACTCAAATTGGAGACGTTCAAGTTAAACACAACTTCAGGCATAGATATTCACTGCATTAATCTCTTTCAATCTGTTATTTTGTCAGCCAAACATACCTTGCAGGATTCTTAAGATAAAATTAAATGAGATCATGAGAATATGATTCTTGATCTACTAGATTCTCACCCAGATGATAACGATGATAATAATGCCGTTAGTTTCAAAGTATTTTTAGAAAGTATGCTTAAATAGAGAGGTGATTTTTGAGATATGAGAATATGGTGGTCATTACGTGCAACATTTTGGTGAGAAGGCTCTTGGAGCCCTAGTACAGACTAGCCCGCCTATCCCGTCCTCTCCCTACCCTGAGACACCTCATGCTATGCTTTCTGCCCCTTGCATCCCCACAAGAATTTTCCCACTGGATCCCCCAAGCATTATCACATGAGTTCATGAATCTTTGGGAGGGGGCTAGCAATCAGCTGGGTTTACACTAAAACTGGTTTAGACATGCCATACATCTTGTGCAGAAGATTGTTGCGATGCATATCTTGCTTGCTGTGGTGCAATGCACTACTATTTTAATTTTCTGTAATGTTTTAGAACATTGTAAACATGTAAATAAAAGAACCTCAGAGTTGCTATGCATAGTAGCATAGATATTGCAGTATGCTAATACTGTCTGTATCTGTGGTGAATATAGGATTCTATCACATTGTTATTTTATACCAGCCAATGACTCTGATGAATACTATATCTATTGTTAAGCACATCGTGAAAGGAACTGGTCTGAGAAGTGTGATTAGTCTTCTCTATAAGATTCAGTCTAATACTTCATTTCACTAACTGTGAAACCTGTAAATCTATGGCTAATATACTTTCTAATTACCATGTTTCCCTCAAAATATGCCCTATCCCAAAAGTAAGGCCTCCCCTGATTTTCTTGGGGTGGACCTAATATACACCCTACCCCAAAAATAAGCCCTAGTAATGGGGGTGGGCGTGGTCCGCATAGGAGGCAGCCTTTTCCCAATCACATCATGGCTGCTCGGCCCCTTAACTGCGGCCCGCGGATCAGCTGAGCCAGCTGAATTGCAGGCAATGTTGTTTGCAAGGGTTTCTTCTCTGACACACATACACACACAGAGACAGACAGACATTTGATAAGAAATGGTGAGAGGCAACTGGGTAAGGGGACTGACCCTCCCCTGCTTCCAGCTCGGCACTGCTCAGGGTGGCACCCTGAAGCTCAGCCACTGCATGGGCGCCGCCCACCTGGCTAGTCCCTAAATCTCTACTGAGCAAACATGTGGCACCTCCGGTGGGCCAGTTTGTGTGCCTTCCCCACCAACACCCGCATCTCTGCCTCCACCTGTTGTTGATGCCACCACTGTGAGGCAAGGGAAGGCAGGTGGTGGGGTGGGGGTGACACCATGCTGTGGCCCCTGCACGCTCAGCCCCTGTTGTCCAATCTGGTGCTCCAACTCTGCTGCATACTTTGCAAGCAAAGACAGGTGGTAGGACGGTGGCTGGAAACGATGAGGGTTTTCATTCCTCACCTCAGAAGGAAGGAAGGAAGGAGGGAAAGGAAGAGTGGTCGCTCGAGGACTGCCTTTTTGTTGGCTGCTCCTCGGCTTTGCTTGCAGAAAGCCAGTGTGGAAGGAAGGGTCTGTTCCTTGTAGATTTGTCCCAACCCTCCCATCCCCTTTGAAACTGGCCACCCTCAGTGGGGATGGGGTGGTGGTGGGAGGAAGAGACCTAGGCTGGGCTGAAGCAGAGGAGAAATGGGAGGGGAGAGAAACCATGTGTCTGGATTCCGGACAATGCCCTAACACAGTTAAGAGGCTCAAGCCACCTGGCAATAAAAATCCAATCTTTTATTAGGAGGACCATGTCAGCATTACAGTAAAGACATCCCCATCATGCCTTGCCTCTAACTCTGTTTCCCCCTCCCCCCAAAGTGTGTCACCTATCATATTCCCCAATGAGGAAATTTCGTGGGTTGTAGAAGTTACTCCCTCCAGGCATTGCTGGTATCCATTGGAGATGGCTTTGGCTTGCTTAGCCAGACTGTGTTGTGTTATGACTGAGGAGTAAATTCCTTGATGCAGCTGCGAGGCTCGATTTCCCATCTCCCTGCCTATGGCAACTCGGGAGAGGGTCAGGAAAGCTTCACCTAAGCAGCAGCTAAGGACGAGGGGCTTTCCCGCCTCTCCACGAGATCTCTCGAGAGACATAACATACAAAAAATAAAGTGCAAAAGCCGCTACTAAAGTCACCAGCAGCGCCTGAAAGTGCTGTGAGTGCCTTCTTGTTTGTTGCCCCCCGCCTTCGGGAACTATTTCACTGCTGCCAGTTTTATTCAGATTATATCCTGGCGTGTTTTGGAAGGGAGAAGGCACAGCTGCAGTTGTTTATGCTGGGGTTTGCAGGGCAGCAGTGAGAGACTGCAGAATTTATTCCTTACAATACATACCTCTTCCTTAAAATACGTACTGGGATGGCACCAGCACTGACGGAAGCAGAGAGTAAACTGTGTGTGTGTGTGTGTGTGTGTGTGTGAGAGAGAGAGAGAGAGAGAGAGAGAGAGAGAGAGAGAGAGAGAGAAATTTGATCCAACCTCAGAGAGTTACTGTATACCATGGCTGGCAGTGGTATGCTCTCTCTGTCTCTCACACACAAAAACACACACAGATTTCTCACTTTCTTTCCCTTCTTTCCTTCCACTGCAAGGTTTTGCATGGAGCAGCAGATCGCATCCCGCAGGGTTGGCCTCAGCACTCACTTGCAGGCCAAGCAGAAGAGCTTTGCTCTTTATCTCCAGAGCCTTTGAAATCCCCCCTCGTTTGCTTTTCTGCCTTAAAATTTTGGGCTCTGGCAGCTGAGCTGCTTCATCCTTTCCCCGGGAGTGTCTTGCCAGCATCCCCTTGATGGCTTTCCTCTCCCCCAACACAGTTCCCAGAGAGGGAGAAGGGGCGAGAGAGGAATGGGGAACAAATGGAAAGGATGCCAGGACTCATGGCACTTCGTTTTGTTTGCACACTGTGTCTCCTGAGAGGCCTCGTAGAGAGTCATCCTTAGCTGCTGGGTGGAGGGCTAGACTGGGCTGAAGGAGAGGATAAAAGAGTGGGGGGAGAAGCAAGTCTCTGCCTGCTGCCAGTGCCACCCACAGTGGTCCAAGTTGCTGCAAACAAGCGGCTAACACCTCAAAAAAAAAAAAAAAAAAGCAAAACTTGCCTGCTTCCTCTTGCACTGCAGAAGGTGGCGAAATGCAGAGAAGAGCCATCCTCCCCTTGGAGAAGAGCCAGGAGGTGTTTCAAGAGTAGGTCAAGCCAGGCTTTATTCAGGTCACTGGCATATTTTGGAAGGGAAAAGGCACAACTGCTATTGCCTTTGTTCGGATTTGCACAAAGATGGAGAGATTTCAGGATTTAATTTTATTTTCCTTCCAAAGCATGCACTGGCAGCAGGCAGCAGACAGAGGCACAGGGCCGCCCACTCCATGTCCAGCAGCTGCTGTAAATACATTTTGGGAGTCCTAATTTTTGCTTTTGATGCACTTGCCACTTGCTTGCAGCTACTGCCACGAGTGACTGCCGGTGCTGCTGCTGGCTTCGTAGGAGCTCTTTGCCCTGCTGGCCCTGCTGCTCTCGGCCACCCTGCTGGGCTGCTCCTACTTGGTATGGGATGAGTCAGCCAAGATTTACGATCTCCAAAGTTTCCTCCACTTCTGTTGGCCTGCCAGGGCCCTTTACCAGCAGCTACTGGTGGGGCTTTACCCGCTGTCACCTTTGGGCTGCTGAGCACCTTCCTGCAGGTCTACTTTGGTGCTCCAGGCTATGAGCTGAGCATGGCGCTCTTCAGGTCCTGGCCCTGGTAGGCACTAGATCTCATGCTGGCTGTTCACGGTGGCGCAGCTCCATTGGCAGCAGGGGGCACTCCAGAGGTCATAGATCTGGGACAACTTGCCCTGCACCAGGCTGGAGCAGTCTAGCAGGATGACTGAAAGCAGCGCTGCCAGGATTGGGGAAGAGACCCTGCGAGTCCAGAGCAGCATAGTCAGCTGTTTGGCAGTCAGCCAGCAGAAGGGTCAGCAAGCAGGGCAGGTGGAGGCCAGGGCGGGCAGAGAACTGTGGTCATTGCAGTCACAGGCAAGTAGGTATTGGGATGGGGCGGTGGGCTTGCTGCCTCTTGTACATGTAAAAAAATAAAACCTCCCCGAAAATAAGCCTGAATGCTTATTTGGGGGCTTAAAAGAATATAAGACTGGGTCTTATTTTCAGGGAAATATGGTATATTAATTGATTTCATGTACTACATTAATACAAGTGCCATATGTCCTTATCAGAGTTTTTAAACATATTCTTTGTAAAACATATTCAAAAGACTGTTTGCTTTCTAATCGTTATGCAATTTGATGTAAAGTTTGCCCATTTCTCCAGAAATAATATAGTAATGTGATATTTCTGTTATTTTAGCTGTAAGATGAGAGGAAGCAAATTGTAGAATTGTAAATCCTGAAAACAATTTGTCAATATTACCTGTCTTTCAGGAAACCTAAAGTTTTGCCTTCTGATTCTTAATCAGCCTTTGAATGAAGACCATTTTTATCATTTGTGGAATAAAGGTAAGAATTAATGTATGCATTTTTTGTTTTTGCTGTCTGGATTCATGGAGAGTGTTTTAGCAACTTTTCAAAGCATGGGAAATCAGAAATCAAGGTCATTGACAAATACTGAAAGAATTTTAGCACAGATATAGCAACAGAATTTGTCCTAGAAAAATGTGCTACAGTAGCAAAGAAATAAAATAAAATCATAGTAAATCAAACGCAATAATGGAATTGATGCACAAATCCATCAGGAACTAACAGGATGAAGCATGATATTTGGGCATTTTACACTTTAGACAATATTAAGCATGGAAAAGTTAAAATTTAATAAGTAAAGAATATATCCGAAAAGTGAGAAAATTGCTAAAGGCAAAATTGAACAGAGGAAATGCCATCAAAGACATTGGCAATACCTGTGAAATATACCCATGGAATTTTTAATTGAACACAAGCTAAACTCAACAGTGAAAACAAAAAAACCAAGAAAACTGATGACTATTCACTATTTATCACACCTTTGTAGAGTTCCATCAGTCAATTGTAAAACACCACACTTCTTGGATCTGTAAATATACTGATAATTCTTGGGAAAATTTTGATGCTTATGAAGGCCAATACCAGCTGAAAAACTGGTATCGGTGTCTTCACAATGTTGTGAACAGATAATAATAGGCAACGCAATAAAGAATGAAGACGCTAAAGTGCTTTGGAACTTTAGAATTGTCATATAATATCCTAAATTTAAGAATTGTTGATAAGAAAGACCAAAAAGAAGTCTGTATAGTGGAGATTGCAATACTTAGAGGCAGCAGAATAGAAGAGAAAAAATTGGAGAAAATCACAAAATACAGAGTCTTGCAACAAAAAATAGAAAGTCTGTGAATATGCCAGTCTAAACATCTGGATGACTGCAATCAACCATAATAATAAATCTGTATTTGAAAATGAGAATGTCAGAGAAAAAAATGGACTTTTATTTGCTATCAAGAAGCTTTCTCTACTGAGCAATGTTTTAGTATAGAATAGGTAACCTTTAGTCACATAAGCCCACCTATATTATAAATCACTACAACTAACAGCTTTATGACTTCAGGTGAAAATAAATAAATCTTCCCTTTTTCGCCAACAGCACTAGTTAACTGATGAAGCAAATTCTGAATTTTAAGTGTCAGTTCCCACTCACCAATAAGGTAGATGCACTTATGTGGGAAAGAGAATCTTAGAAATATTTGCTAATTAAGTTTGTAATAAACTTTGGTTCATCTGTTGCCATTATAATTTTGGGGATATTTGTTTCAGAAAGTTACCAAGAAAGTTGGCTGGTTTCATTAACAGTTTTTAAAATAGTTTCCCCTTTCTTCAGTTATGGATCTGTGGGATTCGAAGAAGCACTATATGACATGGTACCCTTAGATATATATACCGTATTTGCCGGCGTATAAGACGACTGGGCGTATAAGACGACCCCCCAACATTTCCACTCAAAATATAGAGTTTGTTATATACTCGCCGTATAAGACTACCCCCTCTTCCACACACCTTCCACTTTTGCACTTTTTTTTTTTTGACGCACTTTTCTGCTTTGGACAATTTTGAAATGAGCTAATCCAATTTTGAACCAAGAATATGCAAATAGCTATGGAGTTTAGAAATGAGTTTTAAAAATATTTTTCATTGCTTACCATTAAGCGTAAAATATGTTGTAAATAAAATGAGAACACAGGAAACGTTCTCTTCTCAATACAGCTGATCTCTCTCTCTCTCTCTCTCTCTCTCTCTCTCTCTCTCTCTCTCTCTCTCTCTCTCTCTCTCACACACACACACACACACACACACCAAAAACCCGGACACTGAAAAGGCTGCCAAGGAACAGTATATTCAATGCCTTCTCTTTAATCAAGAAACAAGGAATTCCTTAGAATCTTTTATTTTCCCAAAGTGGCCCTCTTTAAAAAAAAAAAATGGAGGTAACACTTTCATTCAAAAAGTCTTCCAGTATCTGGAGTCGCTCAGACATATTGAAGTGAGGCAGGAGAGTAAGTGAAATTTGAAATGATCCAGCTACCGTTTTCTTCCCCTCCCGCCCGAAGGCCATTATCTCCACGTCAAAACGAACGAGGGAGGCAAAGAAGCCAAACACGCTAAAAGGATCTCTTTATTTTCCTACACAAGGTCACACCTACTTTTCCGCATTCAAAGGACAACCTCTCCTCACCACCACCACACACACACCCCAACCCGCAAACCATGTTCTGGGCATTAATCACCATTGCTACATTAACCTGGTAAATTTATACCCTGCCTCCCCCAGTGTTGCTTTGACGGCAGGATTTCACACAGCGGGGCACTCGCTCGCTCTCTTCTCCGCTCTCCCACCGTTCGCACATGTTGGAAGCACCGTAAAACCTGATAACCCACCCGGGGCTCCCCATCCTTAACCTACAGCCGCCTGCATGCAAAACCTGCGTGCAAAAAGAAAAAAAGAAAAAGAAAAGTACGCCGCACGTGAGGATCTTCGAATCCTCTCCTCCCCACACCGCTAAGGAAGGAAGAGGGGGAAAGGTTGTGCAGCGTGTGGCGCAGTGACACCCGCCACACACACACACACACACACACCGCTCCCCCAGCCTCCCTCCCGGCTGCAACTCAAGCTCGAAGTGGGAGTCGGAGTCCTCCCGGCGTATAAGACGACCCCCCACTTGGAGGCATGTTTTTCAGGGCAAAAAAGTCATCTTATACGCCGGCAAATACGGTATATATCATGAGAGGTTTGAAGTTATTTTCATGGGAAAATCAATGCTGGTTATAAATTCTTATTTTTAAGTTTCTTACAGCATCTGTAAGCTGAGCCAAAAACCTCTTTCCAAGACTCATTTATTGAGTTTTCAACAGCCAGAAAAATAGAAAGTGAAGCAAATTAGGATTTTGGCTATGATTAGACAACAATAACAAAAGCTAATTTGTTGCAAGATTCATTTATCAGAACAATTTATAATGGAGATATATTATATATAAACATGCAATTTTATTAATGCTTCAGCTTTGCCTACATTTGCCTTAAGAAGATGTCCTGTTGAATTAAAAAAGCTGCAAAAACTGAACTGTAAAAGTGTTTGTTGTAAACTGTCTACTTCAAATTTTATTCTAGCTAGGAATTGATTAGGTTACGGCAGATGTTACCATGTAATCTTGGTATGAGGGTTGGAAGGACTATCAAGAATCTGAGTGCAGACAGGCTAGTTACATTAATGATGCATTAACTCCTTGTCTTTTGATAGGATAGACAGGTAGAGGAAAAAAGAGTTAAATTTGAACTTGTTGCTGCATGTCTCTCCCTCCCTCCCTCCCTCCCTCCTTCCTACCTATCCATCCTTTCCCACCTGGTTTTCTGTTATATCTATATTGTCAAATCTCTCCCTGCTAGCCTTTGAACCAGAAATCATGCGGGTATTGTGAAGTCCCTATTTTAAGAAATAAGAGAACTTAAATAGGATTTCTTGCTGTCATTTTACTTTTCTGGAATTACTTCATACTAGGGCACTGTGGAACATTGAAATAGTACTTAAATGTTTTCTTTCAATATTGCTCAGAAATTGTTGCTTAACATCCCTAGATCAGTGTCAGGAGTCAATTGTCAGAATGAGGGTATCTAAATTTATCTTTGGCCAGGACCCTTGGAACATGAGATTGAGTTTCATCATTATTAGATGGCATAAAGGTTGTTTTCTTTGTCATCTTTACCATTTGTAATATGAAGATCTTGACGCTACTTATATTTTGTTTATAAATACCTGGCTTCTATTATATGATATTGTGTCATTTAAGATTCATTGAGAAATAAAACTCATAACGTGTTAACATTAGTATAGTGACATAAATACAATTATAATAATAATTCTATTTTTAAGTGTTGCAAATTAAACATTACTATGGAATGATTTTTTTCTAAAATTGGGCCTTAGGAAATAGTAAGATTTTTTTAATTTTACATTAAATCAGATTGGTATTCTGGAAAACAGGATTAAACATCTAGTCTAGGAGGTCCTGCAAGAAATCTCTGTCATAGTGTAACATTGCATTTGTAATAGACCTTCTTAAGATCTTGCGTACTCTGCTAGAGAGAATATGGGAATTTAAATCCGATATTTCTGGAAAATTCCCAACTTCTCCATAATACTGTACTTCAAGCATATAAAGCTTAAAAGACCAGTAGTCTAGTTCGTTATTTAATAATTGAAGTTTTCACATATTAGCAGAAGATCTGTTTTATGAAAGATTTCCTAAAAGATGCTTAACAAGAACAGGTAAGTATGGTTCAGCCCAACTTGCCAAAGTTATTACACAGCATGTGTTTTCTACTCATTCTCAGTGGCCTCATTCTCAGACAAGGGAATTTTTAAAACAGGGAGTTTTAGACATCAATGCACAAACTTGGATAGAGTTATAGGTTCAAAACAATTTTTTAAGTTGGTGTCTAAGAAACAAAATATTTTGCAATCTGGAAAATGCCTATCAATGAATCTGTCACAATTAAGAAAGGTCTACTCTAGAGAAAGATTTGAGTTATTGGATTCCATGACCAAATCTAGCTTGTCCTATCATGTCCCTCTGGCTTGCTTATGTGCTACCCCAGCCATTGAAAATATTGCTCATTTGTTGTTCAATTTATCACTGTATTACTTTCTATATAGTTTATCCTGGAATCAATTTTATTTTTCTTTATTTTTCTTTTGATATGGTCATAAGACTAACCAATAAATAAACTGTTCTATTTTCTATTTCCTAAGGGCAGTGTAATGGTATTTATGAATGAATATGGGATATTGGGCAAAGAAATGCTACCTGGGAATGGTCATATAAGAGACATTATAGCCTACAGGTGCAAAATGAGCTGGACAATAAGTTTGGGCTAAATAGGTGATGGTGATGGTGGGGCAGTTCTATTTCAGTTTCTGTTTCAGACATGCAAGGTTTTGTTAATTTAGCTTGATATAATATATAATTAGTTTATCTGGCTGTGTTCCTAGTTGGACTACTAGTTGGTAAGACTGCAAGGCATTGACATCATATTTTCAAGCTCTTAGGTTATTTTTTTTATTTAAACTTGACTTTTTCAAAGGGTAAATAATATGAAATACTCAGGATGCATATGATTCTAACTCAAAATATTTAAGATAGTTAAACAGATAGTTAATTAATGTCTGATGGATCTTAATACAAGAGCAGTAAGGTATAGTTAGCTCCTTATTAGGATTTTGGAGGATTGTTTTAATATTTCAGAAAGTTCTCTACAAGCGAGAACATAAGAAATAACAAAGCTCTATTAGGCAAAGTGTTTTGAACAGGAACACTGCATTCAGATCATCCCTATCCTAATTAAGTGTTATTTCTGCACTGGGACTTTTTAGTAAAATCCAACAAATCTTTTAACATTTGAGAGACAGGATATGCTGAATTCCTGGAAAAAGAATGTTGTTTGCATAAATAATAAAAGATTAGTCTTCTGTGTTATTTTAAAATGAAGGGAAATGAATAATTTATATTTCAATACAATCCTTTGAGGTTCTTGACCTTAAGTTCTTAATAACTGAACAACTGCAGTGGAGAATTACTTTGAAGTATTTGAAAATAAAACTTAATGGATCATGGTAGAACTTTTAAAAGGCAGAACTTTTAAAAAGGAAAACTATTATGATTCCTTTTAACATTTAATTATGATACCAATCCCATTAGAGACTTGTATTTTCAAAAATAAATTATGCTCTAATAGTTGCATATATTCTATCAGCACTAAGTATATTTTTAAAATGTAGGTCGTCCCTGAAACAATTGTTCTCATAAAATTACTGAGAAGTATCACTATCACTGGTAAAATGAAGGTTGAGAGTAAGTGTAGATCAAAGTTTTAAATAACATTGTCATTAGTCTTTGAAGCTCCAATTCTAATATGGAATTGTCATGACTAAATAAGCAGCTTTACATTCTGAAATACAAGAACTCTTAAAGAAGGACATTATAAAACTAGATGCAAGCTGGCTGGTTTGCTAATATTCTGCCCTTACTCTTCTAAAGCTAACCAATGTTCCATTAAAGTTTAGCAATAATTTGTCTATGAATACAACCCCTCCTTTCCTTTCCCATTTTAGAATCAACTGTTACTTTCATTGCACTTTCATCAACTTTCTGCTTAAAATAAGATAGTTTGCTTTCAAACTATATTTATAATATTTAGGTAATACAACTGCATTGGGTCAAATTGTTGCAGCTAATTAATACATTAACCATTTCACTGTCCAAATACGGTAGTTTTTAGGTCATATTTCACTTTAATTGATACAGATGGTTTTCAAAGTTATTTGTTTCTTTTTATTCTGATTCTGCAAGACTTTAATGAACATGTGTATGGTGAGTTTTCTTACAGTTCTTACAATCTTGATAAGTTATGCTGGCACAGAGATTCTCCATGTCATTGATGTTATTGTTCTTGTGATATGTTTTCAAATTTCATGAATCTTGTATGAGATTCACTATTCAGATCCAGCTTTTAGTATTTCCAGTATTGCATATCTCATTTCTACTATTTCTTTAATGACTTTTTAATTCTGTAGCCAAAATGTAATAAATTAATTCATTCTGTAGCCAAAATGTAATAAATTAATTATGCATTGTTCCCCCCCAATATTGAAATATCCTCTTTGTGTTATTTATATGTCTATGTCTACATGCACCTGTGTCTATCTGCTTTGCACTTGTTAATTTATTCTTGTCTTTAAGAAAAGTTGAAAATATCTGAGCTTGTATTTTTGCTAATTATGTACTGATAGTTTTATTTGCATCTTTAATAACCTTGTTTAAATAAACTGATTATTTTATAGACATCTTAATATGTTGTCAACTTTACAACATTTAGAGACCCAGTTTTTTATAACTTTAGTTTTAACTAGGCTATAATTGATGTGACTTTGTTGAGCCCCATGAATATTTTTTGTTTGCATGTAGCCTCAAGATGATCTTAAGTGAATTTTAATTTAATTTATTATTGTTTGTGGGGGAGCATCAAAAGACCAGTTAAACTAGGTGTCTCTTCTACTTTGTTGTTGGACTCTGGGCAAAAAATATTTCCCATTTTACTGAACTAATTTCAGTGGAGACCTGGTTGTGGAATAAACAATGCAAAATATATTGATAATAACTGAAACTATGTCTTTTGTTGTCTTAGACTCTGTGATAAAAATAAAAAAACAACCGGAGGCTGTGAACAAGAGCTTTATTATTAAGCTTTTGCAAAAGGGAGTTCTGCTCATGGCAGAAGACATTTTCCTCAGGAGGGCTGGGGTTTATATACAGGTTCAGATATACAGTCTCTGCCCCTTTCCTGGGTTCACAATCTATCCAAGCTATGTATTTCCCTACCCCACACTTGTTTCCTTGTCCTTGGAAACTACCCTCGTTCTCATGGCTTCTTCCTGTTATGGTCCTGTTATGACCTTCTGTAATACAATAGATCATTAACCAGTTCCTATTGGGTCATGTTAACCTAGCATTTCCTTCTCATATCCTTATGCCAAAAAATACAGACTTGCTATTACTTTAGAACATAATAAGTTACAAAACAGTACATGTTTATTAGATTATAGTTATATAACTGTCCAATAATCATTCCACAGTTCATATATCACATATATCGGATTCTTTTCTGTTCTGATGGATGGATGGATAAATATGTGGATCCTGCCATAAAGTGGACCCTGCCATGGCACAGGAATGATATATCTATAATTTGTGTATGTAAATGTAATATATACACATCAAGTATGTATATGCATATGATAGATATAGAGGTAGAGATATATAGATATAGATAGATATAGAGATAGATATAGAGATAGATACTTTGGTCTATGAAAATTAATATGGTAAATGAGTTATTTTTTAACTCATTTTTTAGATCTTAAGTTCTTTTTAAGAACTAAAATTTTAAGATCTTAATTAAGTATACAATAGTTTTATACTTAAAACTCATACCACATAAAAAACTATTGCAGTGTATTATATGTAAGGAAGATACCAATATATTTCTTAATGACTCAGTAATGTTTGACAATGGTTTTTGATTCCAAATAATTAAAGATTACACCCTAGATTATATTGAGAAAATAAAAATATGAGGAGTGACCAAAGAAGACCTTTTTCTCCAGAGATAGAGATTTATGTGCAAGGTTCAATACTACTGCTCAGATCAAGTTTATTTCTCAGTGACTATCCTTTGAGCAGACACTTTAATCAGTATTTGGGACTTTTAACTGAAAAAGGAGTAGCTCAAACTAGCAGCAGTTTAGAAAGGATGAATATAGGAATCTGCATTCTTTCTTGTATGGAGTAGATTAGAAATTAAAATTAATGGAAATAATATGAGAGAAAATTCAACAGGATAATTTTGTAGTTTCCATTTATCATATATGGTCATTTAAGTTTTTTTCACTTCACAGCTGTCACCTTTACTTAATGGTCACAAATATAGTCATAAAATCAGCCATAGTCATGTGATGATGATTGCTTTGCATTTGTTACAACTTACAATTGAAATTGTGGGCTCAGTTACAGTCTTAAGTCGAGGATTATTCATATGTAGTATTTGGCATGCATACAAAGTATATTAAGTTTTTTCTGATATTTTCTTGCTGATGATACATATAACATTGTTATGACAATACCTCTCTCATTGGAATCCTTGAATATAGTCATATGGATTGAATTACAGTATAAATAGAGATATGACTGAAGTACATAGCAGCAGTACTACATAAAGTAAGTGAGATGCTTTTCTGATCATAGGTTCAATTGTATTACAAGCATGGGGCAGGAATGAGAAAGAGAAGGAAGTGCAGCCATCCCCTTCAAGCATTCATAAAAATCAATATAGGTTGTGACAACCTTCATTTTGTGAGATGGTTCTTTATTCATCAACAAGCTTTTTCTAATAATTTTATCTACAAAGGTTGTTTGTGATTTTTGACACGATGGGTTAAGGATATATTTTTATTCTTGCTGATTAATATTTTATAGCATTGAATACTTACCTTGTGTTGCTGTGGAAATTTATATAAAAGTCAATAATAGGACAACGGTTTCTCCAAATCGGAGAAAATACAGAATTTGGTTCAATATCCCTCTGAAGTTCAAAATAAAAAATATTCAGAACTAGCTTGATACCTGTGCTTCGCTATGAAAGTATGTGGTCGGGCTTAGTTTTTTGGGAGAAAAATAAGGAAAAAGAAATTCTGTCTCTACCTACCAGCATCCATAGATATTCATCTGGCTAGCGTCCTGTCAGTGTGTGAGAGAGTTGAAGGCTGTTTGGAAACTGAAAGACTATTTGCTGTGTGAAAAAGAAGGAGACAGCAAGGAGCCTAGGCATGGCTTAGTTAAACTGTTCTGTACTAAAGCTGCTTTGTGCTGTGAAACTAAAACTGAAACTGAAACTCCTCTCCTCTCCTTGTTTTGCATTTGGAACAGATTTCTTTTTAGGTGGGGAGGGGAAGTAGAACAGCATCAGAGCATGTTAATAACAATATACAAAATACTAATGCTGTGATGGTCATTTTGAAAAAATCCTTTCTTAGTGAGCACCTAGAAGCCAAGAGGAACATACGTGTCAAATTTCAAGTTTGTAGGCTTTATGGTTCTGGAGATTTTGTGATGATACGTGAGTGGTATTTCAGTTTTATATATATATAGATTATCATATCACCTAATATCAGCTATACAGATGAAGAAATTCTACAAATAACTGCACTCCTAAGTGCACAACAATTGTTACATTCCCCCCCAAATTGTATATTTTCAAATAGCATTTGAACAGGGCCAGCATTACAGGAGATTTTACATCTCATTTATCAGCTTCTGTTGGAAAAAAAATGTTTAGTGGTTCTCACAGCAACTATATACGATGATACAGGTTTTTTTGTCACATTGATTAATACTACGAAATTCTGGCATCTTTATTAATCTTTTAATTTGTTACAACCTTTGCAGTTGAGAAATGATTACCAAATAAACTTTTCCTTGATTAACTTCAGTGGTGCTTTGATAAAGTACAGGTATTATGATCATAAGAGAATAGATAGATTTTGTCAATGCCAACACCAGCCATTTTAGTGGATCAAGAATTCTTACATTACTAATATTTGCCTGGCCTTATTATCTGTCTGACTGGGCTATACATATTTTTGTTTGTTAATATTTAATATTTTCCCAAGGCAGGCTAGGTAATAGTTTATCTTCCTTTTTCCCCATGACAACCCTGTTAAATAAGTTGGCTAAGGGCTGAGCGACTGATCTAATATAATGTTGCACGGATGATACAAGGCAAAGATGTTTCATAGCTGAGATTGGATTTGAAGCCAGAGTTTCCATTTCTATTCCATCAAATTAAGCACTGCATTATTCTGGCCTTTATATATGAAGTATTTTATGAAGTATATATTAATATACTTATATATATGAAGTAATATTATCTGCAGACACAAGGCATGCAAGGGAGAATCGTGTGCGTATGTGCAGATGCATTGCACACAAAAGGGAATCACACATGCATGCGCAAAGATGTGTGGCGTGTGAGGGGGAATCGTATGTGCATGTGCAGAGATGCATGGCATGTGGGAGGAATCGTGTATGAATGTGCAGATGTGCAATGTGCGAGGAAAGTTGCGTGCACATGCACAGGGGCATGGGGGGCCCCAGCACACATTGCCTTCTGGATGCTGGCACACGAGTGTGCACAAGCGAGCACGTGCACAATTATCGGCACAGGAGCCGAAAAAGGTTAGCCACCACTGGCCTATATTATTCCAGACAAGTGGCAGTCCAACCTCTTTTTAAAAGCTTCCAGTGGTGGAACACCCACAACTTCTGGAGGCAAGCTGTTGCATTGGTTAATTGTTTTCACTCTTAGGAAATTTCTCCTTAATTTTAGATTGCTTCTCTCCTTGATTAATTTCCATTCACTGTTTCTTGTCTTGCCTTCTATTGCAATAACCTAATCTCACCCTGTAGCCCCCAGAATTAGGAAAATGTAATGCATAGTAAAGTTGGGGGCAGCCAAAGGTATCGTGACTCTTACTCATGTTCTTCCCAGATTTTCCTTGGTCTAGTAACTTCCAGAGCAGTGGAGAAAGAAAGCATAGAGTGAATCATGAATGGTGTTCCATTCCCTTAGTTTCCTTAAAAGTCAGAAATTAATGCTGACTTGAATGGGACCACAGCTTTCCACATGCTGTTTCATAAGGATTCAGGATCACATCTATTTATTCAGTTCCAGTGCCTTTAAATATTTAGCTGAATGCACTGAGGTCAGAGAGAATAGGATTCACAGTCCAAATCTGCCCAGTTTGAGCCCTCCCTATGTTTAGCTAAGTACGTGAATAGAATTAGTATCTTTGCTATTGTATGATCCTGGATCCACCATATACATTACGTTAATGCCTATTAGGGCAAGTATTAATGAAGCTTTAGCATTTTATTGCCTATCTTACCTTAGTAGACAACAGCATATTTTATTTTTAAGATGTTGGATTTGAATTAAAATATTCTAGTTGTTTTTTTGATGAGATTGAAATAAAACCTGGCCTCTCTTTCATAGATTATTAAATGCAATTGAGCAGATATATGAGCCGTATTTTCAATTTTATTACTGCTCTTTGCACGCTAACAGTCATAAAACTAACTTGCCTTTGCTATCTGTTCAACCTTGTATCAAATCTAGATGTGTTCTCATTAATGCTCAGCTGTTATGGACACAGAATAAACTTATATACTTCATTCTATGCATAAAGACATTAAGGATTCTAGTAGCAGGCCTGATTCCAAGGGCACTGGCTTTGGAGCTGGCGGCAGAATATTTGCATCCAGAATATATTACTAATATTATTATTAATATTTATTAATAATATTAATATTAGTAATAATAATAATATTACCTTGTTGATGATCCTTCAAGCTCTGTAAAGGACCTTGGAATACTCATCTCTAATGATCTAAGTGCTAGAGCCCACTGTAACTACATAGCCAAAAAGGCATTAAGAATTGTTAACTTAATCCTACGTAGCTTTTTTTCTGGTAATATCACACTACTAACTAGAGCAGGGGTGGGCAAACTACGGCCCGCGGGCCACATCCGGCCCGTTGGTGTGTCCAATCCGGCCCGCCCCTGAAAAAAAATAGCTGGCCGTGGCGTATTGCCCTGTGCCGCGTGGCCCCCAAAGCTGCAAAACAGTGCGGAACGCTCTCGGGGTAGGAAAGAAAAGAACTTTGCAAAGGCCTCGGCTGGGAGTTCGAAATCACCTTCGAGTGCGACCTCTCCGAAGGTGAGTCCCCGCCGATCCCCCTTTTTTTCCGGGGCTTCCAGGCTTAAACTTTGCAAAGGCAAAGTTTGCAGGCTGGAGCGTCTTCCCGCCGAGGAGCGGGAAGGGTTCTGCCCGGCGGGCGGGCGGGCTGCTTAAACTTTGCTCGGGCGGCACTTTAAAAGCCTGCTCCCAGCACCCAAGCAACTTCCCAGCAACTTTTGGCTTCCTTTTAACTCGCGGGCGCTCGCGCCTGGCCCCGAGCCGCGCGGCAGAGGGGAAGCCCGGCGGGCGGGCGGGCTGCTTGGAGGAGGCGACCCGGCGGTGCTCCGGCAGCAGCAACAGGCAGTTCCGCCCGGGCTCCGCTCAGGTGTCCGGCTGGGGCTGTCAGGAGTTGCTACTGCTGGCGCAGCTCCGCGCGGCTCCAGTCCCGCGTTGCTTGGGAAGTAAAAGGCAAAACCAGGAGCCGCTGAGCCTGAGCCTCCGGTGCCACTGCTCCCGTTGCAAAGCACCGCCGCGGCTCTTCCTTTTTGCCTTTCCCTTCCCGAGGCAATGCGGGACTGGAGCCGCACGGAGCCGCGCCGGCGGTAGCAACTCCTGACTCAGGGGGCCTCCGAGGGGAGGGGAAGAAGAAGAGGGGGGAAGGGGGGGGCGATTCCCAAAAAATCTTGTGCTGACCCGGCCCGTCTGTCAAATTTTAAAAGTCAATGCGGCCCCCGAGCCAAAAAGTTTGCCCACCCCTGAACTAGAGCATACAAAACATTTGCTAGACCAATACTCAAATACAGCTAATCAGTCTGGAACCCACATTACATATCTGATATTAGCACAATTGAGAAAGTCCAGAAATATTTCACAAGAAGAGTTCTCCGCTCCTCTACTCGTTGTAGAATACCTTATGCCACCAGACTTGAAATTCTAGACCTAGAAAACCTTGAATTACGCTGTCTTCGGTCTCATCTAAGTATAGTATATAAAATCATACATTGCAATGACTTACCTGTCAATGAATACTTCAGCTTCAACTATAACAACACAAGAGCACACAATAGATACAAACTCAAGGTTAACCGCACCAAACTTGATTGCAGGAAATACGACTTCAGCAATAGAGTGGTCAATGTTTGGAATACTCTACCTGACTCTGTGGTTTCTTCTCCAAACTCCAAAAACTTTAACCTTAGACTGTCTACTATTGACCTCACCCCTTTCCTAAGAGGTCTGTAGGGGGCGTGCATAAGCGCACCAACGTGCCTACCGTCTCTGTCCTATTGTTTCTTTTATTTTTCTTATATGTACCCATTTCATGTATTCATAACTATGTATATACTTATACCTATTATCTTGTAAGCGATTGACAAATCAAAATAAATAAAATAAAATAAATAAATACAAATTAAATAAAAGAAGGGTTAGGATCTTTAAAAGAGATGACCAACACTTTGAATTGCACCCAGAAGCAAACGGCAAACATGCAGCCCACAAAGCAGTGGTGTAACATGGGCCACTTTAGAGGCCTTAAGAATGCCCACACAGTTTGATAGCCCAATTTAGTCTGAGAAAAAAATATCAAACTGGTCTTCATGTTTAAGGTGAAACCTGAGAGTCCCTGTTCCTAGTTAAATCATTACAATTTACTGGTTCAGGAAATATACATGTAAGGCTATATATACTAAAAATCCATCTATAAATTGGAAATTATCCTCTATTACTTTAATGCAATTCATATTTAATACAAATATTTCAAGAAAACTTGGAGGATTCTCAAAAGTGCACCACTCTGTGGTTCTTATGCAGTGAAAACTAGTTGTTCCCAACCCGATATTTTCAAGATATATTAAAGTTATAACTTTGAGGATTCTCAGCCAAACTTTTGGCCATTTTACAAAAAAAATTATCAAAATAACCTTGATTTCTTTGGGCTTTTCTCTGACAAATCCTATAAAATCCATGCAGTAGAAATAATTTATTTGAAGCCTAAAATCAAAAGGCATTTGCTAAAATCCATTCTAGATATTTTTAAATATCATCAAATATTTCTAAATTTGTTTTGTGCCTTTGTGAACTATAAAATATGATTCTATCAAAATAATTGGTTATTGAAGTAGGACTTTAAACAGAGGTTATGTTAAGTATAATGAGAAAACTGGAGATTTAAAGAGACATCAACTACAAAATTCTCTTCAAAACTTTTAGAATACTTTAGAAAAACTAGAGCTGCAGCACAGAATTTCTAATAATACAAAACGTTTTTACGCGTAGCAGTCATTTTTTAAGTTTGCATGCATATACACAGTAAATGTATATAAAAGTGTCTGCAGTAGTTTATCTAGCTAATTAAAGAATTTTGTTTGGTTTCTAAAGTCAAAAGTTCTCTTAAAATTCACATTGAATTCTATATGAATTACTTAACAGAATAACAAAGTTGTTAACAAAGAATCTTCTAGTCCAACCCTCTGCACAAGCAAGAGACGCTATACAATTCCAGACAAATGGCTGTCTCTTCTTAAAAGCCTTCAGTAATGGACCCCCAAAACTTCTGAAGGCAAGCAGTTCCACTGGTTAATTGTTCTCACTGTTAAGAAAATGTTTGTCTTCATATACAATACTTAGAAAGACTGTGATAGAATCCTGATTAATTATAAAAGGGTTTTTTTTTAAAATCCTGTTACCTTCATGCAGACTTCTTGATTAAGGAAAAAAAAAATCAACATTGCCTGTGCATGGATTTTTCTAGTTGAGTTTGGTACCTTTGTGGTTAGAAAGATGCCAGATATGACTTCTTCAAAATCTAAAAATGTTTTTAAATATCCTCATAATATTATGTTCCAGTATTTTGCATGTATCTGTTCCCACAGCCTTAAAGGTAAGGTTCCTCTCACACAAACGTACTAGTTGTTTCCAGCTCTAGGGGGCAATGCTCATCTCAGTTACAAAGCCGAAGAGCTGGCGCTGTCCAAGACGTCTGTGTGGTCATGTGGTTGGCATGACTAAAGGCACACAGAACGCTGTTACCTTTCCACCAAAGTGGTCCCTATTTTTCTACATACATTTTTACATGCTTTAGAAACTGCTAGGTTGGCAGAAGCTGGGACAAGTAATGGGAGATCACTCTGTTACGCGGTGCTAGGTATTTGAACCGCCGAACTGCTGACCTTTCTAATCGACAAGCTCAGCATCTTAGCCACTGAGCCACCGCGTCCCCTCCCACTGCCTTACAGAGTACCAAATATAATATATACTTAATTTGTACTTATTGTCAAAAGAAATTATAGTGTGTAATAATGGAGAAAAGTTTCTTTTTAAATAGTCTTTAATCCTTCTTTCAGAAGAAATAATTTGCAGAGGCTTGAATAATTAAGGCAAGGTAAATAGAAAAAAATAATTATCTGTAATTCAGTAAAATGCTAAAGCTTCACTAGGAAAATATCTCTTGTATTCCTGTCCCCATTAAAAATATTTAATCATTTTCATTGGTATTTACATGCTGACTTTTGTTCTACTGCCTTGATTTCATTAGGGCTTATTTACTTTAATTAAAATTCATTGATGAAGATCATACTGGAAGTGAAGCAAAGGATAGGTGCATCTAATCATGTAGACTTTCAAGTTGTATTTTGAAGTACATAGGATTATATTATTAGCATGTCTTGTAGATGAATTAATATATTGTACTCACTGCTCACATACAGACTTTTTAAAATAAATATTCTCTCATTAAAGATAGTAAGCATTTTAAGAGTATAAATAGGAACATCCTCTAGATGAATTTTGCTTATAACTTTACTGGTAAATTGTTTATATTTGCATTTTCATGCAGGTGTATCTATTTTAATATTTTGATATGTTTTTATATTTCCTTTACAGGTAGTTCTTGATTTATGATGGCAATTGAGACTGGAATTTCCTTTGTTAAGTGATGCAGTCATAAAACAGAACTGCATTAATTGAATCCCGAGGTAGTTAGACAAGATAACTTCTTCTGGCTTTCCACAGCCAAAATCAGTGGTGAGCCAGTAAGCAGTTACAAGTTCTAACTCTGGCAGGCAGGTAATATAAACCTTGTTATTTGTGCCTAGATTACTCTGTATCCATTTATTTGAGGATCCATCGATTATTTTCTGGGCTATCCATGGTATTTTCAAGAGTCTTCATTATTAGTTTTAAAGCTGCTTGTTTGATATGATCAACAAAGTAAAATACATATTGACTTCTTTTTTATATTCTTTGGCTTTCTCACTTATCACATATGTCTTCTTCTTCAGCTTCTCCTAAAAATTCAGCATCTTTCTTTCTAATCTGCATTAGATTATTTTAAGTATTCTTCTAGCATATGAAATTAAGGGTAATTGTACAATAGTTAGCACACTCTGTTAAGTATCCATTCTTTGGCATTGACATGCAGACTTACCTCTTCCAATCTGTTGGCCATTGTATCATTCTCCAATTTTCCCAGAATGACTTTACTAATTATTCCTATTTTTTGCCATATTACTACAGATATTCCTTCAGTTTCTATAACCTACAAACTAAGTTCCACAGTGCTGAGCTACTTCATATTCCAGTTCTAGAGGTTTCTGTAATTTAGGGAATACCTTCTAAGACAGGGGTCGCCAACCTTTTGGACCTCAGGGACCACCAAACTCATATTTTCAAATCCCGCGGACCACTAATATGAATTTTGACTGACGGTGGCTTGCTGATATTGGTGGAAAAGTCGGTCCCATATATCAGAGCTGCAGTAGTCACAGGATGGCCTTGGTCATCCCAGAGCAGGTGCTCCTCCACCTGGGTACACTGGCCTGCTATGAACTGGAGGAGCTGCTCTGGGATGACCAAAGGGCCAGTCCTGTGACTACTGAAGCTCTGGAATATGGAACTGACTTTCCCACCAATGTCAGCAAGCTACCCGGGGGAGGATTTCCCTTCCCCACCATTGGTCTTACCTTGCAGTTCCAGCTTGCGTGGCTTTATTCAAGGTAATGTTTGCACTCAGCCGAAGGGTGGGTGGGCCATGTGGGCAGCACAGCCTTGTGTTCCTGCATAGCCTGATTAATTGCTTTGGGGGGACATTTCTCTGTGGACCACCAACATTTTCTCATGGAGCAGCAGTGGTCCCCGGCCCACCGGTTGGCGACCACTGTTTTAAGATATCTTGGATATTGATGTTTTTATTGTACAGATTTTTTATTGTTTTATTTTTATAAATAAATATATTTGAATACAGTATTTTGTCTGAATCTGTTATTTACAAAGAGTAAGAACCATAGCTAGTACTATAAAAATATTGTCCCATTTACTATTAAGAATACTTATAATATATAATATTGTAGTTATACACCATTTCTGTTTTTAATAAAACATTCATTGTTTTCTTTCACTAACTTCTACCCTTGGTCTTAAACCAGTCATAGAGTTTATTCTATATCAAATAGTATTCTCAGTCTTCTTTTTCTTTTATTTTTAAAGTTAATCTGTCCATCTCAGCACATTCTAAAATTTTCCTAATTACCTCCTCGTCTGGCGGAGTATTGTCATTTTTCCAGAATTTTGCATAGCTAATCCTTGCTACTGTCAGCATATGTAAAATTAAATATGCAGATCCTTTATCATAACCCTCTGAAATTATGCCCAGCGAATATACTTCTCGGTTCCAATCTATTTTCTGTTTAATTATTTTTTTCCAGCCAGCTCTCTACTTTCCCTCAATATTGTTTTGCAAATCCACCACATGTGGTAGTAAGTCCCTCGATTACATTTCCAGCATTTTGCAGACAAATTACTGAACATTTTTGCCAATCTTGCCGGTAGTAGATGCCACCTATAACACATTTTATATAAATTTTCTTTATATGCTGAAGCCATCGTTAATTTATAGTTCCTATCCCATAGTTTTTGCCACCTCTCTAATTCTATATTATAACTGATTTTTTTTTGCCCAAAAAATAATTGTTTCTTTGACTTGCTCCTCCTCCATTTTGTACATCAATAGATACTTACAAGCTTTTTTATAAGTTTTTTGTCTGTCCCCATTAGTATCTTATCTAGTGCTGCTGGTTCTTTATTTAGACTCCATGTTTTAACATCGTTCTCTTATTTGTATCTTGTTTGTATCTGGAGGTATGGCCACCAATCTAAATCCACCCCTTGATTCTGTAATTGTTGTTTAGTTTTTAATTCACCATCCTTAATTAAAAATGTATTTATAGAATATAATTTTTTCAGAGTTGATAAGATTTGGATATATTAATGCTTCCATGGTGGAGAGCCAAATTGGAATGTTCATATACTGTTGTGCTTTAATTTTTTTCCATACATTAAGTATGGAAGATGGCAGTGATAGCGCCCACCCATCACCAGCAGTGATAGCGCCCACCCATACGCAGACAGGGAAGCGAGGTAATGGCCCACGTCCTCCGAGCTGAGCCCTGCCGAGCGAGCACCTCTGCCCGACGTCCGTGCCGTTGCAGTGTTTGGAGCTGCCGGCGCATTTGGAGATGCGTGGGGACGGGGATGGGCTGGGCGAGGGGCAGAAAGGACAGGTGGCCGCGGGCTCCCTCCGCCAGACCCGCTGTCCAGGGAAACAGCGCTACCGTCGCCTTGCCTCCCTGTCTGCAGACGGTTGGGCGCTATCACTGCCTCGGGCGGCCTCTCCCAGTGGCCCCTTCAGGGTCAGTCTGGAGGGACTCGGGAAACCAAGCTCGGGTCAGCCCAGCTCTTTGCTTTGCATGCGGGTGCGCACCCATGGCTCGCTTCCCCAGCTCTGCCCAGCCCGCCCAGCTCTGGCGCGGTCCTGGGGGGATGAACGGAGGGCCCAGTGGGGAGGCGCTCTCTGTATTGGCCAGAGCTCTGCCGCCAGGCAGGAGGGCCCACCTGTCAGCTGTGTGGGGTGCCCCAGGCGAGGCTCTTTGCGCTCTGCCAGGCGCCAGGCAGGGACAGTGGCTGGGCGCTTTTCCCGGGGTGGGCCAGTCCTGCACTGCGGCCCCGGGAGATTCGCCTCCCCATGTGGGGTTGGGCTGCCCTCTTGGGCAGGGGAGGCTTTGTCGTAGTAGGACATTGTTTTTAAAAGAATGGGTTTTGCCTTCGAACGCAGCGACAGGAGTGCCTAAAGCTGAGTGTCTCCAGCGGGGCTCCGGTTGCAGGGAGGAGCCCTGACCAGCCCCACGTGGCTGCGCCAAACGCTGTGGCAATGCTCCAAATGCCGCAGCAGCACGGGCAGAAGGGAAAGCAACAGCAGCGGAAGTTGTCTCTATACAAAGTGCCCCACCAATGCCAAGGCCGACATCTAAGCCGACGACACCTGCCCGCCTGCCCGAGGATGCAAGAATAATTAAGTCACCCCCGAAAAGATGGCCTAGCCATTTTTTCGGGGCTCAAAAAAAAAAAAAAAAGACCCGGCCTTATTATATGAAAAGCACAGTGTGTGTGTGTGTGTGTGTATGTGTGTGTGTGTGTGTGTATTTGATTTCTGAGGATCTCGCGGGTATTTGTATGTGGATCTTTGGTTATTCGGGTTTTATCCCGTGTAAGATTGGAAGTATCTAGGCAACGTTTCGATGAAGTCTCATTCATCATCTTCAGGCTTGTGTTTTCAGCTCTGTGCTTCTCAGAGTGATGTGAGCTTGCAGCTGCTTCTTCCTTTTAACTGTTAGTGGGGGTGTGACTTGATTGGGTGGGGGCTTGGCTGTGTTCTGATTGGGTGGGGGTGTGTTCTCATTGGTTGGGGGCCTGGCTGCGCTCTGATTGGCTGGGGGGTTGGCTGTGCTCCGATTGGCTGGGGGTGTGTTCTGTTCTGGTGGGGGCTTGGTTGTGCTCAGGTTAGTCTTAGTTGCTGGGGGATTTGAGGTGGTGAGCTGTGATCTTGCTGTTTGGCTTCGAGTTCATGGTCGTGCCGCATCTTCATGGTGGGGGTCAGTTCGCTTCATGTATGGCTCGGAGGGGTTTGAAGTGGGTAGTGATGCAGCTGCAGTGCGGCTTCTGGTCCGTGGTCGTGTCTCATCTTCTGTGTGGGTGTGAGTCTGCTTTCTACGTGGAAGTGTGGTGACAGCATCTTGTGTGGCCCTCGTGGGTGTGGGTCTGGTGTCATTCCTCATGTTAGGTACTCGTCTGTTCATGAGGATGGGTTTCCAAATGGCTGGTAGGCGGGAGGTGTCATCTCGTTTATTCATGCTGCGTGGGCGTTTTTCTATCTCTATGGCTTCTCTGATTATTCTGTTGTTGAAGTGTTCGGTTTTGGTGATAGTTTTGGTATTTTTAAAGTCAATCTCATGTCCTTTGGCTTACGGAATTGATGTGTGCTGGGTGGTGGTGTGAGAGTGCGTGTAGATAGCGGTTTGTATGTGTTTCTTCTGGTAGATGGTGTGTCCTAGGGAGCTATTGGATTTTTTGTATACTAAGACATCTTGGAAGGGAAGTTGATTGTTAGCTTCTGTTTCCATGGTTAGCTTCTGTTTCCAATCAGAACACAGCCAAACCCCCAACCAATCAAGTCACACCCCCACTAGCAGTTAAAAGGAAGAAGCAGCTGCAAGCTCACATTACTCCGAGAAGCACAAAGCCGAAGACACAAGCCTGAAGATGATGAATGAGACTTCATTGAAACATCGCCTAGATACTTCCAATTTTACGTGGGAGAAAACCCGAATAACCAAAGATCCACATACAAATACCCACGAAAACCTCAGAAAACATATATATTCTTAAGTTTTCGCAGGTACTTACATGTATGGTATTCAGCTTTGTACGGGTATTTTCCCACGTCATTATAGTTGTGCTTTTAAAGTTGTAGCAACGTTTTGGCAGAATCTCATCTGCCATCATCAGGCTTTTGTATTGTGTTCGTCTGTGAGTCAGACTTTCACAGCCGTTTCAGTTTTAAATTTGGTGCTAGCCTACTGCTGTGCCAGAATGGTTTTTTCCTCCATCCTGATTGGTTGGGAGTCTTGGTCTGTATTTATTGGTCTTGGAGTTTGCTGTGGGGGAGTTGGTATTCTGGGCTGGTTGGCTGCGCTGCTGCCTCTTGATTGGTTGATGGAGTTGATGTTGGTATAATGGGCTGTGTGATGGCCTTGTGAGTTTTGTTGTGGAGATATCCTGGATCTTGTGTTGTAATCTCCTGGGTTGTTTGTTTTGTAGTGATCTTTTTTCCATTAGCCTCTCGTGTTTTAACAGCTTGGGTAATGGGTTGTGTGATGGGCTTGTGAGTTCTTTTGTTGTGGTGTCCTGGGTCCTGCGTTGTAATCTCCTGGGTCGTTTGTGTTTTGATCTCTTTTCCATTAGCCCAGCACACCAGCCCCCACCACCAGTATTTATAGTAAGACGGCAGCTCCGATCACACACTGCTTGCACTGGCACGAAGCCGAAAGCACCAGCCTGAGGATGGCGAGTGGGACCTCACTGAAACGTTGCCAAGATACTCTTAATCTTACACGGGAAAAGACCCGAACACACCTAGACCTACCTACCTACCTACCTACCTACCTACATACATACATACATACATACATACATACATACATACATAGAGATGATTCCACCAGGCTGTCAATCATTTGGAAGCCTGCACTCACAAACAAAAAAATCTCCACACCACAAGCCAGGCAAACACCTGGGCACAAACAGATCCCCCCTGATACCTCCAGCTCAAACACACCCCAACCAGGCACCCAGATGAAACCCAGCTTCCTAACTAATGATAGCCGTCCATTTACCCGAAGCCAAGCTGCACTAAAGGCCTCCATTAAAGTAACACAATGCTGCCAGCCAATCAAGATACAAAAAGAGCCAAAAAACAGACAGAAGATATCAGAGACACCCATCAAGCAGAACACAGCAAACTCCGAGACCAATAAACACAGACCAAGACTCCCAACCAATCAGGATGAAGAAAAACCATTCTGGCACAGCAATAGGCTGCCCCAAATTTAAATCTGAAACCACTGTAAAGTCTGACCCACAGACGGACACAATACAGAAGCCTGATGATGGCAGATGAGATTCTGCTGAAACGTTGCTACAACTTTAAAAGAACTACAATGACGTGGGAAAATACCCGAACCAAGCCGAACACCATACATGTAAGTACCCGAAAACTTAAGAATATATATATATATATATATATATATATATATATATATATATATATATATATATATATATATATATATATATGGTATTCAGCTTTGTTTGGGTATTTTCCCACAGGACTGGGCAAACAAGGGCAAGGTCCAATATTCAGTCAGGTGGCCCTTTCGAAGAGGAGGAAGTCGTCCTTTCTGGCGTTTTTGTTAATTGCAGTGCTAGTCCTCCCATTGGAGGCAGGTTATCCTGCTTCGCTGACCAATGGGAGGTGACCACATCTGATGCTTGGGTGCTTAGAACAGTGAGATCTGTCATATTTCTTCGCCAAAAGCTGGGAAGGAGCCAGCAACAGAGGCGGAGCTCAAACAGCTTACACAGACTCAGTCCAATCAGCGAGGACAGGAGTCACCCCAATCACTGGACTCTGTCACCCCAAAAAGAGAAAGAACATTCAGGTAAGACCAATGTTCCTGTTCTGCTTCAATAATATTTTGTGTTTATTAAACTTATCCTAAACGTTATTAAAAAGGTAGAGCATTTGGATTGCATTTATTTTAATTATTGATAAATATAAAACACTTTTAAAACATGTTTCTTATAATAAATTATTCGTATATTTATGTAAGTAATCTTATGCACCTGAAATTATAAGCAGAAATTGGATAAAAAAGGAGGCAAAAGAGAAAAGTCTTGGTTGGTAGGCAGTATTGGAAAGACTGTCAACCACAAAAATGAGAGGAAAGTTCATAAATAAGGTTTTCAAACTATTGCGAATGGTCTCTAAGGTGTGCTTTTTAATGAGCAGAACACAGGGTCACCTCACCTCACAGCTCTTCAGATTGTGCATTAATCAGTTAATAAAGTATGCTCTGTCAAGCCTGAAAGCTTTAGCAGAACACAATGAAACATTGACAGTTCCTGATTAATTATTTCCTATTAGTGAGGAAGCATTGTCGGTAAGCTTTATCAGAAAGCAGGTGTTCTGATTCACAGGAACCCTGATGTATAGCAGGCAAGGACAGTCATTTAGGACAAAAAAATCAGAGTACTATCAGAGTATTATATACAACAAAGTTTATCTGTTTTATATCAATGGAGGCTGATTAGAACAATACAAAGATGGTTATTTAGCTTCTCATTGATGTGCTATAGATTTGCTTCTGGTTGATTTTAATGATACAATAAGTACTTGCAAGTGAATATGTATTGTTTCTATGGATCTATTATACATCGTGCATGATGCCAATCAATATGAGGTTTTCAGTCACAAAAATATATATAGATTGAAGCTACATTTTAAGCCCATCATTTGAACAGTCTACTTTGCTGCTCACAACATAAGTTGTACTTTTTTTAAAAAAAACAAATTTTATTGATTTTCAAAGACAATACACAAATAAACAAAACATAAAAACATAAAACATCTTTTCTGAAAGCTGCTTGATCCCGGGTTACATCTCTTCGTACAGACACAAATTCAAATTCATGTTCATTTTATATACCATTCCATATCTTATTACCATTTTCCATTTTCTATATAGCTTCTCACCTTTTTTAACTCTCTTAGTTTTATTTTATTTATCTCATCTCAGTTCAGATCATAATATTTATTATTCTTTGTCTGTTCTGTTTCCAGCTATCTATTTCTCTTTTCTCTTTAAACAAAACTTCTCCTGTACACTGATTGGAGTGTGACGCCTTTAACTCTTTCCCCTAAATTTATAATACTTAATATAATACATGACTTCCATTGGGATTCTGTTTAGTACATTCTAAAATTATACATTATATTTTATAAAAAGAAAAAAATTATAAGTATATAATATAATTAAAACAACTATCAATGCCAATACAAATCTAACCATTAATATTAATATTCATTTATATCGTAAACATTTTACACATCACTTTTCAATTGAATATCATACTTTTATGGGAACACTTATACCTTCCATAGTTATTTCCCCCCCACATCACATATTTTAAACCATTGTATTTAAGTCATTGTATCATTAAAATGTTCCCATTTCCTCCTACTTCAATTCTCTCATTTATTTCATTGCCTTCTTTTTATTCACAAAAGTTTCACTAAGTTACACTAAATATTTTATCCTATTTTTGGTCACATGTTGTTTCCAATTTTCTAACAATATTTCTAAGTACCAATATAAGAATATAATCTTATGTACCTTTGCAGAATCCCTTTTTCAATTAAACTTACCCATTATCTCTAAATGAATCTTGTTTCTTTACATCTTGCTCCCCACCATTAAGGCTTCTCATTCCTTCCCTCTTCCCTTGCTTGTTCTTCTCCCTGCCCTTTTTACCCCCTTGTCTCTCCACCTCCCTTTTCTTCTTCTGCTTTCCCCCTTTCTGTTGTTTTCCAACATTATATCTACTTTTCACCTTATTTTTCTCTTTTTTGGTTGTTTTTTCAAGTCTTAAAGTCCCCTTTTTCTTTTCCTCTTTCTCCCTTTCTTCCCCAAATAAAGTTACTTGTTCATCAAAGATGGCTTCTTCTTTGTCCCAATCATCTTGTTGCGCAGTCAGTTTCTCATAGGTGCAAATCACCATTTCTAAAAATTAAAAGAGAGTGCCAAGAGAGTCTTTCCCTTCTTGTTCTTCTTCTTTGTATTTTTTGTATTCAATTTTCAATTCATCCACAAGTGATGCCATTGTAGAAAGAAAAAGTTTTTCCAAAACAACCACCCAAGTGTTCTTAGTCAAAAATAATTCCCAAAAGTCCCAAAGTCACCAAACAATCCAAATAAGCTGTTTCTTTTAGCTCTTTCTTCTTTCTTCACTTTCTCTTTCTGGGGTTACTGTTTAGTTACAAAGTTCCAGTTAAAATGTATCTTTTAGAAGTCTTATTAGTATTTAATAATTCTTTGAGATTCTAGGCAATCTCCTCCTTACTTCCAAATCCTGCTCCAATTCTTTTCCTCTCCCTTCCCACTTGCAGCAAAAAAGATCTTTTTAAAATATTCAGAAATCCTTGTCCCTTTAGCATTTAATTACCTATTAGTGCCAATGCGGGTTTCTCCAATTTCTCTTGCATTTCCATTCGCTGTCACGTTAGGAAGGAGAGTGAAAAAAAAGAAAAACTTTCCCTTTTAACTTCCATTCGCCGCTTGCAAATCTCTGGAAACGATATGTCTTTCGCAAATTTTAAGTTCCAGGGTACTTTCGTTGTTGTTTTGTCCCGGTCAGCAAAAATTTTTTCACTTCTTCTCAACTCCTCCTGCACTTTCTTTTTCCGGCTGAGCGCTTCTATGTGGCGGCCATTTCTGACCGCCGCTTAGCTGCCATCGGAAAAGGGGGTTTAACCAGCTAGAGAAGAGAGGTGCGATATCTCTCGATCCTGCCAGATCCCCCCTATCTTCGCCACCTTCTACGGAGGTGGCTAGCCCTGAAGCCAGGTGGTTCAGGGCACTCCGGCAGCGAGCGCAGGCAGAAACCGTGCACAGTCGCGGATTCCTGCCTGCCCCAAAGCGCTGCAGACCGGAACTCCACATAAGTTGTACTTTTTAATCTGCCTTTTTAGTGCTCAAAAAATAGAAAGAATGAGTAAAAATATGTGGCAACCCTAAAATAATGATGCAAAGAACCCTAAAATATGTGTAAATCATTTTGTAATTAGAAACATAAATGTAATGCAATAGCCCCAGCATTTACTGCCAAACAGGTAGGGCTCTTCCTCACCTTCTTAAAAAAAAGTTGGAGAAATGTGCAGGATCTGTAAATATTGCTGCTTGCTTTGGAGATATTTTGGGTAAAGAAGTTAGACTTTGAGGCAAAATTATTTTTGTATGTTTGGCAACTGATAGAATTGAGTGGATCTTAAGAATGCAGAAGTTTTCCATCACCTCTGTTTCGCTAAAGAACAGTTTTTAAATACGGGTATAATTATATTTAGAGTTAGGTGTTGGACCAAGCCATTACAGCAATTTGCTTTACGTGGATCTTCCCTTGAAGACTAAGTAGAAAATTCATTGCATGCCAATCTTGATACTGAAATGTTATACCACTGCTGCAGGAATTGCACTGGTCACTATCAAGTCTGTCAAGTGCAATTCAGGATGCTAGTCACCACTTTTAAAGCCTGTAAAATTTAAGCCTGGGTATTTAAGAGATCACCTTTCTCACATAAATTTTGCAGAGCTATTGATGGTAGAATTATCTTTGTTATAATTCATCTTATATATGTACTAAATTTTTCTTATAGAAATGACACAATACAGGTACTTAAATTACAATAGTTTGCTTAGCAATGGTTCAAAGTTACAACATCATCCCCCAAAAGTACTTACAACACAGTCCTGAAATTATGCATGTTGTAGCACCATGGCAATCATTCACCTTACCACTAACTGCAGAGACATTGCAACATTCCCACTGCCTATTCCCACCACTCACAGGGACCCCCATCCCCCACCATAGCAGGGACTGGCCCTGTTGTATTAGCCCACAGACACCTTCCTACACCATTATCGATCACTTATTTATCATTTGAAGATTCAGAGTTCCAGAATAGGTTGACCGCTCCTTTTCTCTCCTCAAGTGAGCTGTCTCCTCTCCAGCCTCTCTGCCTTGGGGTTTGCATGGCAGTGCAGTTTCTTAGCCTGCTCCCAGTGCTCCAAAAGCAGAGCAGTGAGTGCGCCCTGCTCAGTTTGGTTGATTCACTGAGACTGCCTGCACCTGATCTGCTTTAGTAGCACTGGGCAGCCTCAGTGAGTCTGAAGGAATGCAAGATTGTGCCCCAAAGACTTCTGTTCTCCATACCAAAAGCTTTTATAAAGGGATGGAAGACTTCTGGAAAGTGATCTTGTGTTGTTCCAGCCTCTGTCCCTTTGCAAAAGCTTTTGTTGTGGACAAGAGACATATGAAGGAGTGTGAAACCACATCCCCAAAGGCTTCTCTTCTCTGCACCCAAAGCTTTTGCAAAGGGATGGTAGTTTTCGACGGAGCGACCTTGTGCTACTTGAAGTCTTTTGTCTCTTTGCAAAAGCGTTTGGCATAGAGAATAGAAGCCTTCACGGGACATGGTCTTACACTCCTTCAGACTCACCTGCAGGCACTCCAAAAGTAGATCAGGTGTGCTGGTGATGAATCAGCCAAGCTGTTCAGGCATGCTCATCCCGCTTTGCCTCTGCTCTCACTGCTCTACTTTTGGAGCACTAGGCCCCCATGATCCTTCGCACCCTAAGATACTTCATGTGTACTTAACGGCCTGCACATTTGATTAGCGAATGCATTGGGTAAAGCAGGAGGGATCACATTTATTTAATGTGATCCAATTAAGGAATCCTTAGGTTATGAACCCAAATGTAAGGCTCTTGTGATGACCCAGGGCATGGCACAAAGGCAACACAATCAGATAATCAGTAGGAGTCCCTTTATTAGCTCCAACTTTGCCCCCAATGTCCTGGTTACCTTCTGGCTGGAGAAAAACCCTCCCAGGGACAGCCTTTGGCTGCAGAGAATCAAGTCCAAAATGTGGTCAACAAAAACTGTAACTATAAGTCCAATCAAGGCAAAATGAGGTAATTTGTCCGGCAGGGCAGGAGCAAGAATTCGAGATGTGAAGGCATGGCAATAACTCAACATGGTTGGGAAGATGCCAGGAACACAGATAACCAAAGTTGCTCCCAGCAGCTGCCACACTCAGCATGCATTTCTTTTAAACTCTCTTCCCAGCTGCAGCTTATGAAGGGAATCAGTGCCCTTTCCTCCCCCGTAAGCCACACAACCCACGTTGCTCTCTTCTCTGTTCATCCCTGAATGCCCTAGGATGAAGGGGAAGCTGGGTCTTCCTCTGAACTTCCTCTGCCTTGTTCTACCTCTTGCCTGCTCTGCCCAGCCAGACTTTGCCCTTCCCCAGTTTCCTCCATAGCCAACAGAGTCATACTCCCACTCCCTGTCAGCTGTTCATCTTCCTTCTTAGAGTCAGACTCCAACAAGGGCATGACAGCTCTATTATTATATTTGTAACTTGAGTCTTGCCTGTACTGTTACAGTAGTTTTCTTTTACTTTTAGGTTGTATTTTATAATATATATTCTTGAAAGTCTGGTAGTACAGTAGTTTTCTTTTACTAAGGTTATATTTTATAATATATATTCTTGAGACTGGTATATTAAAGTTCTAGTTCTATAAAGAATGTAAGCAAGATGTCTTTGACTTGGATTAAATTCTGAAAAACCAAATAACTTAAAGGAAATAGTTCTAAGAAGAGATATTTTTACTGTACATTTATTAACTTCAGTATCTTTGTACTTTATTAGCCAGGAAATGTGTGGCTCAATCTGTATATTTGATAGAGCTCTCCCCAACCCTCTTATTTTTTTTTCTTTTGAGATTTAAGTTATCATATATTATTGAAGTGTTATAAAATAATTCAATAAAAGAGAAACACAAACCACAAGCAATAAATCTTACTTTAAGATCAGAGGTTTATTTCATGAGCAATTTGGAACATGAAAAGCCATCATAACATAACAACATTTCAGTAAGATAGTACTTACTAACAACCCATTTGCAATGAGGTCCAGAGATAGTTGCTAACTCCAGAAAGGATAGCTACTGTCAGTGGCCCTGATTTGAGATATACCCCCTTCTTTTATACCCTTCTTCTTCTGAATCCCACCCAGTAGTATGTAATCTTACTGGATGTACTTCCCTATTCCCTCATACTGTCCATCAATTAATACCCACTTGTAGGTATATGCCAACTTGCTTACCATCTGCTACTTTCAGTTCCCCCTTTTTCTCAATGTTCCAGACATTCGGGATCCAAAATAGCTCTATTTTTGACTGTCCAGCTTTTTGCAGAAGTAGCAGATAGCAAACATATTGCTGTGCCTTCAAAATCAGCTCAGCAGATTGCAAATATTTCATCATGCTTGCAAAATCAGCTCAGCTGGCATTATTATATATACTTAATTTAAGGCCTTCAATTAAGGAGAGGCCTATGCTAACTTTAAAACCTAGTTGCCCTTTTCTCACAGTTGCACCTCTTTGTCCTTATAGGACAACACAAATTGTTGACAAAAACAAACACACTTCCCCCAGCATAATTGCAAACCCAACATTCAGTTAATTTATGTGTGGCATGTGCAGCTTGATAGGATTCAACCAGGTGCAAATAAGTATTTTTAGTGAGATCATCAGTTGGGGGCTTTTGTACAACCGCCGTTAGCTTGCGCAGTTGAGACGCTTGGTTATGACAATCGGGGTGCACAAGGCAGCTCAGGCAAAGCAGGTGTCTCATTGGTCCTGGTTTGTCATCCAAAAGGTCAGTTGTCACCAATCGGTGGACCGTGAGAACATTTTGGTGGTCCGCAGAGAAATGTCACCCCCAGGTGCATCCCCCCAAAGAAATTAATCCAGGCTGCACAGGAACAAGGCTGCGCTGTCCACATGGCCCGCGGGAACACAAGGATTGCATCACTTGCATTGCAAACAACACGAGGTAGTGAGGGGAGTGTTCGAACGTCCGAACGAGGTTGTGTTCAAACGTCCAAACAGATCATTGGTTTATCGAAAATTCAAGATGACTACTCTCCAGTCCATTCTGCTCAGCATCAGAGAGAACGATGTCCTGACCTCTATAGATCTCACAGAGGCTTATCTACATATACCAATTAGACCTGCTCACTACAAATATCTTAGATTTTGCTATTGTGATCGGCACTACGAATATATCGCCCTACCATTTGGTCTGGCTTGCCCCTAGGACTTTTACCAAGGTCCTAGCGGCTTTGGCTGCCTCCCTCAGAATCAAATCTATTTGTTTACAATGTTATCTGGATGATATTTTAATTTTGTCATCTTCCAGACATCAAGCAAATTTGGATACCAAGATTACTCTGGAAACTCTTCAAGGTCATGGCTTTTTCATAAATTGGGATAAAAGCCATTTGATCTCTTCAACTAGGTTAGTTCATTTAGGGGCAGTGATAGATACCATGGAGGGCAAGGTTTTTCTCTCTCAGGACAGGTTGAATAGTATCCAGTCTTTGGCCAGAGAGATCAGAGCCTTAAAGAGGGTTTCCCTGGCAGTTCTGTCTCAACTGTTAGGGAAACTGATTTCTTGTACTTCCATTGTGCCTTGGGCTCGATTCCATTCTAGAGATCTGCAATGGTTCCTGCTACCTTTCCAGCGATCCAGAAGAGCCACTTCCAACGTCTGGATAAAGGTACCGCACAATGTTCTCCGATCGTTCCGCTGGTGGTGGGAAAACACGATAAACAAGGGGTGTCCTTTCAAGGAACCTTGCAGGGCAACAATCACAACTGATGCCAGCCTGGTAGGATGGGGAGCTCACTTCCAATCCCACACTTCACAGGGAAGTTGGACTATTTCCGAACAATCACAAAGCATCAGCCTGTTGGAGCTAAGGAGTTCATCTGGCGTTACGCAATTTTCTATCCCTTTTCCAATCACGCCACGTTCTGGTCTTGACAGACAATATCACAACCAAGGCCCACGTAAACAGACAGGGGGAGTACCACTCCAAACTTCTGATGCTGGAGACAGCCAGGTTGTTCAAGTGGGTCAAGGCCAATCTGTTTTCGCTCAAGGCAGAGCACATAGCAGGGGCCTTAAACACACAAGCAGACCGGCTCAGCAGGGCCATGATAGATCAGACAGAGTGGCGCCTACACCCGTCTTTCTTCCAGGAAGCAGTGTGGAGGTTTGGGCAACCGGTGATTGATCTATTTGCCTCTCCCCTCAATGCCAAATTGTCCTGGTATATTTCAAGGTACCCGACTCAGGGGGTGGAGGCCGTCAAGGCCCTGCGATGTCAGTGGCCTCCCGGACTTCTATATGCGTTTCCTCCACTCCCTGTAATACCCAGGTTGATCCAGAAGTTATTGGATGAACAAACGGAATTGATATTGGTCGGTCCTTACTGGCCCAGGCGAACGTGGTTCGCGGACTTACAGGACCTGTCGAGAGAACAACCTTGGAAAATTCCACCGTCGAGGGTTTCCCTCTTGCAAGGGCCGGTACTTCACCCGGACCCACAATGGCTCAGCCTAGCCATATGGAGGTTGAGTGTAGACGTTTAACGACCCAACAAATTTCAGAGGATGCCATTGCCACCATACAAGCATTCAGACGGTCCTCAACAAATCGTATATACAAGGCCACGTGGTCCGCTTTCTGTCGCTGGTGCCAGGGGTCTAAGATCGACCCAACCGCCCCATCAATAGGACAATTATTGGACTTTTTACAGGAGGGGTTGACCAAGGGCCTATCTCCAAATACTTTACTCAGACAGGTGGTGGCCTTAGCCTTGGTGATATCCTGGGGTGACCTTCGTTCCATAGCGCACCATCCACATGTCCGCAGCTTTCTTAAGTGTGCTGCAAACTTACGACCTCCTGTAATTCCCCACTATCCCACTTGGGAGCTTAACAAGCTGTTAACCGCACTTACAACTGGCCCGTTCAAGCCTTTAAGAACCTCTAGTTTCAAATTCCTGACATATAAGGTGGTCTTCTTAATTGCGATCACATCAGCAAGGAGGATTTCCGAATTGGTAGCATTGTCGATGAGAAAGGACCTGTGCGTGTTTCATGCGGACAGAGTGGTTCTCAGATTGGATCCATCGTTCACCCCTAAAGTAAATTCAGTCTTCCACAGGGCACAGGAGTTGGTGCTTCCAAATTTTTGTCCGAAACCATCTCATAGACTGGAGCATCAATGGCATCGACTTGACGTTCGAAGGGCGTTAAGCATCTATCTAGACCGCACGGCGGCATTTTGAAAATCTGAGGCTCTATTCCTATCCTTCAACCCATCCACTTTAGGACACAAGGTGCCGTCGATGACCATCGGTAGATGGTTGAGAGCCACCATAGCTAAAAGTTGCGAATGCCAGTCCATCTCAGTTCCTAAGGGCATTACAGCCCACTCAACAAGGAGTATGGCAATATCAGCAGCATGGGCCACATGGGCTTCCATAGACGAAATTTGAAGAGCAGCAACTTGGGCTTCACCATCGCCCTTTGTCAGAAATTATAAAATTGATGTCTATGCCTCAGTGGATGCTTCATTTGGCAGAAGAGTCCTGCAGAGGGTCCACAGAATTTAGGAGTGGATTTCGATCCAGACGGAGTCCCTCCCTAAGGACAGGCCAAGCTTTGGTATGTCCCACTTCTGGAGCTCTGAACAGCTCATGGGAGAAAGGGTGTTGGTACTTACCTGATACGCCCGTTCTCTGTGAGCTGTGAAGAGCATCCAGCCTCACCCATTTCTTTCCGTCTGGTGGGATTCCATTCTGGTCAGGGATCTAGATTAGGTGATGAGTTCCAGACTTTGGCACTCAGTCTTCACAAAACTGGGGGACGCTGGGGAGGTGTCCTGTGGAGGGGGAGGAGTGTCCCGGAGTTTTAAGCCCAGCCTTTCCAGAAGAGACTGAAGCACCTCCCACTTCTGGATGCTCTTCACAGCTCACAGAGAACGGGCGTATCAGGTAAGTACCAACGCCCTTTTTGCTTCACAATTCCTGATAGATTTAGATAGAGCCAGAACACTCAGAAGTGTTCTGCTGCTGTCCCCCATAAACAAGATCTTTGCCTGTATTCCAGTGATGGGATTCAATTTTTTTTTACTACCGGTTCTGTGAGTGTGGCCAGGTGGTCATGTGACTGGGTAGGTCTTTTACAGCAGGGGCTCCTAGTGGGCATCAGGGAAGTGTCCAGGGCATGGGGGGGATGCAGCATCCCCATGCCCTGTTTTTGGCCTACTGGGCTTCAGGGAAGCCTCCTGGGCGCAGAAAAAAGAAGCATTTTGAAGCCTTCCAAGGTAAGTACAACATCAAGGGGGGAGAATCAGATGTGCTACGCAATATAGATTAACTAGAAAGCAAGAAATCTGATGATTTCTTGCTTTCTAGCTAATCTAAATCGTGTGGCCCAGCTGATCATCAGAAATACTGGTTCGGCCAAACTGGTAGCATTTTAGTTTTAGGAGTAGTTTGTCGTGTATCACTGAATTACAAAAGTCTATGTAGATTGCATCTATTGCTTTGCCCTGATCAAGTTGTGTAGTCCTTATGTTTTTTCAGTATAAGAGTTGCAGATTACAGGATAGTTTTTTTCTGAAACCAAATTGTTTATTAGAGAGTAGGTTCTTTGTCTCTAAGTGGAGGATAATGGATTGGTTAATAATTGATTCCATGACTTTACAGGTGATGCAGCATAAAAAGATTGGTCTGTAATTTTCAACTAGGCTGGGGTCTCCCTTTTTGAAGATGGGGATGACCATGGCTAGTGACCATAGGTTTGGCAAGGAGCTGGTCCTGAAAGATTTTTCAAAGATTATGCTTAGAGGTTAGGCTATGGCAGTGAATAGCTTGTTAAAGAAGTAGGCACATATTCCTTCCGGTCCAATAGATAGAGATGATTTTGGATTGCGTAGTGCTTTTTCAACATTGTCTTCTGTAAAAGAAGATTATTGTAGTTGTCTGTGGTTCACCTAGGAAATACTGGGCATGATCCATTGCTGTTTGCAAATACTGAGCTAAAGAATGTGTTAAAGAGGTTGGCTTTAATGGTGTCGTTGTTGCGGTCTTTACCATTAGGTCCTTTCAGGGGTGGGATGGACCTTGAGTCTTTTAGTTTGTTGTTTACAAAATTGTAGAAAGCGCGGGTGGAATTGATGCGTAGAAGGTTTTCCTCTTGTTTAATGTGATAATTGGTGCATTCAGTCTTTATCTGGTGGCATAAATTTTTGTATCAGCTTTTGAAGTTGGCAACGTGACCAGATTTGTTTTTTCACCAAAGTGATTCCTTTTTGGATTGAAGCTTCCTTATTGTTATGGATAATTTGTTTTTTTCTGGTTTTTGGGAGTTGTTATTGGTACATATAGTTTGATGACTCTTTTGACTTCAAGTAAAAATATGTTGTAATGATCTTCAACAGTATTGCATCCAGTGAATAGAAGTTGCCAATCAAGAGATGAGAGATCGTTGTCTATAAGATCGTAATTGCCTTTTTTGAAGTTATAATTGGGGACCCCATCATTATGATGATTTTTGTATGGACATATGTTGAGACAAAAGACAACCATGTTGTGGTCACTGTTGGAAAAGGGTTCTTTAATTTGTATTCCGTAAATTGAATTCAAACTATTCCAGAAGATGAGATTGAGGCAGTTGTTAATTCTAGTATTGTTGGTTACTAGTTTAGTTGTTCCAGTCCCAGATTTGTTACAGCATTGTAGAAGGTTGCATGTATGGGTTCAGTTTTGCATTCGTTTAGGGTCCAGTTAATATGAGGTAGATTGAAGTCACCAAGAAAGATAAAAGCGTGTGGGCAGGATGTTGTCCACGAATTTAACTTGTTTATATGTTCGATGTCTACTGAGTTTACTGAGTTTACTTACTGAGTTTAAGTTTACTGAGCTGAGGCTATTCCTTTTCTGTTATATGTATATGAGTCATGGAAAGGCACATCAAACAACTGGAGAAATGTCCCATGTGTGCCCTCCATCCTTGGCATTTATTGGCAAGACTATGTCTCTAATCTGGAGGTCTTGGATAAGGGCTACTCCAATGTTTAGATGAAATGAAAAGGAATGGGCTCTTCTTATGTTTTGCCTAAACTTTTCAGAATGGAGCCTTCTTGCATGAATAATTGCTGAATGTATCAATAAAGAGAATGGAAGTCACGTTATAACAAAAATCCCCTTGGCTTCATTTGCCAAAAATCTTTGATTAGCTTTTATGTTGTAAATGTATTTTCTATCCTTGAAAAAGATAACCTATTTTAGGAATAGAAAAAATAATTCTGCTTATTATCCAGGATGGAAAACAATCCCAGTGGAAATTCATATATAGGTAGTTCCCAACTTTAATGGAACTGCCCATTCATATTGGAAGTTGGGGACTATGTTAAATGAAGTGCCTAACTAATGATCTCCCTATTCCTGCTTTTCCAACACATTTGCTAAACGAATTCATGGGTCATTAGCAGTGGTGGGATTCAACCAGTTCATACCTATTCACGAGAACCAGTTGTTAACTTTCTAAGCAGTTCGTAGAACCAGTTGTTGTAAGAAATCTCTGATTGGTTTCAATGACCAGTCATTGTGCAGGGTGCCAAGATGTCTGACTGCCCAGGCAGCGTTTATTCTTTTATACCACTTTTACAAGCAAAGAAGAGTAACATAGATACAGCATTTGGATTGGAGAATAGATACCACATGGGTGAAACTCCCAACCAATCCTTAAGAATAGTAGTGATGTTAGTAAAATGAGATCACCTATATGTCCGGAAAGTCTGGGACTTTCCAACCCAAGATAGAGAATGAGATCATGAAAAAAGCAAAGAGGCCCATGCTGCTAGCGCAATCTACGGGACTTCAATAGCTGCAACAAATCTCCTTTTGTTTATTTCCACTTTACAGGGCTAATCCTGTAAGGAAGGCAGGAAGAAAACATACTGGTGTTATTTCTAGCCTAATCTTTATTGCCCTGCTTCAGAGGTGGTATTCAGCAGGTTCTGACCAGTTCTGGAGAACCAGTAGCGGAAATTTTGAGTAGTTTGGAGAACTGGAAAATACCACCTTTGACTGGAGATTTTACAGTATTCTTCCCCTGCCACGCTCACCAAGCCATGCCCACAGAACCGGTAGTAAAAAAATTTGAATCCCACCACTGGTTGTTAGGTAGAACAAGGGGTGACTCAGGAATGGGAGAAATCAAGGGAGGCCTAGTGCAGACACAGGCACTCCCAGGAGGCTTCCCTGCTGTAAGATATCCCATACACTGCCTCCTGCCCTTTGTTTTCCCCATAGTCCTATGGGCCTATTCCATATCCCATCCCATATCATTCACTTACTACTTTTTGATAAGTTCAGGAAGCTTTCTGCAAAGACTTTGATTCAGTGGTACATGACAAACTACTATTAAAATTAAATTCTTACGGCATTTCCGGATCCCTTCATAAGTGGATTACTGCCTTCCTGTCAAACAGGCAACAAATAGTTAAAATAGGAAATGCCCTATCAAACCCTGCACCAGTTAACAACGGTGTCCCCCAAGAGAGTGTTCTAGGATCCACATTCTTTACACTCTATATAAATGATCTTTGTGATCACCTTATAAGCAACTGCATCCTCTTCGCTGATGATGTAAAACTATTCAACACCACCGACAATGCTACAAAGCGACCTTGATTATGTGTCTGAATGGTCAAACAGTTGGCAACCCAAATCTCGACCAGCAAATGCTCTGTCCTACACATTGGTTAAAAAAAAAATCAATACACCAAATGCAACCTAGGCAGATATGACCCTGTTGTCGACCCTCACTCTGTCAAGGACCTTGGAGTACTCATATCGAATGACCTAAGCGCCAAAACTCACTGCAACAGCATTGCCAAAAAGTTGTAAATCTAATCTTACGGAACTTCTCCTCTGGTAATACTGATTTGCAAACTAGGGCATACAAAACCATTGCTAGACCAATACTTGAATACAGCTCCGCTGTCTGGAATCCACACTGTATATCAGACATTAATACAATTGAGCAAGTCCAGAAGTATTTTACCAGAAGAGTACTACACTCCTCTGTTCGCAACAGAATACCCTACACCACCAGACTTGGGATTCTAGGCTTAGACAACTTTGAACTACCCCGGCTAAGATTGGACTTAAGCATGCTACATAAAATCATATGTTACAATATCTTACCAGTTAATGAATATTTCAGCTTTAACCACAACAACACCAGAGCACACAACAGATATAAACTTAATGTAAACCACTCCAAACTTGATTGCAGGAAGTACAGTTTCAGCAACAGAGTGGTCAATGTCTGGAACTCACTACCTGATTCTGTTATCATGTGCTCAAACCCCCATTCCTTTACCCTCAGACTAACCTTTATTGACCTCACCCCATTCCTAAGAGGTCTGTAAGGGGCGTGCATGTGCACAATCGTCCCCGTCCTATTGTCCCCAATTATTAGTACCTATTTCATGTATTTATACTTATGTTCATTCTTATTTCTATTACATTGTAAGCATTTGACAAAATAAATAAATAAAATAAAGTCAGTATAGAGAAGGCTGCTCATTTGCTGGGCTATGTGGCATAATCAAAAAGAAGAAACCCAATCTCTTTTGTTTCCAAGGTAATCCTTTTTCCCCAGCCAGCATAAACTACCTCGATGTCTTCTTAGCTTCGCCAATGCTAGTTTTACACCAGTCTTGCGCTGTTAGAGCAAAGAAGAAATCCGATCTCTTTTGTTTCTATGGGAATCTTCTCCCCCCCAGCCAGATAAACCATTATGTTGTCTTCTTAGCGTCACTAACGGTGGAGCTGCTTCTTTGCTCTAACAGTGGAAGACTAGAATAAAACTAACACTGATGGAGCTAAGAAAACATTGTAGTGGTTTATGGTGGCTGGGGGTAAGAATTATCATTTTAAAAAAGAGATTGGATTTCTTCTTGATTATGCTATATAGCCAGCGAGGGAGCAGCTTTCTTTATGTTGACTTCCTGATCCCATCAAAAAATAAGTAAGCAAATGGTGATGGGGGAATGAGGGCGGAGAGGAATGCATAGAACCTAGTAAATTGGCAAAGCAGGCCAACATACTGGGGTCTGAGGACCTCTGAGGACCTGGCCGGGCAAGATGGGAGGGAAATAGGTGGGTAGGTGTTCTGCACCATCTCTGCAGTCGGTCATAAGGGTGAATGACTCGGGAAGCTGCAAAATTTATATCTTTGAAATTGATTTGTATTTAGCATTGGGGTGTGCATTGTAAATACGAACATTTGTTGAATAGACTGTCATACCTAAAGGATTATCTGTGCTGTATCTTATAGTAATTGAATTCTACTTTCATGTGGAGTACAAGCTTCATACTGTTTCCTAGGTGTTACTGGATTATCAAGAAGAAAATTCAGATTGAACAATGGTAGATGAATTATAAGCTATTTAATTGAATACAAATAAAATTTTAAAAAATCAAATTTTAATAATCACAGTCAGTCCTTTTTAATGGGTTATTTTCAAAATATTTTAATATTGCTTCTTAGTGTGTATTTGGCATCATTAATGTATTTTTCCCAAAAGTAGGTAGCCCCCCCCCCCCTTATCATGCCATGGTAATTTTGTTAAATATTATAGTATTAGCAAATTGTAATGACTGTTGCTTTGTTACTATATTCCTATAACTGAATTATTAATATAATATTTTGATAGATGATGAAATTTGTCTTTTTTAATTAATAAGATCTTATCATTTTTTAGACTCTGTTCCGTACTAGAACAATAGAAATAGAGTTGCATTGTCAACTGATCATTGTTTTCATAATCTGCCTTTTAATAGGTACCAATAGTATCTAGTGACATCAAAGGAATAGCCCTTAATTAATAAATAGGTCAAAGCAGAGGTTTAAGATAACTTGTTGATGTCCCGATGAAATGGATCATCCATGAATGTTTACTAAAGAGGTGGTTTAGGAATTGAGAAAGCAGTGTTCTAAGTCAGTCATGAAGATGTGTGCCATGGCTGTGCTCCTGGTTGTTGCCAAAGGCGAAGTAGTTATGGTTAAATATGAATTAAGTCAATTCAGTGGCAAGGCATATAGTGTTGACATTAGTGATGAAGTTCTTGATGGCTTGAAGTCTCTATTTGTGGGGAATGTTGGCATATACCTCAGTATCCATGGTTGCTGAAATGGTATAATTTTGGAGAGTCTAACAAATCTCAGGGTTTTTTGGAAGTCTGTGGTGCCTCTTATATGGCTGGAAGTGCTAATGGCATAGATCCAAGTCCATGGAATGTAATATTATAAATGTAATGTGACCTACGGTAAATGCTATATTAGTTTAGCTGTTCCATGCATCTGGTGAAGTGAGTTATGGCTCCCAAAAGCTTATGCCTTTGAACAACATTTGTTGATCTGAAATGTTATTATCAACCCAGATTGTTGGGTGCAATAGGCTGACTCTGCTTAGAGAGGGTTATAAAGCACTGTGAAGCGGTATGTAAGTGCTATTGCTATCAGATTATTACTTATAATCTGATTTTAGGCTATATAAGCTGAAATACAGTATATCAAAACAGCATTCCTCCTACAATTTGTGTCTATGTACCTATTACTGTGGGAAAGAAGGATGGAACCAAGGTCATTGATAGAAATCTGAGACTAATTGCATGATGATGCATGAACAGTCATTCTCCATGACCAAGTATTTTCCTCTCTAATTCTGGAAAATTCTAGCATTTTAAGCTAAACACCAAATACACATTACAAAATCAGCAGAATCCTATAAATAATATGCTTTACCTATTTGTTAACTAACTGAAGAACACTATTCATCCATTTAACTTTATCACATAAAAGTTGTCCTTTAGGCTATGAAGAAATTACCTTTTATGTTTTACATTGCAGATTTATAATATTTAACTGTTTATTCAGTGATAGGTATATATTTAATCTTTGTAAACTGTCTTGAGCAGTTTCTTTAAATGAAAAGAGTCTAGAGCTCCTAGACAATTTAAATGTATATATGAAATAGTATTTATATCACCACAGTATGTGCAGTTAATTATAATTATTTTATAAAACCAGCCTGTATCTAAATGGAATAAATTTTGATATATTCTTTTGGAACTTATCAAATTTTGTTACATTTCACTACTTCTCCTTTGGCCAGCTGTAGCAAGTGCTGATGGATGGATGCTCTGCAAATCTTGTCAAACTTCACTAACTCACACCTGTTCTTCAACTAGAGATAGGTAATATGTTCTACAAGTCCCATAAATCACTGCCAGACCCATTTTGTCTACTTTTAAAAATTCCACTTTTTGCCTAGTTCTCTGTTTCTAGTATCGAGGAAACCCTCAGCAATAAAGTATTGGATATATCATAAAATAAAACAAATCCAAATAACATGAAACATCTTTGCCGGTCTCAGCAATTCTACTTGCAAAATCAAGGAGAGAAGTAACTTAGAACTAAGGAGAAATTTCCTGACAGTTAGAACAATTAATCAGTGGAACAACTTGCCTTCAGAAGTCGTGAATGCTCCAACACTGGAAGTTTTTAAAAAGATGTTGGATAACCATTTGTCTGAAGTGGTGTAGGGTTTCTGCCTAAACAGGGGGTTGGACTAGAAGACCTCCAAGGTCCCTTCCCTCTGTTATTCTATAAGATCATTTGCATTTCTTTCCAATTTTGCTCTATATAAACATTTAGGAAACTTCATCGTTATTATAAGGCTTTGTGTTGGATTCAAACACTCATCGGCTTAGTCCACTATAGTAAAAAGTCAGAGAGGAAAGAGAAACTAATAATATCTAGAATTGTACATGTAATGTAAAATACTTTTATCTTTTCATTTTTAAATATTTAAAATAAACAAAGAAAGGTGCTGGAATTCTTTATAATTGCAATATATTTGGACATGTGAAAGTCTAAAAGAAGAATAAATAAGAACATTTGAACTTTCTTTTCCACACATATATTGATTTGCTAAGGGAGCACAAGAAAAATAAATTTCTCTGTAGAAAAGCTGACTGTTTAAAATGATTTTTAAAACACTTTTTCTTTGCCAAAAAAGTATGAAACATTTCGAATGCTCATTATGTGAGAATAACATTTTTAAAGAATGAAATAAAAAGTAGCATTTATACTGATTTCATTGGAAATATTTAATCAATCAAAAAGTTCAAAAACATGGCCATTAGTCATGTCTGAATCATAGTAGAAGTTTTTAAGGTAATTCTTGAAGACAACAGCTAGAATAGTGCAGATATAACAATTGAGCCTGTCAGGCTTATACTATTTTAGGATATATTCTGAATTTGCTTAATAGTGCCTCTTTTTTTTTCAGAGTAAAGAAACCCAATAAATAGAAGGCAAGGCTAGAAATCTGTGTCATATTAGGCCTTCTATGTATCTGTTTAGTATTATAAAATATTTCTCTGCAGCTCTTCCTATATCAAAGCTAATTGAATGTAAACACTTTATCTCTGAGCTGCTACATTTCCTTTCTCGTTTGTATACAATGTTCTGTATGATTTGTCTGGAATTGTATTTATGCATTAAACACATGATTAATATCTTAAGAATCTAACTTTTTTGTTTATTTTTTATTTGCTTCCAAGATCATCAATTTAAAATATTGTTTTTACTACAAGGATTTATAAGTCCTGGATTTTTGGAGTGGGTGGGTGTTGGAGGATGTAAGTAACCCTGTTCTATGAACTTCATATTTTGTTTCTGTTCCCATAGTAGGATTTACATAGTAAGTGGGAAATGTGATTTCCTATGGAATAAATAATTACATTATACTTATTAGTTCTTGATCTGTAATAAAACCCAACTTGGATGCATAATACAGAAATATAATTACAGAATTCCTTCTTTCAATTTTTTAAATGAAGAAGGTTATCCTGAATATTTGTCCAATTATATGGATGCCAAAAGGAAAATTCATTTACTAAAAATGAAGGAATCTCATTAACTGCAATTCCGTGCTAATTCTTTTATTCAAGATGCATGACATATCTTCAACTATTTTCCTGCTCAGGGCAACTTAGGAAATAAAATTGGTATCTGAAGTATGAAGCATCCCAGCATACATTTCATCAAAAATGTCACTCTTTAGAATATGCCAGATTGTTGTTATTTATAGGAAACTAAAATGATTAACTGTTCATACTCATGAGTGAATTAAGTTAGATATTAAGCAGTATAATATTGATAGTATTATCTTATGTGCCAAACACTGTAAAATTATTGCTTCTAAATTAGCTCCATGTCTCATCTCGATCTCATCTTCTGCAATAGTTTGAATTCAATTTATGGTATACAAATTAAAGAATCCTTTGCCAACAGTGACCACAACATGATTGACTTTTGTCTCAACATATGCCCACACAAAAATCATCACAAAAACAAAATCCCCAATTATAACTTCAAAAAAGGCAACTATGATCTTATAATCAACTATCTCTCTTCCCTTGATTGGAAATTTCTATTCACTGGACGCAATACTGTTGAAGACCATTACAACATATTCTTACTAGAAATCAAAAGAGCCATCAAACTATATGTACCAATAATAACTCCCAAAACCAGGAAAAACAGATTACCCATAACAATAAGGAAGCTTCAATCCAAAAAGAGATCACTTTGGCAAAAAAAACAAATCTGGTCACGTTGCCAACTTCAAAAGCCCGTACAAAAATCTATGCCACCACATAAAAACTGGATGCACTAATTATCACATTAAACAAGAGAAAAACCTTCTACGCACAAATTCCATCTGTGCTTTCTACAATTTTGTAAACAACAAACTAAAAGACTCAAGGTCCATCCCACCCCTGAAAGGATCTAATGGCAAAGACTGCAACGACAACACCATCAAAACAAACATCTTTAACACATTCTTTGGCTTAGTATTTGTAAACAGCAATGGATCAAGCCCAGTACTTCCTAGTCGAACCACAGACAACTACAATGATCTAATACATATTGATTTTACAGAACACATTGTTGAAAAAGCACTACGCAATCTAAAACCATCTCTATCTATTGGACCAGAAGGAATATGTGCCTACTTCTTAAAAAAGCTATCCACTGCCATAGCTGAATCTCTAAGCATAATCTTTGAAAAATCTTTCAGGACCAGCTCCTTGCCAAAACTATGGTCACAAAACATGGTCATCCCCATCTTCATAAAGGGAGACCCCAGCCTAGTTGAAAATTACAGGCCAATCTCCTTATGCTGCGTCACCTGTAAAGTCATGGAATCAATTATTAATCAATCCATTATCCTCCACTTAGTGACAAACAACCTACTATCTAATAAACAATTTGGTTTCAGAAAAAAACTATCCTGTAATCTGCAACTCTTATACTGAAAAAACATATGGACTACACAACTTGATCAGGGCAAAGCAATAGACACAATCTACATAGACTTCTGTAAAGCCTTTGATTCAGTGGTACATGACAAACTACTACTAAAACTAAAATCTTTTAGTATCTCTGGACACCTACATAACTGGATAGAAGAATTACTGTCAAATGATCAAAATTGGGAGCGTCCTATCAAATTTTGCACCTGTCAACAGTGGTGTCCCCCACGGCAGTGTTTTAGGACCAACTCTCTTCATACTCTACATAAATGACCTCTGTCATCATATTACGATCAACTGCGTTCTCTTCGCTGATTATGTAAAGCTATTCAACACCACAGACAATACTGCTACCCTTCAAAAAGACCTCGACTATGTATCAGAATGGTCAATCAAATGGCAACTTCAAATCTCAACAAATAAATGCTCTGTCTTACATATTGGCAAAAAAAAAATACCAGAAAATAAAATACAAGCTAAGTAATCAAGACCTTGTTGATGATCCAAACTTTGTCAAGGACCTTGGAGTACTCATCTCAAATGATCTAAGTGCTAGAGCCCACTGTAACTACATAGCCAAAAAGGCATTAAGAGTTGTTAATCTAATCCTACGTAGCTTCTTCTCTGGTAATATCACACTACTAACAAAACTTTTGCTAGACCTATACTTGAATACAGTTCATCAGTCTGGAACCCATATCATGTATCTGATATTGACACAATTGAAAAAGTCCAGAAATATTTCACAATAAGAGTTCTCCGCTCCTCTACTCATTGCAGAATACCTTATGCCACCAGACTTGAAACTCTAGACCTAGAAAATCTAGAACTACACCGCCTCCAGTCCAATCTAAATATAGTATATAAAATCATACATTGCAATGTCCTACCTGCAAATGAATACTTCAGCTTCAATCATAACAGTACAAGAACACACAATAGATACAAACTCAAGGTTAACCACACCAAACTTGACTGCAGAAAATACGACTTCAGCAACAGAGTGGTTAATGTTTGGAATACTCTACCTGACTCTGTGGTTTCTTCCCCAAACCCCAAAAACTTTAACCTTAGACTGTCTACTATTGACCTCATCCCCTTCCTAAGAGGCCTGTAGGGGGCGTGCATAAGCACACCAATCGTGCCTACCATCCCTGTCCTATTGTTTCTTTTTACTTTTCTTATAAGTATCTATCTCATGTATTCAAAACTATGTTTATTCTTATACCTGTATCTTGTAAACGATTGACAAATCAAATAAATATTAAAATATTAACTTATTATTCTCCAAAGAATCAGAGTTCTAGAACAAGCTGATCACTCCTTCATTCTCCCCAAATGAGCTATCTCTTCTCCAGGCTCTCTGCCTTGGAGTTTGTGTGGCATTGTGGTTTCTTTGCCTGGTCCCAGTGCTTCAAAAGCAGAGCAGTGAGAGCAGAGGCAGAGCAGAATGAGCATGCCTGCTCAGCTCAGCTGACTCACAGAGGCTACCCATGCAGGATACCCAATCTTTTTTTGGAGCACCAGGCAGTCTTGGTGAATCTGAAGGAGTATGATGTTGCCCCGAAAGCTTTTTTTTTTAATGCCACAAGCTTTTTCAAAGGGATGGGAGGCTTCAGGGGAACAATCTTGCGCTGCTTTAAGAGTTCTGCCCCTTTGCAAAAGCTTTTGGTTTAGAGGAAAATAAGCATGAAGGAGCACAAGACTGACTCCCAAAGGCTTCCCTTCTCCAAGGCATATGATTTTGCAAAGGGACGGAAGGCTTCAAGTAATGCAAGATCACTCCCCCGAAGCCTTCTGCCCCTTTGCAAAAGCTTTTGGCATGGAGAACGGAAGCCGTTGGGACATGATCTCACACTCCTTCAGATTCACCGAAGCTGCCCAGTGCTCCAAAAGTGGATCAGGTCTGCTCAGGCAGCCTCAGTGACTCAGCCAAGCTGAGCAGGACATGCTCATCCTGCTCTGCCTCTGCTCTCATCACTCTGCTTTGGAGTGTCAGGCAACTGAAATGGAGTGGTATGTCCAATGATAAGCTAATAAAAGCCAGTTGGGTGATTTTGGGCCAGTCACTTTCTCTCAGCCATATGGATGAGCACTGGCTCATCCAACTTTGCAACTTTCTTGTTGCAAACTTCCATTTCCACTAATCATGTACTTTGGGACTTGCTTCAGTGTTTGCATAAATGTTTTTGCTGACTTAATTTAAAACACTTGAAAGCTAAAACTGAATCTTATGTCCAAGGACAAGTATATAACATTTTTTCTTTCATTCAATTATATCTGATTCTTGGAGACTGCCTGGACAATCTCTGCAGTTTCCTTGGCAAAGTTTTCAGAAATTATTTGCCATTGCTTCCCTCTTAGGGCTATGAGAAAGTAACTGGTCCAAGATCAGCCCATTGGCTTTGTACTTGAAACAGGATTAGAACTCATGATCTCCTAGTTTCTAGCCTATGCCTTAACTGCTACACCAAACTAGATCCCAGCATATAACATTACAGTATTATAAAATAGAGAAATATAATAAGATGAAATATATAGAAGAAAAAAACAATTTTTGTCAGTGTTTCATGTAACTCAGAAACTTCATAGTCTTGCAAGCCATCACACATAATTTTGCCTTATTGTATATTGTAGCAAAATTCTTGAAATTAGGAGAGATGTATAAAAATGCCTCAAGTGTCCGGGGAAATCTACTAGCAATGTTGCTAACCCAATAGTGGCTGGGGGTATGATGTAGATTGATGTGCTAAATGCTACTGTATTGCACAAAATATCTTCAGAATAAAATTATAGATCATTATAACTTGCCGTTTTTTCAGGCATTCCTGTCATAGGCAATATCCTTTCACTCTACCATCAGGGAGCTGATTATGGATTTCATGCCAAAACACCCTTCTCTAAATAAAACCTCATTCCTTTGTTCATTTTAAATGGGAGTTTTCAAACATCAGAAACATCCATCACAATTGAAAGGAATGGAATTTGTGTGAAGGAATATAGTCCTGGCTTTGAGAGTAATGAAGGAATGAAAGAATCAAGTAAGGGAATTTTTTTTTAAAAAAAAAAAACCTGTTCTGAGAAAAAGGAAAATATGAGAAAGAAACATAGAATAATCTCCCTTGATTTTGTTTGGTATGAGGTGGAGCAGAGAAACTTTGAGAAGCTTTCAGGATTCTCTTACTCTTCTTATAACAATGGAGAATGCCCCTGGAAGCCCTGTTGTGCTTAATCCTAGCCTATTTTGAAAGGCTGGCAACAATCTTGACACTACTGGTCGATCCTTGATTCCTACAAGATAAATAAGTAGTTTATCCCTCTGAATTCAGCAAAAGTGTTCCATCGTGTAAGATTAGCATCTGCCAGTGAGATTTCCTGATCTTGGATTCAGAATGATCACTGGTATTGATTTTCTTCATGAAACACTACTGAATTTCTTTATACCTTAAAGCAGATCCAATACTTCCTTGACTCTTTCAAGATGATTATATTCTATATCAGGTATCTTAAGGTTAGTGCTACACTTTGGGTTTTTTTAATGACCTGCCATAAAATACTGCTCTTATACCAACTAAAAAGGTATCATATACTAATTGAGAAGACATGGGTAGAAATGAATTAAAATTTTGAATACTGTGCAATATTTTCCAAAATCAATTTCTGTGAAGTATATCTGATTCTTGGCGATCTCTACAATTTCTTGACAAAGTTTTCAGAAGCGATTTGCCAATACTTTCTTCCTAGGACTTATAAAAATTTGAGTGATTGGCAGACTGCCTGTAGAGTGCACTTCTTTTTTAATTATTTTTTTAAAATGTTATATTTACATTAATTCCATCTTTCATTTCAACTGTGTGTCGACTGGGTACATATGTCTTATGCTAACAATTATAATTAATACTTTCCTTACCAATATAACAATAATCACATTTTCTTATGTTATTTAATATATCTATTATTTTTTTTAACAATCTTAACTTATTTCTCTATATATTCATCTAGTCCATTTTGATTTGTTTTGTTTTCCAACTATTGATAAAATAAATCCCATACCATATAGTATTCTGTTTCTTCTTTTTCTTTGATTACCAATGTAATCTCTGCACATTCAAATATTTCTCAATTACTTTTCCGTCTATCGGTATCTTACCACTTTTCCAATTCTGAGAAAATATAATTCTAACTGCTGTTAATATGTGTATAATTAAATATGTTTTTTCTTTACTGTAACCTTCAGGTACCATTCATCATAAAAATATTTCAGGTTTCAAATCTATGTGTTGCTTTATCATTTTTTCCAACCATGTCTGTATTTTTGTCCAGTATCCTTTAGCTTCAGTACAAGACCACCACATACGGTAATATGTTTCAAGTTTCTGGTGGCATTTCCAGCATTTGGCTGTTTTATCTTTGAACATTTTAGCTAGTTTTGCTGGTGCAAAGTGCCATCTATAAGACATCTTATACAAGTTTTCTTTATATGCTGTTGATATTGTTAATTTATAATTCCTATGCCATAGTTTCTGCCATTTATCTAATTCTATAGCATATCCAAAAGCCCGGGACGAACAGTGTGTCATCGAATGGGCTGCGCCAAAGGGCCTGGGATGGAGGGGCTGTGGTCAACTGGCTAGGGCAAACAGCTAGGGGAAAGCCAGCCAGAGAGAAAAGATGTGAAGGTGTGGAGACGGAATGCTAGCAGAGAAGCAGGCACGGCCAAGAGTAGGAGCCAAGAAGTCCTAGACCCAAAATAAGAATATAATTAGAATGAAAAATAGTGTAATATACATACACTTGTATCATAACCTTTTTCTGCATATACGTAAATCTATGTGTCTCTGACTTCTCTGTGTCTATAGGCTCAGAGTTACATTATATAGTATTGAAATCTTCAATTTAGGAAAAAAATGGCTTTTTGTGTTTAGGAGACAAACGACTTTCTTCTCTTATCAGATAACACTAAAGAGAGAGCAAAAATATTTCACAGTGATATAGAGTACAATTAACTGTGCTTGAGATTATGCTTTGCTATTCACCGGAGTCTGCTTTATGACAGTTTGAATTTTAAAGAGCTGGAATGCTGGAGTTTCTTTTCCCTGAATTTCAATAAAATCCCCAGAATGTATAATTCACTCCATCTCACATTCATTAGCCCTCTTCTCAAATAATGTTTTATTTCCATGAAAATTGATTTACATTTTCTGTATCTGTTTTAGTTGTAACTTTGTTATTTTGGACTATACATTTGCAATATCTTTTTCTTATATATACATTAATAATTCTTTTTCAATAAATTTCCTTAGCACTCTTTCTGTTATATGCATAATTATATAATTTCTCATACATAACCTTTTTTCGTTTTATCATTCCGTTAGGCAGTCTTTTTCATACTTTTTTGGCATAACTCCACACACTTCTCTAGCAGTCTTTTCAATGAGGTAAAATCCTTTTTCTTTTGTCACTTTCCATTCATTGTCTTGTGAGATTAATTATCTTCTAATTCTTTTTTCATATTAGACTCTTACCATTTCTGCCTGAAATCATTATATCATGTTTTTGTGTTTTACTTTGTCAATTTTAACAACATTTAACATCATTTATCTTAATGTCTTGATTGAATAAAATCAAATTAGTTGACTACATTTTCCTAAATTATTTTAAAAAGGTATAATATTCAGTCTGTCCAACTGTTTAATTTGGAAACTTCTTCTGCTCGCTCACCATGGAATTTCAGAAGATAACAAACTCTGACTCCACTTTTCAGTAGCTTAAGCCATGTGCAGTTTCAAAAGTGGCAGAAAATTCTATTTAATTATAATTCCATATCATTCAAGGATTGTGCAACTGCTGCAGACTTCACTGTTTCTCTTTGAAGATATTCTAGACAGAATCCATTTTTTTACCCTCACAAAAATCATTCTGTATTTATCTAAGATATTCTGTACAATTGTAGTTTGTTACAGAAATTGTTAAATTCTCACTTTAATCATTTGTGTATTAGAATGTAGAATTAAAGTCTTTCTAATTAATATTAGCCCTTTAAGCCTCTCTAAATAATGTAATACATTTTTATATTTAAGGCATTTAGACTCTCCCTCTCCCCCGCTTCCTCCCGTGCAATTTTTTGTTTGAATTCTGTGCTGGAACCCACTTAGTTTAGTCATTGAATATAATAATGTTACATTTAAGCAAACATTTTTATTCATTCCTTTTTCATAAGTAGATAGAACAGATTGTGCTTAAAAAGTCTATTTAACCTGGATTTTCTTCAAAGCATGTACTCGTTAGAAATCATAATTTTAAGTCAATTCTAAGTCTACAAATAGTCTACTGAACCTCTGTATGTTCTAAACTCCATTTCCACTCCTCCACGTATATCACAAAACAGATTTTTTTTTGCTCTGGATTTCATCTATTCACATTAATTTACCTGATCATATTCAGTTATATTCAGTTATAATGTTTCACATTTTTTTCTGAAAAATTATATCTGATTCTTTAATTATTATAATTTAGTGGAACATAACAGGCTGAGTATGTAGGTTTGTTTTCTGAGCTTGTGGGTTGGTTTCTGAATGTTTCATTATCAGGCTAGGTAATATCTTCAGAAGAATTTAGGGAATGTCAGTGTTGGTGTTCTTCTGCTAATAAGGGCTTTGTGGTCAGTAGGTTTTGTGATTGGTCAGGTTTGGATGTGTCAAGTGATGGTCTTGTGATGACATATGAATGACATATGAATGGTTATGGAAAGGGTATTGATCCACAATCTTGCTCTCCTTGATGTAGTTGTACAAGCTGAGATGCTGCATATAAGAAGAGAATACAAAAAACTCATAAAATTAAAGAAAAAAAAGTTTTGCCATTTCAATTTGGTCAGAACTCGAGCTGGCTGCCATAACTCAGTAATATTCTGCACTCTGTATGAGGAGTCCTAAAAGGAACAGAGATTTGCATTTGATAGACCAATGTCTGCTGAAGTCTGGAAGAACTACTATCAATGTTTGTTTGCTTCCACAGAACCTGTAGAGCACGGGTGTCAAACTCACACATCACATTGCCATCATGTGACATTTCATGACATTTTCCCCATTCACGGAGCTGGGTTGAGCATGGCCTGTGCATGATGCATCAGGCCCATGGGCTGCCTTGCTATAGAGGAATCATCTTTAAGTAGTGATTTAGCATTCTCTGAAACTCTTCCCCCTTGACTATAATTTTGGTAAAAGAGATACAATCCATCATTTAAACCCCAGGTGAGGATTTTCTACCAGCAGAATTATTTAAGGAATTCCCCGATTAGTATGGTCCAGTACTGGCACACCTTTTTACACATATAAATAACACCTGCCATATTCCAGGTGAGTGAAAGATGGCAATAGTTGTCCCTATATACAAAAAAGGAATAAAAAGGATCCTAGTAATTATAGGCCCATTAGTCTGATTGACATTGTAGCAAAAATAAATGCTAGGTTCATTTTGAATAGAATTGAAACCTGGGTAGAGGAAAAGCATATCCTTGTAGAAGAACAAGTAGGTTTTAGACAAAGCCGATCTACCATTGATAACTGCTTTGTGTTCAACAATCTAATTGCCAAATTTGCCTATAAGAGGAGACCCCTGCAGCTGTATTTGATGTGGTAAACAGAAGTACTATGGAATAAATTGACAGCTCTTAAAATAGAACCTAGACTGCTGGCTTTAATTAAAACCTTTTACACAAGTATCTGTATGAAAGTGAGATATGGGGTTTAAGGAGCCCTGACTAACAGGATTCATAATAGAATAGAATAGAATAGAATAGAATAGAATAGAATAGAATAGAATAGAATAGAATAGAATAGAAGTGAATTGAATTGAATTGAATTGAATTCTTTATTGGCCAAGTGTGATTGGACACACAAGGAATTTGTCTTTGGTGCATAAGCTCTCAGTGTACATAAAGAAAAAATAAAATACATTCATCAAGAATCATAAGATATAACACCTAGTGATAGTTATAGGTTACTAATAAGCAATCAAATCATACTAGGAAACAAATGAAACAATATAAATTGGTTATAGTTATAAGTTGGAAGAGATAGGTAATAGGAACAATGAGAAGAATAGTAATACAGTCTTACTAAATAGTTTGACAGTGTTATGGGGATTAGTTGTTTAGCAGAGTGATTGTATTTGGGGAAAAATTGTCGTTATGTCTAGCTCTGGTGTGCAGTGTCCTATAGCATCGTTTTGAGGGTAGAAGTTGAAACAATTTATATCCAGGATGTGAGGGGTTTGTAGATATTTTCACACCCCTCTTTTTGACTTGTGCAGTATACAGGTCCTCAGTGGAAGGCAGGTTTGTAGTAGGGGTAGGATTCTACTGGTTTGGACCGGTTGTATAGAACTGGTCGTTAGATTCTGCGCAGTTCAGAGAACCAGCAAATCGTGCCCCTGGCTGGCCTCTCCCTTCCCTGCAGCCCTCCCTTCCCCACCCAGTCAGTACTTATTGCGTATGTGCAACATCGCGTGCATGTCCAACATTGCTGACTGCTTTCTCCACTGCCCAGTCATTCCTTAAGGTATTTCTTTTTCCCCCCTCCTGATGATCAGTTGTTCTGATGATCAGCTGTGCCGGGATCCCCCTCGCTGTCTTACCAATTTGCCCAGGAGGCTTCCCTGAGGCCCAGGAGGCAAAAAGGGGGACATGTTTTTGGCCTCCTGGACCTCAGGGGAGCCTCCTGGGAGCAAAAAATATTAGGCTCCAATTTAGTCAGCTTCATTCTAAAGTCTCCTCATAGAGGTGGGGGTGAATCACACAGGCCTGGCAAGGCCTACGCATGTGTGGCCCACCCAGATTGCTCTGAGGGGAAAAGTCATGGCCTGGGAAAACACAAATTAAAAGCAACTGTAAATCTAACAATTTCTTACTTAAACTTGGGTCCTGGTTCTGTATCCTCACTGCTGGGCTTCCCCCGGCAGCCATCCACTCTGTCTCCCCACTGCAGCAAAGCCCACAGGAAAGAGAAAGAGAGACTCTGCCAGTTCCATGATCCTTAGTGGGAACACATCTGACAGGGTGGCAGTTGCTCCCTCCTTCCCCCCAGCTGGGATATCCTTTTCAGACCAGACCCTAGGAGACCCTTTTCAGACCAGACCCTTTAACAAGGCAACAATAGGGAAATGAAACACAGCTGTTTCATCACAAATATATAAGAACAATTAGCAGGCTTTCAAAAATTCAGTTAATAGCTCATTTTCAAATTGCCCCCATTAAAAATCAAACTGGGCCCCACATTGGGAACCACTGGTCTATATTCTACTATGGAATTAGAACAAACACAGTCCCAGCATCTAAGATGCATTTTGAGTGTAGATCTAAGGACATCTGCTGCAGCAGTTATAGCTGAAATCACACATTGTCAAAAATAGACTATTTGTTTCTCAGTCCTAGCACTGAATTTTAATTATCATTTTTTGTGTTTTTTAAATAATAGTAATAATTGTGTATTTGAATCTAGGTCACTAGTGTAAAGAGTAACTATTATTACAAAGAAAATTTTTGGAGTTTTGATTTGGACTATTCTCCTGCTTAAAAATGCAAGGTAGCAATCTTCAGAAGTATCTGACATTGTCAAAAATATATGATGGATTGAAAATTGTCAAGTTGTCAGCACTCAGGATATCTTTAAAGGCGTACTAATTCCCAAGTATGGTCTTCTGTGGATGTTTGAGAGAGCAGAAGAAATAATTGCTGACATTTGATATCCTCATTGACCTTCCTAAGAGTAGAAAAGTTATACAGAAGTCTCCTTAAAACATTCACCGTTTTAATACTAAATACAATGCAATATCTGAAAATGGTGCTTAAAAATAATTATTATGCTGAAATTCTTGTTATTTTGTTAATGCATAAATTAAGTCAGTAAGCTTCACTGATGGTACTGTGTGTTATTGTTGCTTTTTAATCATTTTTCCCATACTTTCAAACTTCTATATGAAATTTATGGAAAGAAGCTTTTATTTAGCATGCTTGATGCTTATACCCTTTTTAACATCTTTCATTTTAGTTCAAGGAGGCCCTGAACTTTCTAAAACTTTCTAAACAATGACAGAATAAAATGAGGATGAACAAATTTAAACTACACTTTGTGAGGCAGAGTCTGAAATTCCATGGTTAAGATGTCTGATTACTTTACCCAAGGTTTAGGTAACTTTTCCCTTAATGTTTTATAATAATATGGAGAAATACAGATTAAATTATCAGCCTTATTCTTATGATACCATATATAGCATTACCGGTCATACATTAAAAGTATCTTCTTCTCATGTCTTACCTCATATTTATAAATTAATCTTTAAAGCCTCATCATTCAAACTTTGCCAAGAAAAATTCAATTTAGAGCTACCAGAAACAACATATTGAAAATTTTAATCTTTAATCCCTTCAAACAGTGTTTCACAAATTTACTGTCATTTGAAACATTTGTTTCCAACCATACATTTTAGCAAAATTCATATAAAATTAAAGCAATCCATATCAGTTCAATATATCAACTCTAATATTAGCAGCATTATTTGTCTGCATGTTCTTTTGTTTCTTCCATGCAGCCATTATTAACAAAGCAATTTTTTTTCATTACATGTTCATGTACATCAGACAACAGAATTCACAAATCAGTAAATGGAGTCTCAAATGCCTATATTCAGCATTTATTGACTTACCACCTGCCTTTGATACAATGTCCCACAAATTAATTAATTTCTCTTCAGCACCTTTAAACTTTGCTAGTTTAACAGTGTCCTTCAATTTTAATGCCAAAAAAATACAAGAAATAAAAATACAAGAAAAAAAAATCTTCCTCAGAAACCTTACCTATAAACAAATCCTTAAAACTTCAGCATATTGTCTTGATGAAGAAAACC